>NW_025113099.1:0-343704 GCF_010416935.1 Polistes fuscatus
GTCGTCACGTTCGAATTACCTGCGTGTTGCCACCGCCGTTGATTCGCACGGGCCGCGCGATCGAGAATCGATTTCGCAATCGAATTTCGCACGGACCCATCCCTTTTAACCCCGTCTGTCTGTCAGTCTGTCTCTTTCTCTCTTTCTTTCTCTTTCACTACACTCATTCATTCATTCTCTCCGCTCATTCGCTTATTCGCACACTTCCGCGCTCGCTTATTCGACAGCGTTAGCGAGATAAACCGCGTTTTTGAAAATTCGATAATTAACTTCTCTTTCCCCCAAGTCTTACCGTTTTGACAATTATTTCATGTACCGACGATTACAAAATCGGCCTATAGTCACGTAACAGATGCTAACTTTGAACTATCTATTTATACGATTTTATTTTGGAAAAGTTACGAGATATCTCTCTTCGATCGAATTATCGTCCATTTAAATTACCCATAAACTATTTTTACCTTATTCTCTTTTTAACGATGAAGAAATAGAGAGATAAAGAGAGATTTATAGAATAGCACACAACGCTAAAGGCAATCGGTAAGATTCTAAGTTAGGGAGATAGTTATTTGAGTTGAACGTAGGACTGTCAAAGTGTTATTACGCTTAAACTAACCAACTAACATATTCGATATTATCATTTAATATTATTACTATTATTAATAAATAATTATTATTTCATTATCAAGATATTATGATGATTGTATATACGTATGGGGGTAGAGTATAGAGAGAACTTATGAAAATCGTTGTCATTCTCCTCCCCCCTCTTTATGTGTCTATATGTGTATACCGTGGCCGGGTCTGCCTTCATTGGCGCGATATGCCGTCGAGTATTTAGTGCTTGATTGTACCGTTTCTCTCTCTCCTCTCTCACACTTTCTCTTGGGGAAGAGTACTGTAAAAGAAAGGGACAGAATAAGAAGAGAGTACGGCAGGCAAGCAGGCTGGTACGGTGGAAAAGCGAAGACCAAGCTAGGCAGGCAGGCACAGGGCGTGACGGCCGAAAAAGAAGGAAAACGGAAGAAGAAGAAGAAGAAGAAGACGTTGGTTAGAGTGAGACGAACAGACGCAACGTCGTCGTCGTCGTCGTCCGCCCGGAAAGGTCGATAAAGGTAAAATTGTCATAACGCGAGATGGCAGAAACGACACGACGATACGACGGAGGAGAGGAGGAGTCCTCTCCTAGTCCCGAGGAAGCGCCAAGGATAATTTCTGTCTTCGAAGGAAGGAAAGAAGGAAAGAAACGGAAGAGAAATTGGTTTGGAGACTGTGGGAGTAGACGGAGAAAAGGGAAAGGGGAAAGAGATAAGAGATGTAGAGATAGATAGAGAGAGAGAGAGAAAAGATGTACGAACAAGCAACATCAACAACGCGCGATAAACCGAGCAAGTGAACGCGCGCATCGTAAAGCCATAAATTATTCGAAAGGAAAAAGGTTCGCGTCGACGAGGAGTATAGATGGGAGGAGGGTGGTATAGGAGTGGGATGGAAGTGGTGGTGGAGGTAGTGGTGGTGGTGGAATGTCGCTTTCCGTGCTGACTGACGCGATACGCGGATCGTCTCTTTCTCTCTCTCTCTCTTTCTATTTCTCTCTCTTGCGAGAGGAAGGGGCGAGTGATCAATGTCTGCGGTTAAAAAAAAGAACGCGTACCTATCGATAATAATCCACGTTGACGGTACGGAGGATGAGGAAGAGGGTCGACATGGCCACGCAGTGTGTGCTCGAGGTAAAACAAAAACTCGGATCTAAAGCTACCGTTGCTTGCTGCTTGCGAAGCCAGGTGTGTGCACTACGCGTTGTTTCGTCGTTGAGCTACTACCGTCCTGTGTTTTTCTCTTGCTTTCGCGTACACGTTCAAGAGAGAAAGAGAAAGAGAGAGGAAGAGAGAGAGAGAGAGAGAGAGGAGAGGGCGGCCAGTGGCATTTTGTAAATTAAATTTTAAATATAAAAATAGCCCGTCGCGCGCTCTTCTCTCTCTCTTTCTCTCCTTCTCTATCCCTCTCATCCTAGCCACTTCCTACTTTTTCTCCTCGTCTCTCGTTTTTCCAGCGAGCATCCATCGCTGCTCACCTCGAATACACCCTTTGGCCCTCTGTACCCTTGTCCATCGGCTTCCTCGACGGTCACCGTTCTCTCTCTCTCTCTCTCTCCCTCTCGCTCTCTCACCGGGTGCAACCCACTTATTCATTCGTCGATAATAATTTTATTCGAGGGTGAAAAAATGCTGTTTCCTGTCCCCCTCTGTTTCACCCACATTCCTCGCTCGCTCGCTCGCTTGCTTACTCTTTCTCTTTCTTGCTCTCTATCTCTCTCTCTCTCTCTCTCTCTCGTCTTCTACCTCTTTCCTCCTTTTCAGATTTTCATCTCTCTTTCTCTTTCGGACGGGCGCGAGCTTGCCGGTGATGCAGCTCGACGCCGGGGCAGATACGAAGGTAGCAGAGTCCTCATGCATACTTCAGAGTGCTTTTGATCGGGCCGGACCCCCGGAATGAAATATAAAAATCGCAATAAAGCGTCGCTACCGGTGAGGCGGGGGTTGTTTCGATTCCGTATCCAGGATTCGGTGTTACTGCTGTTGCTGTTGCTGCTGTTATTGCCGCTGCTGCTGCTGCCGCTGCTTCTTTTCGACGATGCGATTACAACGAACGAGAAAACCGTTTGATTCTACGTTTATGTTACAAAATTCGAACGTACACGTGCGTTAATTTATCATATCGAACACATATAAAAAGAAAAAAAAACGATGCTGTTACTACTCCAATAATGAGATCAATTAAATCTTTCCGAAAGGTTACAAATAAACGAAAATTAATATAACAATCAAATAACGCGAGTTTAAATATAGTCATCGAATATTATCAATTAAACTAATTGTAAGAAATGAGAGAGAGAGAGAGAGAGAGGAAGGATACGTTGAAAGTAAACGATCAAACGATTTTTTTACGAACACGATATATAAGTGGTTTGTAAAAGGACGAGTATAGAAGAACCTTTTTCGTATCGCACTTTAACCGACTCTCTTTACACGTTATTATCACTTTCGTTCAACGTGTCACACGTGTTATACGCTATACGTTGTCCCACTTTGACCGCACACTACGTTACGTG
This sequence comes from Polistes fuscatus, assembly GCF_010416935.1. Lineage (NCBI taxonomy): Eukaryota > Metazoa > Arthropoda > Insecta > Hymenoptera > Vespidae > Polistes > Polistes fuscatus. The sequence goes on from NW_025113099.1 coordinate 3,113, forward strand.
TGCTCAGGGATAAAGAGAGAAAGAGAAAGATGAGTTTACTCAAGGATCGACATATTCCCTTATCCTTTGTTTTCTCTCTTCCTCTTTCTCTCTCTCTCTGTTTCTCTCTCTTACTCGCTCTCGTACTCTCAGGACGATTCCACCGAGAAAGAGACACGTCGTTACGCTCGTTACGTGCGAGATTTGACGAGGATTATTCCAGGTGCGTCGAACGAACCAGAAAGAGAAAGACAGAGAGAGAGAGAGATAGAGGGAGAGAGAGGGAGTTAGCACTCGCGCGCGTTCATCAGACCCGACTGAAATTTGTTCTAAGCTATTTACGAACGGCAGGAAGCCATCGCAAAGTCAATTCGAGTTTTCAGTAAGTGCCTGTTGGGACGAGTCGTCAAGTGGGGAAAAAGAAACGAAGATAAAGAGAGAAAGAGAGTGAAAACGAATGAAAGGATGAGAAAAGGGTTGGTGGTGGTTGTGGTTGTGTTTGTGAAAAAGATGATGAAGAAGAAGAAGAAGAAGAAGAAAAGGAGTATGGAGAGAAAGAAAGAGAGTGGCTAGAATTTTGAAGCGAAAGAGGCAAGAAGAAAAATAGCGTACCTTTCTTTCTCTTTCCTCCCCCTATACTCTTTTATTTTTCTGACGGTACGCTGAACTTTTTAACTTCTATACCTTACGATGTAAATCTATATCTATATATATAAATATAATTATATATATATCTATATATATTAGGTGTACAAATAAGTTTCCGCCGTTTTAATGTAGATAGCGCGGCGCGGAGTTTCCGTTTACTTTCGTAGATGATATCCTGCTTAAAAATTAGTTTCGACGTTTAAGAACAACATAACTTATTAATATAATTGATTTCATATTGGTAAAATATAATTTTTTTTAGTTGAATAAGTCCAAATTTGAGCCAAATAAGCGTCATTTGCGGTAAATATTAGTTTACTTTTTTAATATAAAGAAATCTGCTGCTGAGGCGCATTGATTGCTTTTAGAAGCATATGGTGAGACTGCTTTGAGTGAGAGAACGTGTCGTGAGTGGTTTCAAAAGTTTAAAAACGGTGATTTCGACGTAGAAGACAAAGATCGCAGTGGAAGGCCAAAAATTTACGATGATGCAGAATTGGAGAAAATATTGGAGGAAGATTCATCTCAAACACAAAAAGAACTTGCTGTTACATTAGAAGTCACTCAGCAAGCAGTCTCACATCGTTTAAAATCATTAGGAATGATTAATAAACAAGGAAATTGGGTTCCGTACGAATTAAAGCCGAGAGATATTGAACGCCGATTATGCTTAAGAGAAATACTGCTTGCTAGACATAAAAACAGGGTTTTTTACATCGTTTCATCACTGGTGACGAGAAATGGATACATTATGATAATCCAAAAAGAAGAAAATCATGGGGATTACCAAGCCATGCGTCAACATCAACAACAAAACCGAATATTCACGGAAAAAAACTCATGCTGTTTATTTGGTGGGATCAGCTGGGTGTAGTGTATTATGAGTTGCTTAATCCGAGCGAAACAACCACCGGAGCCCTCTATCGAACACAATTAATGAGATTGAGCTGAGCTCTGAAGGAAAAACGCCCTTAATACTATTCTAAACACGAAAAAATTATTCTCCTGCATGACAATGCTCGTCCACATGTAGCGGCTCCCGTGAAAAAGTATTTGGAAACAATTGATTGGGAAGTGTTACCCCACCCGCTGTATTCACCAGACATTGCTCTGTCCGATTACCACCTATTTCGGTCCATGGCACATGCTCTGTCGGAGCAGCGGTTCAAATCAGATGAAGATACCAAAAATTGGGTTGATTCGTGGATAGCCTCAAAAAACAAGGAGTTCTTACGACATGGGATCAGAATGTTGCCTGAGAGATAAGAAAAAGTCATTGAAAGTGATAGACAGTATTTTTAATAACCTTAAAATTACCATTCTTCTAGAATAAATACTTAATTTTTAATAAAAAACGGCGGAAACTTATTTGTACACCTAATAAGTAAAAAGAAACAAGGAAAATTAAAGATGATATTATTATTAATAATAATAATAATAATAATATGTAATTATTGTGATAGTTGATCTGTAATTAATTATAAAAATATCGAGAAGAAGATTGGAAACGTATCGTGCGATGTAAATGTTATTATTTTCGTTTTGAAGTTATACTTTTTTTTCAATACTAAATAACGAGCGTAGCCTGACGAGGACTTCCTTCACAATTCGTGTTGCACTCAACGTGATAACGTTTTATGTATCATTTGTAACAACTATAAATTCTTAGCGTATATTCAAAATACGCGCCTCAATCGTTTTGAGAATATTGAAAATATTGAAAATATCGAAATGTCGTTATCGAGTTTTTCTACTATTCAAATTGTTGCTAAGCACGCACTGCTGGGCCATTAACAAAGACACTCGTCTTATTCTTACACACTAGTTTATTTGAATTATTACAAATGGTGGGGATTGATATTAAAAAACAGTAAATATCTTCAAAAATATCATCAAAATCATTGATTAATTGTGAATATTAGAAATAAAAATCTTTTTTGAAGTTACTTGAGGTATGTATTATTATTTATTGGTTTTATTTCGTTTCATTTTTTCTCTTTAGTGATCATCAATTTAGGTTGAAAATGAATAAACTGGATAACATGCTGTACGACATTTTTTATGCCTTAACTTTACGATGAAATTTTTCTGATTTTAATCTAAGTATACCGATGAAATACAAATTGTTTCCTTCATCCTGATATTATAACAAACAATGGTAAGAAAAATATCTTTAAGTTCAGTTAAAATACTTTACCGAGTAAAAAATATGTATTATATTATTTTTTAATTTAATTTATGAGACTATGCTTCTCTTTTTATATTTTTTATATTTCATACTTAAACTACTTTCTTAATTAGGTTTAGCTAAGTATGCGGCTTTACATTTTTTTATTTAAATCAAAGACCGTAACACATTCAAGAAAAAGACTAAAATCTATGCATAAAAATTTCATTTTCCAATGAAGGTTAACGATATAAAAATTTCTTTTAACTAATGTCTCCTTCGTAGAGATTTCATTTGAATTATCATGCAAATAGAATTCAACCAAGGTTACAAGGAGTAAGCAAGACATGAATCTGTTAATTGTTTAAAATAATAATCTTGCTTCTGAAAAAAACAAATATTATAATTTTCTTGAAAAATATTTATTTATAGCAATAATAAACTTATTCTTTCCTCATAGGTTTTCAATTAATTTACTGGAAAAGAGAGTATATAACTTTCCACAATGATAAGAAAAAGCTGACAACACTGCAATCATGATAGATTTTGGAAGATACCGCCTTCTTTTTACGTATAATAGGAGAAAATCAAATCTATTAATATTCTATCAAAGGAAGAGAAGAAAGAATGCATCTTAGTTATTATAACTTTGAGAAACTAATAGCTAATACAATATATTAAGAAAATATATACTTGTGCGTAATGTTTCTCCAAGCGTACTACCAGGTATTGAAAGAGATATTATTGCTTATTAACTTGCAAGAAAATATTGTAGACTTGCATCAACTAATGTCTTCGTCATAGAGATTCCATTTAAATTTTTATGCCAATATAATGCAGCTGCAGTTACAAGGAACAAGCAAGACATGTGTCTGGTAAAAGGTAAATATAAAAATTTTTCTTCTGAAAAACCAATATTTTAATTTTCTTGAAAACATATTTATTTATAGTAATAATAAACTTATTCTTTCTTCATAGGTTTTCAATTATTTTACTGGAAAAGAGAGTATATAACTTTCCAATACGATAAGAAAAAGCTGACAACACTGCAATCACGAAAGATTTTGGAATACACTGTCTTCTTTTTACCACACTGCAAAGAAACCATGTTCATTTATTTTCTATTAAAAAAATTGATGAAGGAATGCTTCCTAGTTATTACAAATTTAAAATATAAATAGGAAATATATTATATTGGAAGATTCTTTAATTCGCATAGGTTTCATGTGAATTATTATACGTATAGAATGCATCTACAGTAACAAAAAATAATTTAAACAAGAATCTATTAATAGGTAAGAATAGAAATATTGTTTAAGAAAAGAGAGAAAGACACAAATATTATATTAATGTTAAAAATTTTTTATTTAAAACATTGTAAAATTTATTTTTATTGCAATAACTTTCATTCTTTTTACAAGAAGAGATTGCATAATCTTTATTTTATTACCGAGAGTTGAAGTGAGTATACCCACATCTCGGCGAATCCAGCTGATACCAACAGAGAATGTTGTTAGGCGTATAGGCTGCGAAAAAAAATGATAGCACAAGCATACCAATTGACTGCGAATGAAATTTTATGTACTCCATCAACTTCGAATTTACTAATGACTTCTGCACCATCGCCTCAGCCTGTGATTATTGGTACAAAAATTGTTATGAATTTTGCGGATAGCAACTATCATCAATTTGATACTTTCCATTATCAAAGTCAGTGGGCTCACTCCGATGAACTGCTGATTGATTCAATTATACAAAAATCTCAAATTTTAATGTTGAGGAAAATTTAGTTATATGATTATGAGTCCTTTAATATACCAAATTGCAATTGTTTAATTCAATACAAACGATTAAATGTTTGAGCTGGAGGTATTGCTATCTATCACAATGCGAATGATATAACTAACATTGTGACCACTACCATTGACATGACTGTGAGGGTTCTGTAACATTTCAACCAACGACGTTTCAACCGCGACATTTCAACTGACGACTTTTCAACCGGATGATAATTAATGTGATTATATTGTATTTTACCATTAAGATTTTCAGTATCAGTATGTACTATTGCAGGACAAAGTAGCGTTGAGTGATATGAAACACACCTCCATGTAATATTGTCATTGTTTATAGTTTTCTTGTTATATAAATAAACTTTATTTCCATGCAAAACATTTAATTCCATGGCATTACTTTCATGTACAACAATTGGAGAGGCATATATAAGTATAGGGGAGGGAGGATAAGTTACTAAGGATTTTAAGTGAAAATTTTAATGTTATTTTCAACTCAGAAAATTCTGATGTACTCATCAACTTTTTACGTGAAGACCTAAATATTTCAATAAATAATGACTAAGCAGTTTCTACAACATAATATGGTGGTCCTACAACTAATGCTGTATTTATACGACATTTAGGTAATGTTTCTACTAGAAAATTTGTATCATATTTTAGCTACATTAAGCCTCTGGCAACTCACATGCCTATTGTATCACAACCGAATTTCAAAGATTCAGCATCCATGCTTTCAATTTTATATAAACTAGTAAATATTTTCCCTCTTTCGTTATCTAATAAGTGTCCTGGATATTTCTAATGCAACATTTTTCTTACCAACTAATTTAATTTTTATTAAAGTTACATATGCGTGTAATAGTAACAACCTGAAATATTTTTCCATATATCGCTATTTCGTGATATTAATAGTTCGTATAACGCTTTCAAAGAAATTTTAATTAAAATGTTAAATAAAAAAATGCTACTTTTTATTGAAGTCCTAATTATATTATCTATTAATAGTTTTCCGTAACATTTAAGTACTTTGATCCAGCATTAGGAGTGTTCAAAAAGTATTTCCAAAAAACTATGTTATATTTGAAGTATATTGCTATTTACGTCTGTTCGACGGATTTATTATTTTTGGATAACATTTTCATAACAAGCTAGTATTAAATGTTTTTGAATTTAATAGAATTAAGTTCTTCGAATAGTTTACCCTATAGATCATACATAAATATCTTTTTTCTATAAAAAGAATTAGAAATCAAAAGTCATCGGTAGTCCAGGGAAAGATTTCTTTTATACAATCATGTATTGACAACGCAGCATAATCCATAGTAAACACAATTAAATTGCAAAACTATTAGGCATAATAAACAATTTAAATTGGACTTATTCGATGGGCTATATAAACAGCGATTTCAATGAATAGCTTTATTTGTCATACGAATTTGTAGCTGATAGTTCGTCGCGTGTTGCTACATTAAGCAAATATGGAAGTAGAAGGCTTAGATGAAAATGCAGTGGTTATCTCTGGAATATCGGGAAAATTTCCAAAGAGTGATAATATCAATGATTTAACGGCAAATCTATTAAATGGAGAAGATTGCGTATCTGAGGATAATACAAGTTGGAAATTAGGTAAGAATATGTTCTATTTATTTTTATATAAAAATTAAGTGGAATAATGTGCGTTATTTTTGTTTCATTAAATTATTATTTTTTAGGTCATTCGTCTAAAATATCATCGCGTTTAGGACGCATTTCTAATTTAACGAAATTCGATAACTTTTTTTTGTAATTAGTGCAATTCAGGCAAAATTTCTATCGCCAGAAATAAGAATGGCAATGGAAGTTACGCTTGAAGCGATCATTGATGCCGGAATAAATCCTGTAGAGTTACGGAACAAGAAAACCAATGTTTACGGGGTATTGAGTTTGTATGAGTCAGATAGTTATCTACTGAAAGATAAAACTCAAGTAAGTAAATAGAATGATCTAATGGATTTCATTTAAAGGTAAAATCATTCTATGTGCAATGTTTTTATTTTCATTACAGGAGAATGGATATAGTCTACTGGGGTATTGCCGTGGTTTGCTATCAAATCGGATCTCGTTTTGTATGGGTTTAACGGGTCAAACTGCACTGTCGATTCATCTTGCACATCAAGTCATTAGCAATTAAAAAAGCGTACGAAGCTATAAAAGCTGGAGATTGCGAATACGCGATTGTTAGTGGTTGTATATTAAGCTTACTTCCCCAAACATCTCACCAACTGTACGAATTAGGTAAAATAATAGTATATTAGATATCATTTATACCAGTTCTTGCATGTAAAGACAAAAAGGTAATTTTTCTTATATTTTTTTTTTCTATGATAATTACAAATCTTAGAACAGCAAGTTAAATTTTTCGTAATTTATGAATAATTTTTTGTTCTATGCATTCCTTTATTTAGGTTTCTTGTCAACAGACGGCGTAAATAGATCTTTTGATAAGAAAGCGTCTGGATTCTCGAGAAGCGACTCGGTAGGAACCATTTTCCTTCAAAGAGCTGAAAATGCAAAGCGGGTTTATGCCGAGGTCGTTAATCTTTCTGTTAAGTACACTGAAGCAATTTCAAGAAACACGTGTCTATTTCCCACAGCTGAATCTCAGGCTCAAATAATGAACAGAATTGAAACACTGCGGCCTAAAACCAAGCGACAAAACATACATCGAGGCCGATGGTACAGGAATAAAATCAATGGATTTCGAAGAATTAAAGGCAATAGATCTTGTTTATGGTCAAGATCGAAGTCTTTCTAATCCTCTTTTAATAGGATCTGTTAAGTCGAATATTTGTAACACATATAATAATAATGCAATAAATTCGATAATCAAGGTAAATTTTTTGAAAACACAAAATTAAATATAAAACAAAAAAATTTGGTTTAATTTTCTACATTTGTTTATTTTTTATTTCTAGGTACTAATTGCTATGGAGACCGGAGTTATATCTCCGAATCTTCATTATTCCGAGCCTCCAGAAGAAGCCCAATGCCTTTGGGATGGACGCGTAAAAGTAATTACCGAACCAACACCTTGGACGGATTGTTGCGCTGCTGTTAACACAGCTGCTTTAAACGGTTCCTTCTCTCACATTATCCTAAAACGTCATTCAAAAAAGAAGCAAAGGAGAAAACTTTCACCATATAATATGCCACGACTTTTTGTAGCTTCTTGTCGAACTCAGGAAATGATATCGTCGATCTTTAATATTGTAAGATATTTATTTTACGACCGAAGTGATTAGGCAAAATAATCGTGATTTATATTCTATTTGTGTATAGTTAAATTCGAGCAGAGGAGATGATGAACTGGCTCAATTAATTACTGATATTACTGAGAAACTATTTTCTAATTCTCTGTATTCTGGGTATACAGTAATTCCAGATTTTGAAGCAGCAGATTCAGAGCAATCGATAGAGATTGTTCAAGCTAATTTTTCAGCTTAATCTCGAGAGATTTGGTTCTTTTTTTCGGAGATGGGATCACAATCGACTGGAATAGGTACTACAAATTTTATACTTAAATAATTAAAAAAATTTTACATCTCTCTCTCTCTCTCTCTTACTCTCTCTCTCCTCTCTCTTCTCTCTTTTCTCTCATCTTTTTCTATCTTCCCCTCTCTCTCTTTCTCTCTATCTATCTCTATGTCTGGCTCTCTCATTCTCTTCACGAGCACGATCATCCTTGAATCTCGAAGGAACACTTCCCTCTTTTTTTTGTGTTTTTATTTCTTTCAATTCTATCCACCGGAACGAGGATGAACGATATATATATATATTTTTTTTCAACTTTTTCTTTTCTTTCTCCCTTGTGTATATTTCCTTTCTCTCTCTTTCTCTCTCTTTCTCTCTTTCTCCCACACACTCTACTTTTACCTTTCCGTCTGGACGTTGTGGAAAAGGTCGAAATTAGTTTTTCAGTCTCGGACGAAGACATTCGTTCTGATATCTACTGCTCGCTCTCTCTTTCTCTCTCTCGTGGTATGCCGTAGGTGAATCTGTGTACTCTTTTTTCTTGTATTTTTTTTTCTTTTTTTAATTTTTTATTCTCTATATGTGTGCGTACGCGTTGTATGACGAGAGGAGGAGGAGGAGGAGGTGGAGGAGGAACGTTGCGAGCCGCATAATATTCGTAGATGCATGTCTGATTCTCTTTCTCTTTCTAAACCGAGGTAGATAGGAACACATATATATATAAACGTATAAATATATGAACATGTACAGGAACTAAATAAAAAAAATTGTACGTCCATTGTCATTGGTCATCGTCGTCGTCGTAGTCGTCATAGTCGTAGTCATCGTCGTGGTTGAGAGAAAAAATGATGAAGGAAGGGAAAGGAAGGGTAGGAGAGAGAAAGAAAGGGAGAGAGTGAGAGAGAGACGAAATTTGTTGTACGTCGATGATTACTATAAACAATGGGAGAAGTTAGAATGGAAAATATCCATTAAGGTGACTCGGGCGTGAAACAACATTCAGATAGTCCGGCGCGTATTCACTCTCTGTGTGTCCGCCGTTCTGTGTACGCGCCGCCGCTGTGCTTGCTCGCTCGCTCCGATGTAATTATCGTGTAATGGCATAATTTCACTCGCGGATAATTAACCGTTTGAAAATAATACCGCGAAATGTACGAGAGTGGATGTATATGTATATAAATATATATATCTTTCTCTCTCTCTCCCTCTCTCTCTCTCTCTCTCTATTTCGCTTCGTCTATGTAAACGCTCGCGCGCAACCTCGATAATTCCTTTCGTTTATCGTGCGCGCCCACAAATAGATAGAAAAATGTAGAAAGAAATATTTATTAGACGCAACCAAAGAATGCATTGAAAGAGACGAACGTATATATATATATACTTTTATTATTAATCCATTCTCTCTTGATTATTATTATTTTTTTTTCTTTTTCTTCTTCTTCTTCTTCTTCTTTTTTTTCTACCCCCGTTTTTCATATATCATTTCGAGCCTACAATTGGGATTTTTAATCACCGTTGTTTGTTCCCTCGAAATCATTGAAATCTCTATTCGGGTTTAATAATTCTTTTTCCCTCCCTCTCCCTTATCCTCTCTCTCTCTCTCTCTTTCTCTGTTTATTCTTTTTTTCATTATTTTTTTCTCCTTCTACGTTATTCTACATCGGCAATAACTTTTGATACAGTCACGTCGTTTCTAATTGCGCAGTTATTTTGTTAAGATAAAGCCCTCGGAGAGTGTCTCATGGTCGTTCGCGTTCGTATCATAATATAGACGGTACAGATTAGGCGAATTATTATTTTACATATATATATATATATATGTATAATATATTCTTTTTCTATTTCTTTCTCTAGTTGTTTTTCTTTTTCTTCCTGAAATGAGAGAAAGAAAGAAAGAGAGAGAAAAAGAGAGAGAGAAAAAGAATATACAAACGGAGTTTCGTAGTCGGCGATAGCGCAACTTAAGTTTCATATCAATATTTATTGTAAAAGATAAGATTAAATGGAGAATTTATTAATACGCCGCTTCGCGTATTTAAATTGTTACGTCTCGTGGCGCGTCGGCAACGGCTCGAGTCGCCGATGAGGAGAGGCACTACGGCTTTTGTATCGAATAAAATAAAACGGTTCTCATTCTCCCAGGCAGGCATACATACTTACACGTAGTTAAATCGCTGTAAGAGAAATCGAGAATAATTAAAGCTCCGTCGAATTAAATTCAACACTTGTTCCCCCGTTCGAATCGTCGAAATTAGATCAAGCGTTTTAGAACAAACCTGAGAGAAACGTTATTTCAAATCTTATATCATTTCCCGCCCTTGTATCATCGATAAGAAAGATTTCTACGCTACCACCGAATGAATATCTTCTCGATTATTATTATTATTTAAATATTTTATTTTTTTTTCGAACCCCTCCCCAACCCCCCAAATGCCTATTCTTGAACAAACTTATTAACGTGTTTTTTACTTTTCTTTTTTTTGTTTTTCTTTCTAACATAGCAATCGCGCGTCGCGCGCTTATGTGTTTGTGTTGTGTTGGTTGAAGAAACAATTGAGAACTGACGTGGTTCAGATATATTTTTCTCGTTAGGGAGAATAAAAATATCCTTCGCAAGAAAATGGCCGAGAGCGCGGGAGCTCAATACGAGCAATAAAACGTCGAACTCCACGGGCATTATTAATAAATCGTATAGTGGTTTATTGCGGTAACTATAGCTCGGCTCGCGGAGAGTACGGCGATAACGTACGCGCTCTTTTTCGTCTTCGTTCGTTCGTTCGTTCATTCGTTCGTACGTACGTACGTACGTTTTTATCCTTTTCAAACCCTTTTTCTTCTTCTTCTCTCTTCTTCTTCTTCTTCTTTTTCTTCTTTTTCTTCTGAACCTAAACACGAACTCTGCCGTCGAGTTGGTCGGTGCAATCGTTCATCCAGAATTCGTGGTTCGGGGACGATTTTTACCTTTCTACCATAACTCTGCCGATGGTCAATTGCGACAAACTTTCGAAATTTAATTAAAGTATATAAATATATATATATCGATGGTTATTAGATTCCAATAATTTTCTCGGATAGTTAGAGAAAACTTGGAGAGATATGAATTTTTTTCCTTGAACCCTTTTTTTATTTGCTAGAAAAAAATAGAAAAGAAAAAGAAGAAAAAGAAGAGAAGAGAAGAGAAGAGAAGAGAAGAGAAGAGAAGTAGGAAAGAAATTTCTTGGTGGAGGAGAAGGGGGTGGGTCGAAGGCGGAGAAAGAGGAAGGAAAAGGCCAGCTGGCTGTAACGAGGCGTTTATCGATCGATAATAATTTAATGATAGTTATTTTCCGCTGTTTTCTGCGTCCCTTTAGCTTTTTATCCCCCCTCCCTTCCTCCTTCCCACCCACCGTCCCGCCCTCTCTTTTTCTCTCTCATATATATATGTGGGATGCGAGCACCTCCAAGCCAAACACTTAAATAGGCATTCGTGAGGAGATTGGACGGTGGGCCCTGGATAGCTCAATTGGTTAAAGAGCAGTCGCCCGGAAAGCGGAAGATCCGGGTTCGAGTCCCGGTCCAGTCTGTCCAACAGCCCAATTTTTTCACGAATCCTACATATATATACACAGTAGGATCTTGGAGGCCCTTACTATCCTTATTCTTTTCCTTCGGTACGCTATGTACGAAAATATTTTTATTTCCCACTCTCGGCTTCTACTTGAAAGTCGATTCTTCACGATCTATGCGTAGGAGAAATATGCTACTTCATTCCCAATGGAAGAAGAATGACGAACGGTGAGTAAACGAACGAGGATCTCGTGGAAGAAGGGGTACAAGGGGGAGTTTAGGAAAAAAACAACTAAGTGTATAAAGAATAAAAGAATAAGAGAATGGAAGGAAAGAGATAGAAATATCTAATATTTTTTGGCCCCCTCGGTTGTGTATTATATATATATATATATATATATATATATATATATATATATATATATATATACATATAAAATTAAATATACGATACATTATTCATTTTAAGTTCTTTATCGATGCTTGCCCTCGGAGATCGTATGTATTACGTGTAGTTGCACACACTAACTTCTATCACAGACAGGACACAAAACTTAAAAACACAGACGGTCCACTGTCTCCTCTCGAGTTCGTCCTTCCTTTTCTCTCGTATCTCTGTCTCTTTCCTACTTCTTTCTCACGAACCACCTTCTCACAGACTTCGTAGTCTCAACGATTCATGCCTCCTATGTCTGTCTATCTGTCTCTCTCTTTCTTTCTCTTTCTCTCTTCTTTGTGTCTCAATGTACGTATGTATGCAGGTGTATTTGTATGTATGTGTGTTTATGTGAAGGGCATGTATAGGTATACGTACGCGCGGGCGCACGGTTATAACTTAATATTTTAAAGATGGCAGCGAAGCTCATTTGCAATTCTATGCCGGACGTCGATATACCTGATTTATCGTAACTATACTTATATACGCGGACCCGAGTCCGCGTTTCTCTTGCAATTTATATATATATTGAGAACAACGTGTATATATATATATATATGTGGGATGCGAGCACCTCCAAGCCAAACACTTAAATAGGCATTCGTGAGGAGATGGACGGTGGGCCCTGGATAGCTCAATTGGTTAAAGAGCAGTCGCCCGGAAAGCGGAAGATCCGGGTTCGAGTCCCGGTCCAGTCAGTCCAACGGCCCAATTTTTTCACGAATCCTACATATATTTCTATATACGTATGCGTGTCACCTGACGTATTAATTGAAAATATCATAATTCAATATTTCACGTGCACCCGATGATAACTTACTTGCCTCATTATTTTCATTTATTTCATTTATTTTTAATTAATTAATATTTAATTTGATTTTTTGATTTGGATTTTTCTTTTTTTTTTTTTTTTTTTTTAAGAAGAATAAGAATAATTTAGATTAATTATAATAATATCGAAAAGATGTATTGTAACCCGTAACGACATCTTTTTCCGACCTTGATCGATGCGTTCGCAGATCGAACACTCCTCGGGAAACTTGTAAGAAAAGTAGATCGTAAAAAAAAAAGGTTGTAATAAAAATGGTAATGCAGTGAGTAATACGCGCGTAATACCGGCCATTATCTGCGCGCGAGCGCGTACTAGCGTTCGCTCGTCTTTCTTTATTATCTACTTTATACTCGATACAGTACTACAGATCGTAAGGATCGCGGCAATAAAAGGTATTATTTTTGCTACTTAACAGTCACGCTTAAATCGAGCCGCGAGTTTTCTTATATTCTATCTGTCTGTCTGTCTGTCTGTCCCGTCTGTCCGTCCGATTCTAGATATTTTCATTCCGAAGAATTATTCTCCCAATTATATCTTTTATTTATCGTTCGTCCGAGAATCGTATTCTGCATCCGATTAGAAAAAAGAATGACGATTGAATTTATAATAATAATAATAATAATGATAGTGATAATATAATAATTAAACGAATGCAAAAATATTCAAACGCAATTCTGATAGAGATTAATAAAATATATGAATAATTAATGTGGAATAATATCATTTCTTTTCTATTATATATAATTATAATAGTATGAAAAAAAAATCAAAGATAATATAATGATAATAATTATTACAATCGTGTTATATTAAAAATATCGCGTAATTATGTTACGAGTATTAGTATTAGTAGTAGTAGTAGTAGTTGTAGTTCGGTGCGAATAGATTTTTCGAACGATTCGAATCACGATTTCACGGATAATCTTCACGGATAACCTCTCGAAGCGTTCGCCGAGTATTAGTATTAGTATTAGTAGTAGTAGTAGTTGTAGTTCGGTGCGAATAGATTTTTCGAACGATTCGAATCACGATTTCACGGATAACTCTTAAAAAAGCTATCGAATTTATTTCATGGTCCATCGTATCTACCTAACTCTCAGAATTATTCACGTAATATTAAAACGTTCGCCGAAGAATAATCTTGTTCGTAGGTTTCTCAGATACTGCGGAAACAAACATGGGAATGGTATGATGAATATCCCTCGCGCTCCTTCACCCCTCTTTTTATATATATAACAAAATACTTCTTCGGAATAAATTCATCGTATTAATCAAAGTTTATACTCGGTACGTACATACACACATACATATATAATCATACACACGTATAGATCGTGTAACCCGGTACGAGCCGTTCTCGAACAAGAAAGTAATTTTCTTCCCTAACGTGCTCGTTAATTTCGCTTGTCATCTCTACTCTCCTTCCTAAAGATATTCGAATAAGAGACAACAGATCGAGAAAATGAAAAGCAAAAAAGAAAAGAAAAAGAAAAGGAAAAAGGAAAGAAAGGAAAAAAGACAAAAAAGAAAAACAAGGAGGAGCGCGTATACGCGTGTACGTACGGGTGAGAGAAAAAGAGGAGAAAGGGCGAAAGGAAGGAAGGAAGGAGGGCGGGAGGGAGGAGGTTTAGGAGGGGAAGAGGTGGTTGTTGAGAGACACAAATAGACAGAGAAATAGAGATACGATGGTAGAGATAGAAGAGATCGATTTCGTGGAAGGGTCGGTCGACAGAGTTTTCTATCTCTTTCCGTCTCTCTTTCTCTCGACCCTCTCGGAGAGAGTAGGTAAAGCCCCCCCGGCGCGTGTTGTATCCGCGTAGCAGCGCGAACTCGTTCTATTGTTCGACTTATCGTACTCCGCCATGTGCTCTACATAATGGTAGTGTCGAAAGTGTGGTTTAACGATATCTAAACACGAGTATACCGCTCGTTTCCGCGCTGCTGGGAAGAGTCGGTGGGGAGGATGGGGTGAAACAGGGTGAGGGTGTGAGAGGAGGATGAGGAAAAGGAGCAGGAGGGGATGGTCGAAGCGAGTACGATTTGACGAGAGCGTTTTCCACCAACAAAATCCCTCCGATATGCGATGCGTGCGAGCCACCCGGAGTATTGTTTGTACCCTTGTACATACGTACCTACGTATTTCTATGTGTATTCGTGCGTGTGCTTGTATGCACGAGAACGAGAGAGTATCGATGCATATCCTCTCTCTCTCTCTTTCTCTTTCTCTCTCTCTTTTTCTATCTCTCGATACCTCGAAACGAGGAACCACGTTCACGGTGTGCTGCGAGGAACAGATATCGGTTTACATCGGTGCAATACTGCCTCCTGCTGGCCACCAAAATGTTATGCTAATTGCCCGATGCCCGAAATCTCTTCGTCTTTCCATTTCGTGTATCCTTCGATCTAACTATCCACTTCGCGAAATTTTATCCGATTACTTTCGTTTCTTTTTTCCTTTTCGTACATTTGTTTGTTTGTTTGTTTGTTGTTCGTAGGTTTGTTTGCTTGTTTATTTTTTTCTTCTCCTCCCCCCACCCCCTTATCGCTCGATTCCCTCGTATCTTCGATGTCCTTTATACGCGTTATTTATTTCTGAGATATTTTTATTTTCCTTTTTTCTTTTTATCCTTTTTGTTATTTTTGTAGTTGTTGTTATTTTTGTTTCGTGTTATCCTCTCACGTATATTGCATGTTTCATGTACCTCGTATTTTTATTTACTATCCAGAGAATTTTAGTAGTACACTTGATTTATTTAAAAGAAGAGAGAGAAAGAGAAAAAAAAGGAAAAGGGGAAAAAGGGAATAAAGAAACGAGAAACAAGATAAAAGGATAAAGGTTTGATTAATCGCGTATATATTTACGATAAATCGCTTATATATTTACGATAAATCGCGTTGAAACCACGAGTAAGAAGAAGAAGATAGTATTTATGTATATACCCTCCTATAGGTATATATATATATATATGTGTGCGTAGGAGTTTTGTTTTGTTGCTTTAATTTTTTTTTGTATCGTTGGTATATGTAAGGTGGTGGTGCTCTTACTTAAGAGAGATAAAATTTAACTGGTGCGCATTGCAGCTTTAAGTCGGATCCCCAAAACCTGTAATTCACCTAACGGATGCTGTTATTCGCCGAAAAGGACGTTCGTCCGTGGGGGAAGGGAGGAGGAGGAGAGAGAGAGAGAGAGAATGAACGAAAGGAAAAAAAAAAAAAAGAAAGAAAGAAAGAAAAGAAAAATAAAGAGAAATGGAAGGTCGTTTAACGTGGAAAAAAAAAAAGAAAAACTTGGTGGGTTGTGGACGAAGAGCAAAGGGCGCAAAGGAATGGAGAGTGGGAAGGAAAGGGGGGGTCTCTCTAAGGGAGCGAGAGAGAGATAGATAGATCTCTGGACCAATCGTAAATCTTATTAGCCTCGTCGGGACTCGGAGTCGAACGTTTCGTAATTGATTAGTGGCGGCGGGCGCATAAGGCGGATATCTAAATTACACTCATTCCGATGGTCCAATCAAGCAATTATCCGTAATTTTATATCGCTCCGAATATTACTTATATTATATCCTACCCAAGAGATAATAGATAGATACAGAAAAAAAGTCGGGGAGAGTGAGAGAGAGGAAGGGCGGGAGTGAAAGGGGGTTAAGGATATACAAAGAAGGAAGAACTGAGAGGGTTTTTTCTGTTCCATTCGTTGATCTTCACCCCCACCCCTTCTTTCTTCCCGTTCTCTTCTTCCTCTCATTTCGTTTCGTATCTTTATCTGTCATTACGACGAACGACACACTATTACTATTACTTTTTCTTCTGGTACGAGGATGTGAGAACACACACACACGCGACATGCGAAGGCACGAACGCGAAGAAAAACGAGTTCTTAACGTGTACGTTAGAATTAGCAGCAGCAGCAGCAACAGCAGCAGCAGCAGCATGAACGCGCTAATGATAAACAGGTTTCACGCAGAAAATGTCATTTATTGTAATAATGGATAGAAGAAAGGAGTATCGTTATTACAGAGAATACGAAGTTGATACAGTGTTAGAAAGAGATAGGGAGAAGGAGTGGGAGTGGTGGAGGGGAAAGAGGGAAGATTACGTTCTCGATGTTTATCCTGATGTGTTGTGTCGGACATTGAAAAAGATGTTGGGATAATGTATTGCTTGTAGTATACATATCTTTTCTCGGTAAGAAAATTACTCTGACGAGTCGTTGGTTATAATAACTTAATTGTTATATAAAAGTATATTATGCGGCTTATTGCTCCCGTCGTAAGCTTTTTTTTTTTTTCTTTTTTCTTTTCAAATTCTCGGTGGATTTTTTTCTTTTTTCCTCTTTTTTTATTTTCTTATTTTTTTATTTATTTATTTATTTGTTTTTCTTTCCTTCTACCCAAGTATAATCCTCGTTCTTCGACGTTCGTCGTTCTACTCTTACGGAGGTTCGTGCGCGTACTTTTTTTTTCATATAGATTTTTTCCCGGTTTTTTTTCTTCTTTTTCTTTTTCTTTTTATTTAGATTTAATTTGAATAAAAAGTACGAATAATGTCGGTTATTATATGGATAAGAAATAAGATATAAAAAGAAGTTAATATTATATCCTTGGAAACTTAAATTGTAGTTAGAACTAAATTACGGTAGAACAGATAATAAGTTTTCATTGGAAAATTCTTTATCGAGATCGGAACGGTCCGATCTTTTAAAGGATACGCGTATCGTAGATCTCAGGAGGGAAGAAAAAAATATCAAATTTTTTACGACTAAGAAAAGTCGCGGTTGTTGTATTACTATGATTAAAAACTAACGCGGATTTTTCGTTCGATGCAAATGTTGATTTTTCTAGGCTGAAATATAAAGAAGACGAGTCGAGAAAGAGAGAGGGGGAGAGAGAGAGGGAGAGAGGGAGAGAGAAAGATGTTTGGCAAAAATTTGATAACGTCATTTGTATTATTTGAAAAATGTGTGTGTCGGGGTCGGAGAGGAGGTGAAGGAAGATGAAGAGGAGGAAGGGGGTGTATTGGAAGGTGAGAGAACGGGGAGAGGGGTGTTTTATTATATTTTATTTTACATATCTTGCGTAATACAAGTGCTTTGCATATTTCATGCATATTTATTTGTATATTTTATTTGCATAAATATTCGCAATTCAATAATAATCGTTACGTATAAGGAAGAAGAAAAATAGTCAAACGAGTTTGTTATTACGAATTATAATCTCGCGTTGGTTGTGTTAGCTGTACGTAAAAATATGTTTCTTTCATTCCGTCCCCCTTTTCTCCTCTCATCTACTCCTTCTCTCTTGCTCTCTCTCTCTCTCTCTCTTATTCCCAGTATTATTACTCAGATAATCATTCAAAATAGTATATTACGATTGCAACAAGAATATCGTGGCAAAAAACCTTCCGACTAGAAACACAATTATCGATCATCGAGGTGCATAAAGAAAATCGTATTCTCTCGTATAATAATCTATTGTATTAAAATATGAATATATTATATTTTAAATGTAAGTACTTACTTATACTTACATACTTATATACTTATTTTATATCGAGATATAATAACGATTAAAATAAATAACGTATTAAGAAAAATCAATAAACGTTAAGTAGAATATTTTACGGTCGTGTCGTATCTTGAAATGTTCTTTAAGAAAATTTAAATTAATAAGCTAGTTCTCTAAGATGAGTGTACTTATTTCCTATCTCTACTCTCTTTATCTATTGTTAGTTGACAGTTATTCGGTTCGTTTAATTAAGCACTACCGTTTTTATCGATCTCTATCGTGAGTGAGTGCTATTATCCTTACCTGAAATCGATATTTTCTCAACCTATATAATTTATACAATATTTATAATTATATATATATGTGTGTGTGTACATCAGAGAGATGAAATTACAAAGTAGATTTTATTTCTCGATTATCTCTTCTGAGGATATTTGTGTGAAAAGCTTTTTTTCTTCTTCTTTTTTTTTTTTAATTACTTTTTTGTTAATAAGCGTATAATCAACTTGATTGTAATGTGTTCGTAACGATTTTTCTTTTTTAAGAAAATTTCAATGGTATATATTTAAATATAAATATTTTATGGTAAATAGAATTTAAATATAATTTTTGGATCATTCGTACGTCGATTGTCTTCTTCTTAACTTTTCGTCTTCTGCCAATGCTTTTTGTTAGTCGTTAAAGTCGATTAAATTGGGGGAGAGTAAAGGGGGTGGGTAGAAGGATGAGGTTGGATTCGCGCCTCGAATAATACGATGTATATACCCCGACGATGCAATGCACGAGAGAGAGTGAGAGAGTGAGATGGGGAAGAGGGTTGGAATACAACACACCGCGTGCATCATCGCAACGCCTGGACGAAGTTTAATTTTCGAATCGCATTATAGTGATCGGGCGTGCGTGTAACGATTTAGGCAATTTTATTAAATATGGCGATTCCAGATAATTGGGAATTATTCATTCACGATGTAGATATACATATATACGTACAAAAGTATATATATATATATATATATATATATATGAATATGTATATGCATGCATACGTTATAACAAGAAATAATTCCCGATTCGTTTCGATTTATAATTCAAGTGTCATCGAGTTAACAGCTTATTCTTCGACTATTGTTTACAAATCAAGACGATCGACAATGTTGAATCTTAATATTGTTTCAAGTTCCAAGTTGTAATTATAATAATATCTACGCATATAAAATTGTATTTTAATTACGAAGAGAAAACGTGTTTCGTATAAGTGAATTTGCATGAAATGTCTTATATTTAAAATAAGAATATAGAAAAAATATTTCTCATATAATTTTTGCAATGAATGACACATCATTTTTCTATTAAAGTTTCAAATAATAATAATTAACGATGCTTACTTTAACGTTGATTACGATCGATTTAATAATTGAGCTATTACAATTAATTGTTAGTCATTTTCTTCAAATATATTTTTAAATCAACGCGTTTCTTCGTACGTTCGTTAATCCTTGTCAGAAATGTACGTTAAAAGAAATGAAGGGATTTAACGAAAAGACGGAACGGGGGTGGGACAGCTAGGCTCTATAATAATAATAATAATAATAATAATAATAATAATAATAATAATAATAATAATAATAATAAAAATAATAATAATAATAACAATAATAAAAGTAATAGTAATAGCGGCGGTAACGATAATAGTAATAATAATAACAGTAGGACGGAACGTTATTATACGTAATAATTTTCGAACGCGTAATCGTTAAGAAAGGACGCCCGGCAGTAACTACGTCCATAATCGTTATCGTTACGGTTTACGTTGGCGTGTCCAACGCGCTTGCTACCTCTTCCTCCTCTCTCTCTCTCTCTCTCTCTCTCTCTTACTCTCTTTCTTTTACTCTCACTCTCTCTCTCTCTCCCTCGTATTTCTCTCTCGTTCTCACGAGAAACGCGACAGTCGTTCGGGATAACGCGAGTACGAGAAAAAAAAGAGAGAGAGAGAGAGAGAGATGGAGAATAAGATTTAGAATAATCTCTAACGGGAAAGAAAAGGACAGAGAGATCGACGTCGTCATTATATCGGGTGTTAAATGAATATCCTTATCGATGCTTTACAACAAGTATTTTACTTAGGATAGAAAGAATAGTTCGAATTTTTGACTTTATGTATTACCATATATATATATATGTAGGATCAGGTGTGAGGAAGCAAAACAAAGGGTTAATGATAAATAATGTTAGTGTATATTTTAGGAAAATATCGGTATGACAAAAAAACGTTTAAATGCTTCTTTAAATAACAGGAATTGTAACAACACACGGAACGTCTTGAAAACTAAAAGTTACACGAATAATACGGTTTTGAAATATAACGTCTTAAACGACTTCGACAAAATAACAATTAAAACGACTTAATAAACAACGACTTAAACGACTTGAACGACTTTATAAATTATAACTCAAATGACTCGACTAAATTTCGGCTTCGACAATTTAACTCATTCACGATTTTACATCTTTTCGTCGCAATGATCGGCTAACGACTTTGTCTTTTCTTTTCCTCCTAGCAACGACTCATTGCGCTGGTAATGCAACAACATACGCACATACACACACACACATCAACATTCGCCCAAACAAACAAATCACCCGCGCTGCACGAGCTATTGCCCATCAGCTGAGGGCTAACAGATGCGCATCATGCTTCGTCCCCACATATATATAAATATCTATATAAATCTATTGTCGTTATTTGTAAATGTACCGTATTCATAGATTCAACGAGAAACGTAAAACGATAGCCATAACTGTAATATACTAAGTGCATTTCTTCTCGTAGATAAATTTCATCCCGAACGTAGTCGAATCTAAAGTGTATCGAAGGGGTGAAAGGAATTTCTAAGGTCGAAGATGCAAGACCATGGGTGTCAAAGAGGGGGGGTGATAGGGTTGGTAGGTGGTTAACTGAGGGCCGTGAAGAGGTAAAAAAGGTGGCTGAAGGGGAAGGTGGAGGACGTTTTACTCGAGAGTGGGCATTAGTTTCAACGATTATTAGAGTTAGTTCTAGGCGAACGAGTTTCATAAATGCCCGAGGAAAACTCTGCCCGTATACTTGTATTTATACGATGGGTAGTTGAAAGAGAGAGAGAGAGAGATAGAGAGAAAGAGAAAGAGAAAGGGAAAGAGAAAGAAAGAAAGAAAGAAAGAGTGAGAGCATTGGAGAAAGCAAAGTATCCATCGCTCTGCTCGGCTTCATCCCTGGGGGTTGGGTGGCCTCTCTTTCTTTCTCTTTTCCTTTCTCCCCCTTTCTTTCTCTCTCTCTCTTTTTCTCTCTCACTCTTTCTCTCGTCTTCCCCTGGCACTGCCTCTTTCGCTCGCTTGCCTATTATAATTTTTTTCACAATATTTGCTTTTCCCACATTCTGTTTTATGTTAATGGTCGCTCCTACCCTTTCCACCGAAAGGAAAGGGGCCGAGAGAGAGACAGGGGGACGTGCTCGACCCCCTCTCTCTCTCTCTCTCTCTCTTTCTCTCTCTCTCTGTATCCCTTTCCTCGTCGTCTCCTTCTTCTCCTCCCCTTAACCCTTCCTTCATCGGTTCCCTTTTCTCCCGAAGCTCTCCCGCTTCGTATGCATGGCCTCGGGGAACTTTTAGCATTTTGTCTCGAATTTAAAAAGTTTTTCCGCCTCTCGCTGGCTACCCCGTCTCCGCTACCCAAACCACCCCCAACCCTCTTAAATCTCTCTCTCTCATCGTTCCTATCTCTTTTTCCATCTCCCGAACTCGATTCTCTCGCGTTTTCTCTGTCACCGGTGGTGGTGCGACCTCCATCTCGCACGCTTACGTTATCCTCTCGTAGGTTCTGGGGTTGGTTTTCTTGGCGCGCACGCGTCCGCGATACCACCACGCGAGAAAAGAACAAAGCGATAAGTGGGAAAAAAGGTATAAGAGAAATAGAGACGAGAAACAGAGAGATAGAGAGAGGTAGGGAGGGAGTGAGGGCTACGAGAACGGAAAAGAAAGAACAGACCGCGTTTTTTTCCCTTCACGAGCAAGGTTCCTCCTTTCCCTTGGACATTTTTCTATCTCTTTCTTTTGGGATTTTGTTTAATTCTTTTTGTTTTTTTCGAAAGGAGGAGAAAGGGGGTTTTTTATTTCTGAGAGAACCATTTGGAATTGTTTCAAATATATTATTATTAGGTTTATCCAAATTTTATTCCCTCGTTTTTTTATTATAAATGTTTGTGCAAATGCGTTTATGTAATTTACACGTGTATTTTATGCGCATATGGAATTATTTCCGTTTCTTAGAAATACATATTTTTATTTCCTTTTTATTTCTTTTTATTCTTTTTTTTTTGCATTAACATACGCTCGTTAACGATAAATATCATTTTTATAGGCCGATGCAATCAATCGATAATACAATAACGTTTATTTATTTATTACTACACGTTAATGTTAAGAATCTATTATGATGAGAGAAAGAAAATGTAAAAAAATGAAAAAAAAAAGAAAGATAAATAAGACGCGAACTTTATTAGCAATTACCTTGAAATCAATTAAAGTTTTATTCGATTTGTAATAGAAATAAATTTATTCGATTAATAATGTATAAAGATCATAAAATACGTTGGATTTTTTTTCTTTTTTTTTTGTTTTTCTCATATTATTTTTCTCCTTCTATAAGTGAAAAAAGTATGCGTACAGATGTGAGAGTATATTATAACGTTTGAAGGTAAGGTCATAGAAAGTATATATGTGCGCGCGCACGCGTATGTATCTATGTAAGACTAGTTTCTTGTGTAGCAAAATATAAACACAGTCTAGGTGACTTACTATAGAGATAAGTTGATAGATTACACGAAGCCGGATCAGTTTACTTGGACACGCCGACGAAAACACATCCGTTCTCTTACGAATTCTGTCACACGTTAGGATAATAACGTATATATATATATATGTATGTATGTATGTATGTATGTATGTATGTATGTATGTACATATATTAAGGTATGTATATGTAACTGTAAGTAACAAAACATACATCGGATTCAGTGTTTCCCGTCTGGACGATTAATTTTAATTGAGAGAGCGTCAGTTACAGTTGGAGTTTAAGGATCGTTTTACTTTATTTATTAGTAATAATTAAATATTATCGATTTTATCAACCTATCAAATTCATAGTTATTAACTGTATATTTAGCATATAATAAACAAGTGGATTAATTAACGATTTTTTTCCACATATTTTTCCCCCAGTATTTTCATCCAAGGAAAATAATATAACTCGTAATTCTTTTAAAAAAATCAAACGCGAATTTATACCTAGTGCGTTTTGTAAAGATTGTTTTTCAGCCTTTCGAAACATGGAAGAAATTCATTTATTATAATCGTACGTGTCTCGTTTTATCGAGTACAGGTTGGATTTTATATTATTCTTCTATATCTTCTTCTTCGAAGAAGAAGAAGAAGAAGAATCATACAGGTTTTTTTCAAGAGATTTCATTGGGTGAACAACAAATTCTTTTTCTTCTTTTTTTTCTTTTTATACGAGACGCATATATTGCAGATATTATTCAGAATAGGTATCATCTCCTCTCGCGTATTTATGGAATTATATTAGATATATCGACAAATTCTCAACGTTGAATATTTTCTTAGCTCTTTCAGGGACGAGTTATTTTATTGAGAGATGCATTTGTAGAAAGCTTCGATAATACTTAAACTTTTATCGAAAATCGTGCTCACACCTCGAGCAATATATATTATATTTATTTTTAATACTTTTCGTACTATTCATATCTACCATAAAATTAATAGAAACAATAAATTAAACGTCTAATTAATAACTCGAAAATAATAAATAAATGACACGCGTGTATTTATAAAAAAAATTGTACGAAATGTTCCGACAAATAATTTCAAACCGTTTCCTTTTGATAACGTTTCATATTTCTTCGTTAGAATTTCGTGAATGGAAAGACGTTGTAACTTAAGAAAATTAATTGGATAAGGTTTAAACAAAAAATTCTTTCGATAATTCAAAAGTAGACAAGGAGGTGGTGGTGGTTTGGGGGGGAGATGGAATCAAGCCGAAGTGTAAAACGAAAGTAGAGAGAGATGACGGAGGAAAGGAAGAGAGGGACGAAGGGGCGGGAGGGAGGGAGTCTCGTTCGCGTCTCCCTCCCGCCCTTCCTCGTCCTATCTAGCTAGCTAAAACCCCCACCTACATGCACCACTACTACTACCACCACCACCATCACCACCTTCCAAGCCCGAAATCCATAAGTTAAGAATTTTTCACGGAGTGGAAAACTTTGAATAATATAGTGTTCGGTCGCCAAGCAGGCGCGCGCGGCTGCTACGAAGTTTCGTAATATATTACACGTTTCTCCGCTTCGTCGGCGGTGCTTTAACGCCGTTGCGGAAAACGAAGACGAAAGGTAGAAAGGGAGAAGAAAGAGAGAGGAGAATTGGCAGGAGGAGGATGAGGAGACGAAGAAGAGGGTGGGAGAGAGAGAGAGAGAGGACTCGCCAACAAATTAGAATTTTTACTTTTCGGAAAAGTCCTGCTCGGCTTGTTCGTCCTCGCTCTCTTTTTCTCACCCTCTCTCTTTCTTTCTTTTTTTTTTCTTTCTCTTCCCCTCGCTTGTCGGACTTCTTCGCGGACAGGAAAAATAGAAGAAAGAGGAATATCTCTGGTATCTTTTTCTTTTCGAATCCGAATCTATGAAAAATCGTATTTCTCTCTCTCTCTCTCTCTCTATCTCTATCTATCTCTTTCCATCTCTCCTTCTCTTTCTTTTTCTTTTCAGTCTTTCATTCCTCTCGAGGATGAAAAATCGCGTTTTTATTCGTTTCGAACCGAATCGATTTTGGCTGTCTATCGGACGTTTATTAAAAAAGGAGAAAGGAAGGAGTTGGAGGAGAGAAGATGAAAAAAAATGGAGTAACCTCGGCACATCCACGTGGTCATGGTACCACGTACGAAGATAGGTAGGTTGGGCGTACTCGTACGAGTTTCAGCGAGTCGAAACCGTGGCGAGATGTGGATATAATTTTTCCAGTTTTTTATTCGGACATGTTGAACTGGTAAGGGCTTCGATAGCGGCAGCTGAATCGGAAATATTGCCCATAAATATCGGAGATAGCTGGCCACGTGTGCGGACTCACGCACTCGTTTTCGTAGTATGCCGTGTTCTCTCTCTCTCTCTCTTTTTCTCTCGCTCGCTCGCTCACTCACACCTACTCAGCCGTACCTGTAGATAGGCAGATTCGTATCGCGAATTCGCGTATACCCTACAGGGCCTACGCGTATGCCTATCTATTCCGCAGTGGCTCTATCATGAAATGGATTTGTTTCTAAAATCATGAAAGCGTTCCCTCCCGTCGAATCTCCCTCTCCCTCATCTCCACCCTCTCTTTCTCCTCCTCGTCCTCCTTCTCTTCGTCCACCTTCCTCGGCGTTTTTCTAACGGCGGTGGCCGCAGAGGCGGCGGCGGTGGCACCAGTGGAAAAAATGTTTCGAATTCCTCGATTCGCCGCGATTAGTTTCTGTCTCGATTGTTTAAAGCGAGCGATCGCGTCGATGGCCGATGGAATATAACTTCTCCCTATGGCCACCGCGCACCAGCCCTGCGGCCCCCGTTCCTCGTCATTGTGGCCCTTTTGTGTTTCCTCTCTCCCTCTCTCTCTCTCTCTCTGACGTTTTATTTTTTTTAACCCCCATCCTCCATTTCGTTTTGTTTTTTTCGTCTATCTCGTTCCGACGTACGCGCGCCACTCTCTACTTGTCATTGCCATCGAAGAATACCTTAAGTGAGAAAAGGAGGGAAATCAGAAAGGCGAATATATCGAAAGAGAGAGAGAGAGAGAGAGAGAGAGAGAGAGAGTGTATGAAGAGAAAAGAGGAAATCGCGTTTCATCTCGGCAGACGTCGCGCGTATTTTTTTTCCAGAGACTCGCCGTTTTCGTTGATCGGGAAAAAAAACGTCGTTGCAGCAGTTTCTCTCTATCTCTCTTTCCGTAGCGGAACCTCACGCTCCTACTACCAACACCACAATTACCACCACCACGTGCAGCAGCCCTTGGCCCTTTCCTCCGGAAAACGCACACCTTACAAGCGACAAAAGCTTCGTGCGGATAGGCGCACGCAACTCGACACAACGGCCGTCCATCCGTTCCTTCCGTTCCTTCCGTTCCGTTTCGTTCCGTTCCGTTCGGAGACGAGCCGCTCGAACGCGACAAAAGGCGAAGTTGCTCTTTCATTGGCCGCGCTGCTAGAAAGCGCGAAATAAAAAAAAAGAACGAACAAACGAACGAACGAACGAACGTTGATGAGGAGGAGGAGGAGGACTTGCTGAGGGGTTTGTCGGAGTACGGGGAAGGGTACAAGGAGACTTCCTATTATTTTAAACGCGGACCTCGATTCCCTCTCTCTTTCTTCCTTTATTTCTTTTTTCTATTTTTTTTTATTTTTTAGTATTTCTCCTTACTTCCTTCTCTTTTTATTTTTCCATTCTCTTTCCCCTTCGTCGTTCTCCTTTTCACAGATATTTTCGGGGAAAATAAATAGAGGAGGAGGAGGAGGAGGAAAAGAGTATATTCGCGAGATTGGTGCACCGGGACAAACTGTTGAATACTGTTGTAAAAAAAAGAAAGAGAAGAGAGAGAGAGAGAGAGAGAGGACCGACGAAGAGATTTCGAGGCCTCGAGGTGACGCTCATCGTGAAATAAAAAGGGGGTAAGCGGGGTAGAGATAAAAGGTAAAGAAAGAGGAGGGGGTGGTAGCGGAGGTGAAAGAATATCCTTTTCGAATATCTTTCGTCCACTATAGTTAATTAAATTCAATTATTTATCGTATCTTTCGTAAAATATTCTTATCGTTATCGTAGATTTCTTTTAAATGAATATATATATATATATATATATATATATTTCTATATTTTTATTAAGGGTGAAATCGTATAGAAAATGTTTATAATTAGCATAGACACCATGGTTATGAACCCGACGCTATCTTCGGACTAGCTCCAACAATAAATCCTTAGATTTGAAGGAAAGACGCGAACGGAAGGATGGGGGATTCTCGGTTAGATGGCCGGGATGGAAGGAGGGGAATGAAAGAGAGAGGTGAAATAGCACGAAACGATACATCACGACGTCGGTCTTCGAAACTTCTCGTTTAATGCTCCGGATGTTGAGTACGCCTTCGGATGTGGGCGTGATTAATTACATGTAAATAAGAACAGTCGAAAAAACACTGCATTTGTGGTGTCGAACGATTATTATGAATTTTTAAAAATTTCGTTTGGGTTATGTAATTCACCTTCTGTTTTTCAGAAGTTCATTAGCTTTGTATTCAAACAAGAGGACAAGGAAAAGATAACGTTTTCGGTGGGAAAAATGCGAGAACGAGCATTTTAATTCTACTTTTTGTCGATTTCAATCGGTTGTCTTGGATAGCTAGGTTGATCAAATTCGTCGCCTACGTGCAAAGTAAACTAAGCGGCGTGAGATCGAGTCCAGCTGGTTCTCGGAATCAAAGTTTTCCGTATTTAGTTGTGTTTTTGGTTAGTTGCTTGTCTGTAGATAAACCACTTATTACTGCAAAGGAATGTGTGAAAAATCGCAGTGGTCGCATTCTCTGATAAAAAACTGCGCAAAAAAAAAAAAGAAGATAGCATTAATGGTGCTATCTTTTTTTCGTATTCTTTAAATAAAATAAGAAATCAAGAAAAATTTAAGTTTGGTATTTACAGTTTTTGTGGACCATAATAGAAAGCGATATCATTGTAACGGAAAACGATTATTTAGTCTCGCATGCATGTTCAATAACGTCATTCACCATAGCGTTTTATCTTTCCTTATATTCCTTACAAAATAGATACAACATATTCTAAAGAAATAAAAGAAAGAAAAAAGAAAATCAATTAAACGTACTATACAATACACAAAATAAATAATAAAAGAAAGACAAATAAAAATATTCTCCTTGTCGGGGTATCGATCCGGCGAGATATCGATAATGGTCACGAGACCCCGCCGCTACCAACTACTGTATTAAAGAAAAAGAAATAAATGAATATAAAAATATTGGAAGAATCATTACTCACATTTTATCGTAAACGGTTTATTACCATACTATGTTTCCGAAAAACAACGAGATTATTCTCAATGACTACTATAAGTGTGCAATGATTGAATAATTTCTAAGACTAGCAGCTATCGGACTCCTCTCGTAAGCAGCGTTTAACTTTAACAATTGTCGGACCGCTCGCTAAATCGCAAATTCTACCAACTGATTGTAATAACAGATTCTAAAAAGATTCTAGTAACAAAATACAAGTATATAATGACAACGACTGCTCATCGTTATGTCAACCGAATAATAAGATAAAATACGATATGTGAGTACAGCGACAAACAGTCGATATGAAAGCGGGCGGTGGGAAAGGTTTTAAGTTTCCTGCTAAAAACATATGTCATATTACTACAGGATTTTTAAAAAAATTTAGTCACAATGCTGTCTAGACTGGGACTCGAATTAATGCAGGTATTGAATAGAGGAATTATGAAAATTTTGATTTTAGACAAAATGGTGTCTATTTGAAAAAAATGTTTCGTTTTTGAGTGAAATTTTTACTCTAAATTGTAAAAAAAAAATAGAAATAGTTTTTTAAATATTATTTATCCCATCAATACCCAAAGAATATATCTAAAAAGATTGTGTAAAAATTCGAAACCGATCGATTGAGCCATTTCTAAGAAATCGAGATCACCGACTTTAAAAACTTGTTTCGAGAAAAACGCGTTTAAAGTTTCAAAAGACTCTTACACTCAGTTAAATTTTTATTTTTTGACTTGCATTGAATCATCTATGAGTGGGATAAATGTTATACGCATGCGCAACCACAAATTCACGGCGCAAGCGTACTTTGAAAAAAATCTCCAACTCAAAACATTACCACATTTCTAACTATTAATAACTAATTAAATAATTAATTAATAATGTTAGCAATTATATAGATTTTAAATAAGCATTTTGTTGCAATTTAGCGCACTTATTCATTTTTTCCTGTTTTTTAAACTACGTTGCTTTACTTAGAAATAAAAGAAAGTTTTCCATTTTCATTATCAATAACTAATTAAATAATTAATTAAAAATTTAGCTATAAAATGAACTTATTCATTTTTTTTAGCTGTTGAGGTTTAATGTCAACTTTATAATACTTAAAAAATCAGTTTAACGTGTTAAATAAGGTGAAAGTAAAAAAGAGCAGTGACTGAAAAACAGTTAAAACTATAATGGCCGGAAAAATGGAAATTTGAATACGAGAAATAAACAGGCATAAGCCAAAGGAGCCGTCGCTGTTAAACTTTCGAAGGAAAATAACGAAAGTAGAGAAGTTAAATTAGAAGATGGGCAGGATAAGTATAGTCAAGAGATTGCCCAGTACCACGAGACAAACAGCAAGTGAGGAGCTTCCTTGGGAATTGTTCTTATTACAAGAATTTCGTGAAAAGGGTTTTGAAATAGCCAAGCCTCTGTATACACTGACGGAGAAAGAAAGGAAATTCTCCTGGAATGCAGAATGTCAACGGTCTTTCGACGAATTAAAGAAGTCTCTCATCTCGCCGCCGATTCTGATCTTCCTTGAGGCAGTGAACCAATTCGTTTTAGACGTAGATGCTTCAGAGCACGGCTTAGGAAGAGTGCTGTCTCCAAGCCATAAGTTTATTTTGCGGACGGATCACGCTTCTATTCAGTAGCTCGTTTCATTCAAGGAGTTTGACGGACAGCTGGCTCGATGATTCGAGCGTTTGCAACGGTATAAACTTTGAGATCCTTCACAAGAAAGGGAAGACCCATGGAAACGCGGATGTACTGTCCAGACTTACTTGCAAAAAAATCGGGTGCTCTTATTGCGCAAAGCGGGAAAAAGCGGAGAAAAAGCTTGAAGAAAAGGTAAAGAGGATCATCTTAAGGGAGGACGAGACTAACAAGTGGAGAAAGGGCTGCTCTCAAGAGATGGGAGCATCCGAATAAAAATGAATTCATTTTCCAGGGGATTGTCCCAAGCGCTCAGACTAAAGAGGTCTTGGAGGAAGCACATGACAGCTCCACTGGGAAACATTTCGAAATGTACAAGACCCTGGATAGAACTCGCAAAAAATTCTTTTGGATTGGGTGTAAGCAAGAGGTCAAAGAGTGGTGCGAAAGATGGTCCGTTTGTGTAATCAGGAAAGGTCTTTCGGAGAAGGGGAAAGGCGAGAAGAAAATCTAAAACGTGTATAATGCTACTTATTGTTCACTCCTGAATTTTTCATATCACAATACTAGCACCTAGTATAGGGAATTAAAATGAAGGGGACGTGAATACACTCAATAACGTAACACAATAGCTAAGTTTAGTTTGTGTAAACTAAATCTATGTGGGATCTCCTCTCACTAGTCAGTCTTCCAAAAGGATATTTGACGAACAAAAAAATAGGAATTCTGATAATGTTGATGATAGGTTCGTTATGGAAGGAAAGATCTCTTCACGGAAATGTAATATATTCTGATAAATAAATTACAAAAATAATATTAATAATAATAAAGTAAGACGTATTCGCTGCTTGATTATTAGACGCTGACCGCATTCTTAGATCTTTTTCTCCTGTATTCGATCTTTGTCTCTCCGTGAAACACTCTATCATTATTCAACTGTTTACATTATTGTTTTGCATATTAATAATTTGTTATAAGATGTAAAATGTAATTTCCTGCCGATCAGCAAATTATAATTTCCTGTTAATTTATTATATTCGTTCGATTTTAGATTACGATTTGTTGATGGTAAAAATTTATTTATTTGATCTTAAAATGAAACTATTTGTTACTGACGTTATACTGTAACTCGTAATCCTATCTAATGTACTGCAGGATGTATTAATGCAGAAGTTAATACTATTTATGACAAAGGAATTTGAATTAGCAGATTGATAATGCACCAACCACGATTGTACATACCTTTAAGGCGAACTAACAAGGGGATCTTGCACTGGGATACACACGGATTTTAACGAGCGTTGTTATATTAGTGGTATACTTTTTGTAATAATTTTAATTTTTTTTCTATATATAATTAGAAATTAGGAAATGTTAAAATAATTTATAACCTAAGGATAGAAAAACTTAAAAAAAAATAATTCCCCTACGAAGAATCGAACGTTAATACCCAGCGCGAGAAACGAAGACGTTACTTCTGACGCTAACGCACCAATTGATAATTGCTCAATTTTTTTCGTACAATTCTTAAGACTTCGAAGATGAATCAGAATGCATTACTGTTTTCTTATAACATAATAAAAATGAATTTAAATTATGTATAGACAAAAAATAAATTTTACGTTTTTAGAATATCCTTTCATATATCTTGAGGGAAAGAGGGAAAAATAAATAGCAAAAAAATATTATAAAAAGTTAAGAAAGGGTCGAGTACCTTTCTTCATTTGTCGTCATAGTCATCGCGCAATACGTAACTCAAAACGTATAAAGCGGTATCTTTCGTCGACAGACATTTTGGATTCGCTTCGATGGACCGTTTATGATGCACCCCCTCCCTCCGGGATTCGAACGGTTTTTTCTCATCGAGCATCGACGACAGAAGTGGAAAGAGAAGGTAGATGCGAGCTAGTGTACGCTAAATAGATGGATGGATATAAAGAGAAAAAGAAAAAGAAAGGGACAGAAAGAGAGAGAGAGAGAGTATCATATGTAACAAAAACGAATGTGTATAGTGTATAGGTATCTATATCTATGTGAAGGAACGGACACTACACGTTCAAGGCGAGAGAGAGAGAGAGAGAGAGAGAAACCGGACACGCGTTTCGTGCGTTGCGCTACCCGGTGTCGCGGAAATAATAGATGAACCGACTGCGCCGGCCGTGCTACCGAGAGGCTAAACAATGTTTTTCAGCCACTGAAATCCCCTTGAATTTTTCATCGGTCCCTATGTTTTCACCCTTTTACCACCCGGGAGGTAGATATCTCCTTCTCTCTCTCTCTTTCTTTCTTTCTTTCTTCCCTTCTTTCTTTCTCTCTCTCTTCTTCTCTAGCTCGTTCTCTTTCAACCTCCTCGCCTCTCTTTTTGAATTATGTACGTACTCTGTGTCTGCCGGTATATGTCGCTCTCGTACTCTTTTTCTTTCACTCGCTCATTCACTCGCTCGCTCATTCTTTCATCCCTCTTTTTTCTCCCTCTCCGAAATCGTTATAAAAACGTGACCGGCAGAGCAAAACGCGGAGCTTTCAGAGATTTTTTTCAAAGACAACCGTCTATTCTCGAAAATAGAAAAAAAAAAAGAAAAGAAAAAATATCTTTGGTCGGTAGTGATATTGTGAAAAGTGAGAGTAGAAGAATGAGCGTGAAAGAGAGAGAGAGAGGAAGAGAGAGAAATCCGTGAACGATATGGTAAAAAGGAGAGAGATAGAAGAGTAAAGGGAGTATACATAAAACCATTATGTAATTACATTTATATCGGCTGAACGAACGTACGCGCGTAGAGACAACGAAACGAAGAAAGGGTTATGAGAGAGGAGGAGGGCTGGGTGAGGGGTTAGTTATGATCGTGCGTCGTTGCTATACGAAAGGGACGAAGAAAGAGAGGAAAAGAGAAAGCTCGGGCACAGGGATTCGTTCTGAATTTGATTTCAGAGAAAAGGGTTGATACTACTTCCTCTCTGTTACCCCTTCTATTCTACTACTAACACTATTACTAGGAGTTTCGATCGCATGATCCAAGAGGTACCCTTTTCTTTTAGCGTCTACGTGTTACCTCAACACGGTATACCGTGCAAAAGCCGCGCATCCCTCTTTCCACTTACTTACGAATTATTGGCCGAACGGATAGACGGGTGGATATTAAACGAATCGTACTTATTTTCTTCCTCTATCTCCTTTTAGAATCTTCAATTAACAAGTAGATTAAATATCGAGGAATTTCGATATTAGAAAATCGGAGAAAATCAAGGAACAAATGGTCGAATAAAAGAGAGGAAAGGAATGAGTAAAAGAGAGAGAGGGGAGGTGTAGGAAAATGAGAACAATTGATGAGAACGATATTGAAATAGATAGATAGATAGAGAAAGAAAGAGAGAGAGGGAGGGAGAGGGAGCGAACTTTGACCCTTGGTCTTTGATTTTGTCTTGACGTGTAGGCATTACTACGCGATACGCTTTGGTCAACCTCCCGTGGAAAAGGCACGCTCCTGGACCAGGATCTCCAGTACGGTAGTCATGGCGACCGCAATTGATTCCACGGGTAAAGGGCGGGAGGGTGGACGAAGAGAACGACGGTGAGAACGACCAGCGAGCCAACGAGAAAGAGAAAGAGAAAGAGAGAGAGAGAGAGAGTACGAGGAGAATCGGCAAGAGGGATAGAGAAGAACACGAACGCGGATAGAGAACGAGCGTGAGCGCGAGGAGAGTTGCTGCTGCTGCTGCTGCTGTTTCGTGTATGCCGCTAGTGAAGGAGAAACGATCGAGGGAGACCGAGATATGTAACAAGAGAGTAAAAGAGAGAGAGACACAGATAGAGTTCGACAGAGGGCATGGTGTTACTATGGTGGTGCTACACGGTACTCCCTTTATCCGATACAATGCAGGCTAAATAGCACTGGTCAGTTCTATGGTGTTGGATTAGAGATAAGTCGCTCGTTTGAGGCGAGCCAACCCTTTCTCTTTCTCTCTCTCTCTCTCTCTCTTCTATCTATCGTGATCGTCGAACGCCGCACACTTCCTCCGTATCCCTTTTCCTCCCCGCAGCATACCACACAGCCGTGGTGGTGGTAGCCGTCGTCACGTTCGAATTACCTGCGTGTTGCCACCGCTGTTGATTCGCACGGGCCGCGCGATCGAGAATCGATTTCGCAATCGAATTTCGCACGGGCCCATCCCTTTTACCCGTCTGTCTGTCAGTCTGTCTCTTTCTCTCTTTCTTTCTCTTTCACTCACTCACTCATTCATTCATTCTCTTTCCGCTCATTCGCTCATTCGCACACTTCCGTGCTCGCTTATTCGACAGCGTTAGCGAGATAAACCGCGTCTTTTGAAAATTCGATAATTAACTTCTCTTTCCCTCAAGTTATTCTTACCGTTTTGACAATTATTTTCATGTACCGACTATTACAAAATCGGCCTATAGTCACGTAACAGATGCTAACTTTGAACTATCTATTTTATACGATTTTATTTTGGAAAAGTTACGAGATATCTCTCTTCGATCGAATTATCGTCCATTTAAATTACCCATAAACTATTTTTACCTTATTCTCTTTTTCACGATGAAGAAATAGAGAGATAAAGAGAGATTTATAGAATAGCACACAACGCTAAAGGCAATCGGTAAGATTCTAAGTTAGGGAGATAGTTATTTGAGTTGAACGTAGGACTGTCAAAGTGTTATTACGCTTAAACTAACCAACGAACATATTCGATATTATCATTTAATATTATTACTATTATTAATATAATATTATTATTATCATTATCAAGATATTATGATGATTGTATATACGTATGGGAGTAGAGTATAGAGAAAACAATTATGAAAATCGTCGTCATTCTCCTCCCCCCTCTTTATGTGTCTATATGTGTATACCGTGGCCGGGTCTGCCTTCATAAGCGCGATATGCCGTCGGGTATTTAGTACTTGATTGTACCGTTCTCTCTCTCTCTCTCTCTCTCTCTCGCTCTCTCTCACACTTTCTCTTGGGGAAGAGTACTGTAAACAGAAAGGGACAGAATAAGAAGAGAGTACGGCAGGCAAGCAGGCAGGTACGGTGGAAAAGCGAAGACCAAGCTAGGCAGGCAGGCACAGGGCGTGACAGCCGAAAGAAGAAGGAAAACGGAAGAAGAAGAAGAAGAAGAAGAAGACGTTGGTTAGAGTGAGACGAACAGACGCAACGTCGTCGTCGTCGTCGTCGTCCGCCCGGAAAGGTCGATAAAGGTAAAATTGTCATAACGCGAGATGGCAGTAACGACACGACGATACGACGGAGGAGAGGAGGAGTCCTCTCCTAGTCCCGAGGAAGCGCCAAGGATAACTTTCTGTCTTCGAAGGAAGGAAAGAAGGAAAGAAAGGGAAGAGAAATTGGTTTGGAGACTGTAGGAGTAAGACGAGATAAGGGAAAGGGGAAAGAGATAAGATATGTGGAGATAGATAGAGAGAGAGAGAGAAAAGATGTACGAACAAGAAACATCAACAACGCGCGATAAACCGTGCAAGTGAACGCGCGCATCGTAAAGCCATAAATTATTCGAAAGGAAAAAAGGTTCGCGTCGACGAGGAGTATAGAATGGGAGGAGGGTGGTATAGGAGTGGGATGGAAGTGGTGGTGGAGGTAGTGGTGGTGGTGGAATGTCGCTTTCCGTGCTGACTGACGCGATACGCGGATCGTCCTCTCTTTCTCTCTCTCTCTCTTTCTATTTCTCTCTCTTGCGAGAGGAAGGGGCGAATGATCAATGTCTGCGGTTAAAAAAAAGAACGCGTACATATCGATAATAATCCACGTTGACGGTACGGAGGATGAGGAAGAGGGTCGACATGGCCACGCAGGTGTGTGTTCGAGGTAACAACCAAAACTCGGATCTAAAGCTACCGTTGCTTGCTGCTTGCGATAGCCAGGTGTGTGCACTACGCGTGTGTTTCGTCGTTGAGCTACTACCGTCCTGTGTTTTTCTCTTGCTTTTCGCGTAAGCGTTCAAGAGAGAAAGAGAAAGAGAGAGGAAGAGAGAGAGAGAGAGAGAGAGCGGGAGAGGGCGGCTAGTGGCATTTTGTAAATTAAATTTTAAATATTAAAAATAGCCCGTCGCGCGCTCTTTCTCTCTCTCTTTCTCTCCTTCTCTATCCCTCCCATCCTAGCCACTTCCTACTTTTTCTCCTCGTCTCTCGTTTTTCCAGCGAGCATCCATCGCTGCTCCACCTCGAATACACCCTTTGGCCCTCTGTACCCTTGTCCATCGGCTTCCTCGACGGTCACCGTTCTCTCTCTCTCTCTCTCTTTCTCCCTCTCGCTCTCTCACCGGGTGCTACCCACTTATTCATTCGTCGATAATAATTTTATTCGAGGGTGAAAAATTGCTCTTTCCTGTCCCCCACTGTTTCATCCTCCTTCCTCGCTCGCTCGCTCGCTTGCTCACTCTTTCTCTTTCTTGCTCTCTCTCTCTCTCTCTCTCTCGTCTTCTACCTCTTTCCTCCTTTTCAGATTTTCATCTCTCTTTCTCTTTCGGACGAGCGCGAGCTTGCCGGTGATGCAGCTCGACGCCGGGGCAGATACGAAGGTAGCAGAGTCCTCATGCATACAGAGTGTTTTTGATCGGGCCGGACCCTTGGAATTAAATATAAAAATCGCAATAAAGCGTCGCTACCGGTGAGGCGGGGGTTGTTTCGATTACGTATCAAGGATTCGGAGTAACTGCTGTTGCTGTTGCTGCTGTTATTGCCGCTGCTTATTTTCGACGATGCGATTACAACGAACGAGAAAACCGTTTGATTCTACGTTCATGTTACAAAATTCGAACGTACACGTGCGTTAATTTATCATATCGAACACATATAAAAAGAAAAAAAAACGATGCTGTTACTACTCCAATAATGAGATCAAATTAATCTTTCCGAAAGGTTACAAATAAACGAAAATTAATATAACAATCAAATAACGCGAGTTTAAATATCGTCATCGAATATTATCAATTAAACTAATTGTAAGAAATGAGAGAGAGAGAGAGAGAGAGAGAGGGAGGATACGTTGAAAGTAAACGATCAAACGATTTTTTTACGAACACGATATATAAGTGGTTTGTAAAAGGACGAGTATAGAAGAACCTTTTTCGTATCGCACTTTAACCGACTCTCTTTACACGTTATTATCACTTTCGTTCAACGTGTCACACGTGTTATACGCTATACGTTGTCCCACTTTGACCGCACACTACGTTACGTGTGCTCAGGGATAAAGAGAGAAAGAGAAAGATGAGTTTACTCAAGGATCGGCATATTCCCTTATTTTTTGTTTTCTCTCTTTCTCTTTCCCTCTCTCTCTGTTTCTCTCTCTTACTCGCTCTCGTACTCTCAGGACGATTGCACTGAGAAAGAGACACGTCGTGAAGCTCGTTACGTGCGAGATTTGACGAGGATTATTCCAGGTGCGTCAAACGAACCAGAAAGAGAAAGACAGAGAGAGAGAGAGGGAGGGAAAGAGAGGGAGTTAGCACGCGCGCGCGTTCATCAGACCCGACTGAAACTCGTTCTAAGCTATTTACGAACGGCAGGAAGCCATTGCAAAGTCAATTCGAGTTTTCAGTAAGTGCCTGTTAGGACGAGTCGTCAAGTGGGGAAAGAGCAACAAAGATAAAGAGAGAAAGAGAGTGAAAACGAATGAAAGGATGAGAAAGGGGTGGTGGTGGTGGTGGTGCTGGTGGTGGTTGTGTTTGTGAAAAAGATGATGAAGAAGAAGAAGAAGAAGAAGAAGAAAAGGAGTATGGAGAGAAAGAAAGAGAGGGGCTAGAATTTAGAAGCGAAAGAGGCAAGAAGAAAAATAGCGTACCTTTCTTTCTCTTTCCTCTCCCCATACTCTTTTATTTTTCTGACGGTACGCTGAACTTTTTAACTTCTATATCTTACGATGTATATATATATATTATATGCACGTATACATTTTTATGTGTATATATATATATGTATGCGTTTATGTGTACTCGTACACGTGTAAGAAAGAGATGAACAGATAGAAGAAGGGAGAGAACTCTTGTAGACCTGTTTCATGTGTATGTGTATGTACGTATGTTTCTGTCTGTCTGTTTATCTGTCTGTGTTTATAATATCTTGGTATGTATTTGTGTATAAAAGTACGAACGCAAAGGTGGGCACACACGGGCACGTTTAGACGTAGCCAGACTGATAAATGATTCATACAATATTTTCTCTCTCCCAGGCTTCCCGACTCGCTTTGCTATCTCGTTCTGCTCTCGGAGGTTACGAATTAACTGGCGAACATTAATATATATTTTATGTTTTATATTTGTTTCAGCGAACGTGTGCGTGAGTTAACTTTCTCTCTCTCTCTCTCTCTCTCTCCTCTCCCTCGCTCGCTCGCTCTCACCCTTACCCTCTCTTTCTCCCTTTCTTTCTCTTCTTTTTCTCCACGGTATGTTTACATGTGTTATATACGTGTGCATGTGTGTGCGCGAATGTTTGCGTGGAATCGCGACCGCAACAGTACGCCTTCCTTCTCTCGAGATAGATGAAGCGAATCGTGCGGCTCTCGTTTGTGCCGTGAATCGTGAATAGATTCGCGTATCGTGAATAGATAACGCGATATTTTTTTCCAGCAAGTTTATAATAAGAAAACTATCGACTCATATACACGCGCGCGCGCGAGTTATATGATTGGTCTCTAGGCATCTGGTTACCGAGCGGCCAACGTCCTTATC
Source organism: Polistes fuscatus (assembly GCF_010416935.1). Classification (NCBI taxonomy): domain Eukaryota; kingdom Metazoa; phylum Arthropoda; class Insecta; order Hymenoptera; family Vespidae; genus Polistes; species Polistes fuscatus. The sequence continues at coordinate 42,001 of NW_025113099.1, forward strand.
ATCATAGTTGTCAGTTTTCGTCACCAGAAGCGTGACGGTAAGAGTGCCGGTGGCGCCAAGCTTTAGCGTGACGGTAACATATTGTAGCGGCCTGCTGTCGATAAGCAGATTTCAACCTTATCTAATGCGACGACTGGCGCTGACACTCTCTGTCGGGCATTCAATCTGTAACGACGTATTAATCAGTAAAAGTATTTTAACCAACTTCTTTTAGTTTGATTATTTACTCACTTACCTGAAATAAAATAAATCATTCGTTATTACTTACGTGTGTGAATTCATACCTCGTACACTGTAAAATAACTCGCGCGTGCACGTAATACGTAATATTACACATAGAGTTCGATTATTTAACCCCTCCCCTCTTTTTTTCAAAAGAACTATTTGAATAATCTATCGTACTTATTAATACATAAGAAAAAGAGTTATAATCGTTCTAATCTCTTTCATCCCTCTTTTCTTTCCTCTTCTTTTTTTCTTTCTTTCTTTATTTTTTTTTTTTTTTTTCTTACAAGCGAATAGATCTTGCGACCTCGCGTTGCAATCGATCGGAATAAAGCGTGTATGCTAATGAATAAGTATCGTGGTAAACGTATCCGCAATTATGCTGTCTCAAATAGAAAGAGAAAGAGAGAATGAGAAAGTGAGAGAGGGAGAGAGAGAGAGTAAAAATGAAATGCTTGTGATAAGGAAAAACGAGATTGACTATCGTCGACGCTCGACGACGTACCTGCTTTACGTTTCGAACTTTAAAAGGAAAAAAGAAAAAAAATGAAATAAAACGAGACAGAGAAAGAAAGAGAAAGAGAGAGAGAGAAAAAAAGAAAATGTAGAGCAAAGGCACCCCCTTTCTCACCCAACGACACAAAGGGAGAGTTGTATGTTTTTTAAATTCTTTCTTCGTACTCTCCACTCTTTAACCCACGCCATCATCTTACCCCCTATGGACTCAAACGAAAAATTCAAATTTCCCGTCTTGAAAATACTTCGAGTAGTATTAATAAAAATAATAATAGTAGTAGTAGTAGTAGTAGTAGTAGTAGTAGTAGTAGTAGCATGATAGCGTTCGCTCGAACGTTCATTCGTTCGTACGTTCGTTCGTTCGTTCGAGTGCGCCGTTACGGCGGTCGATCGGTGTTCTCTGCTTTATCATAAATTATAATTAACCGCATAAATATGCATTCGACCGTGGCATAATTCGACCAATAACAGTAAATAACTCATGAGGCGGAGCGGCTCGTCGCTGCCGTGCAACGCGAAGCCGCAATCCCAGCCAAACACGGACGCGAGCATCATCGTGCGACCACCACCACCATTCCCCTCACACTCACCCTTCAACCCTCTACTCATTTTCCCCTCTCTTCATCACACTCACACTCTCTCTCTCTCGTTCACTCACTCACTCACTCTCTCTTACTCTCGCACGCATACATCTATGGACGATACTCGTTTGCATGTTTTCCCTCTCTCTCACGCTCACTCACTCACTCACTCACTCGCTCGTTGATTCTCTCTCTCTCTCTCTCTCTCTGTTACTCTCTAATTCAGTGTCTGTCTTTCTCTTTCTCTCGGTTTCGCTCCTCTACCTGCCGCGAGCCCACGTCGACTAGTTCGCTGGCGCAGCCCCCGACGATAATGCGATTAATTGGTATTGCTAATCGCCGATAATTAATATAAATAGATGAGTGCAATTATTAGTGGAGCGCGGCTCCGATTCGACCGTCATTTCTACCGACACTGACGACCCACCCCACTGCTCTCTATTTCTTCTATATAAGTTATACCAACCTTTATATATCTCTCTATGATATTATATATATATATATATATATATATAAATCAATATGAACATACGTGTGTAGATATATTAGTGATTTTTTGTAACAACATTGACATCCTTTCATTAGCAAAAGTATTTCACAACGAAATTCAAGAAAATTCTTTTTATATCGTCGTAATTTGAACAGCAATAAAAAACTCGTTAATGTTATGAAAGAAAATATCGCGATAAAAATTTTAGAAATAAATTCCGAGGAAAATATAAAACGTCGGCGGGATGTTTATATTGCATTGAATTTGTTAACAATATCGTTAAACTGTTTGTCCTATTCGATGCACGTTTTTTTCTAATTATTTTCAATGATACGTTGTGAGTATATTATTATATAATTGTAGGATATTAGCAAGTAAATGTGTCTTACGTTTGTTTTATGACGTCTTTCTCTCAACTGACTCAAAGAAAACGTTTCATGCATAAAAAAATAAATCAAAAAAAACGACGTTTAAAAAAAAAAGAAACAAAACAAAATAAAAAAACACATATATATTATATGTTAATCTAAATATTCTTTTTCCGGCGAACGTACATCTATATAAATTAATCTTTCGTGAGAGACGTCTGCAAATAATAAAAAAAAAGAAAAAAGAAAAAAGAAAAAAGAAATAAACAAGAAAATAAATTTCTTTGTAAGAAAAAAAAACCAATACTAATCATTTTTCTAAATTAAAAGAAATCGACTACCAAGAAGAGAAACTTCTCACGCTAATTGCCGAAGCCTTTATACGTTCGTTACGAAACACAGGTTGTATAATTAAATGTTTATGACGGTTTTGAACGAAAGAAAAAAAAAATAAAAAATCGCTAGTGGTTCGAAGTCGAACACGCGTTTCTTGGCATGAGTGATTCGTGCGTTGACCGACATAAATTCTCGGAAAAGCGTACCAGGTGGAGGAAAAAGGAGAAGAAGAGAAGAAGAAGAGAAGAAGAAGAAGAAGAAGAAGAAGAAGAAGAAGAAGAAGAAGTAAAAGAGTGAGAGTAACACGCAGAGAACGTGTAAGTCGACTTACGAGTAGAGTCTCGAGTTTGGAATGCTGAGAGAGAAAAAAATTTCAAAAAATAAAATATGTTGCGTAAGATGTCGGCCGATTTTAGAGAGAGAGAGAGAGAGAGAAAGAGAATTTTACTTGAGGTAGGTCAGTTTTGTTTTGACGCACAAGTATTGAAACCAAACGAAGACATGCGCTCACCCACTCCCACTATTTCTCTCTCTCTCTCTTTTCTTTTTTCTTTTTTTTCTTACGGACGCGCGATACGTGACAAAACTTTCAAAAAAGAAACACGACCGTCGTCATTCGCTGCGCGAGATTCCTTTAACGTTTCGTAACAACAAGAAGCAAGAATAATTTCATTTATTAAGATGTTTCACGATCGTATAAATTTGTCACGTTAGATTTGAAATCAAATTGTTGGCAAGATCTTATACGATTTCGTTCGACAAAATTTTTTCCTCGAAACGATAATCGTTTGCTATACACTGAAAAAGAATTATAATACAAAAAAAAAGGTTTGAAACAATGAACAATATAATAATATAACAATAATAATATTATAATATCGATTATGTATAGAGAAATGTAATAGCATCTCTTCCATTTGCATCGAACAAACGAACGAGGAATTTTTTTTTTATACCCATCATCGAACGTACGAATTGTTAAATATGCGTGAATATGTGCCTGCTTATATACGAGATATTGTACGAAAGAATTTACTGCAATCAGAGATGCGATAAAAAAAATAAAATCAAACAAGTATAAAGAAGAAAAGGGTGAAGAGAAGGGAGAGAAAATGAAAATGGAAAAGGAAAAGAAATAAAGAAAGAAATAAAGCAAGAAAGAAAGAAAGAAAGAGAAAGAGAAGTGGGACCTTTTACCGACAGACTTTACGCACAATTAATTTCCTCAATAATTCCTAATCGAAGACGAAAACCGTAGGAGGCATAGAACGAACGGGTTTAAATTCGCACAGGGATCCCTTCGCAACCTAGGACGACGCTACCGCTACCACCACCACAACCAACACCACGACTACCATCACAAATGACGACGACGACGACGACGACGACGACGACGTTGATGACGATGGTAGTGTTGCTTGTACGAATAAATGAAATGGGATGAGGTAAAGGAGTAAGGGATGAGTAGAGGGTAGTACGAGAGAGGTGGTGAGGGAGGAAAGGAGGGAAGAGGTTGGTCGGGGGTACGAGCGAGTGCACTTTCATTCCTCTCCACCCTCTCACGGCTTCCTGCGTCTTCGCTAATAATTATGTGTACGTTAATTAATTGACTAATTATTATTCCAGCTACGCTGAGAAGGAATTTCACGGAGAGAGCAACGCCGGCAGCTTCAACGCGCAACCTCCTTCTTCCTCCTCCTCCTCCTCCTCCTCCTCCTTCTCCTCTTCCTCCTTCTTTCATTCCTTCCTTCCGTTTGTAGAGAAGAGAAGTAGGTGGAACATGGAGAGTCGGAGAACGAACGATCATTATTTCTATGACCGATGCGGATTTCTTCTTCATTGCCCTTTTGCTCTTTTCTCGTTCGCTTAGAGAATCGTTCCCCGAACCAACTCAACTTTTACGCCGACCAAACTCCGATTTACTGATCGAATCAAATCGAATCGTATTGTAGTACGATTTATATACAATGTATATTCCATCGTTGCATTATATTAACCGTTTCGTATTTTACCCCAATGATATAACAATCGTTTAACTCGACTGCTATAACGATCGAATTACATTCTCGGAATTAACGCGATTCGATAAATAAATAACATCCTAATTAGATGTGGGGTTTTAAATTATTTAAAAGTATAGGTATGAATGTGTAATGGTATGAGTGTGAGAAAGGAATGAAAGAACGCATCGGGCGAGAATAAAGAAAGGGACCGTTGCGTTAGTTTAGGATATTTGTTTAGGTTTAGGGTTACATCATCTGGACTTTGTCGCCTTTGTATTGCTACATCGAAGCCTCCCGAGCGTTCTCGAAAATGTGAAATGCCGGAAAAGCGTTTGTGCGTGGTGTGGAATGATCGGGAAGTTTCCAGAAGGAATGACGAAGAAACAACGGAAGACGATAGAGGGGTTGCAGGGTATAAGTAGGCGACGGAAATAGTCTACTCAACTCGGGCCATCTCCTTCGAATCTCAGCAGATTTGGTGGAAACTTGATATAAGGGTAAATAGACGACGCTGAATCGAATGGTGCTAATTTTTTTGAGGTGGAAAGTGCCGTTTTTGAGAAAAACGGGTAAAAAAGGGTCAAAAATAACTTTATTTTAGAATCTAGGCATTTAATCGAAAAAAGTTTCAAACAAAAGTTGTAGAAAATTGAAAAATACTAAAAAAATGTTCTATGAGTTATCTTCGTATTTTCAAAAATAAGCGCATAGAATTGGATTGAAGATGGGAAAAAAATTGTAAGAGTGGGAGAAAGCAAGCTTATCCCTCCGTCGCGTTTTACACGCGAGCGAGCTAGTGTGCGTGCGAGCGTCCGTGTGCACTAATACACAAACGAAGGATCTTCGGCAATCTTCGGGACTCTCGGTCTTGAATGCAAGTGAGAGTGAGAGAAGAAACCGATATTTCCCTTTTCTATTTGTTTAGGCGATAACGAGTATTATCGTCCTTGGGAGCGTTCTAATATTTCTCTTTTTATATATTTTCTTTCGGTAGCAAGAATTTTACGTCTTGGCCATCGAGCGTCGTGCGTTTTGTATACGAGTGCGAGTGAGAAAGAAAACCGATATTTCTCTCTTTCTATTTTTTCTTTCGGTAGCGAGAATTTTTCGTTTTGGCCATCGTGCGTCGAGCGTTCTATATATCTATATATATCGGCGTATAAGCGCGGCACTTTTAAATCGTATCTTGATGCTTATGGCACGCCGTTTCTTTATTTATTGTCAAAAATAATGAACCTTGAGTAAAAAAAAAATAATTCATTTTAACAGAAACTATTATTATTTAGTTGAGAGTAAAAATAATGAATTAATTTTGTGTCTCGCCATAAAATTAATTAGAATAATTAATTGATATAAATTCTTTGCCTCACAAAAATTAAATTGTATATTTTTGTAAAATATAATGAAAATAGTAGTGTAAATAGTAAAAAATGTTTGTATTTCTGAAATTGTAAAGAAATTAAATAGGTTTATTTTTCGCGGTGTCCTAGGTGATTTCTTATTAAAATGAAAATTATGTTTTACTCAATGATGATTCGAACATTTAACGAAAATAAGAAGAGACAGTGTTTTTATGAAACACAAAATCTAATTTTTTATTTAAATTGCTACGAAAGGGTATTCGATTTCTTCATAGTCTTCCTGCTCATTTTCATCATATTGATTAAAATCAGAATCCTCGAGGTCCAGTTGTTCGACAATATCGAGGAATTCATTTCTTGCCATATCTTCGACATCCTCGTCTCTTTCTTCTACTCGAATCTCAGCTGAATTCTCGACTGTGCTAGTGGAAAAGTTGGAGCAGGATTGTTCTCCACAATATTTACAAAATTGGGTGCAAAGTAGCCCACTTTTTCGGCAGCTGCACCGCAAAGATTTGCAGTCTCCCGTGCACGCACATTGTACCTAGACATATACATGTAGTAAACATTTAAGGAAAATGATTAAGAATTTGCATGCGCATAGAATGTATATGATTTTTTGTATAGTTCATTTCAAATTCGCGAAACATTAATCGAACGGTAAAGACTTTAAAAATTCGTGAATTTTTGGAATAATCATTGAGTCGTGCAAATTTTTGCAAAATTCCAAATATTTTACTAATTGTTTTTTTTTCTTCGATTCAAGTTTAACAAAAGTAACGTTGGCGTTCAATTTACAAGATAAAAAAAAATTAGTAAAATATTTGGAATTTTGCAAAAATTTGCACGACTCAATGATTATTCCAAAAATTCACGAATTTTTAAAGTCTTTACCGTTCGATTAATGTTTCGCGAATTTGAAATGAACTATACAAAAAATCATATACATTCTATGCGCATGCAAATTCTTAATCATTTTCCTTAAATGTTTACTACATGTATATGTCTAGGTACAATGTGCGTGCACGGGAGACTGCAAATCTTTGCGGTGCAGCTGCCGAAAAAGTGGGCTACTTTGCACCCAATTTTGTAAATATTGTGGAGAACAATCCTGCTCCAACTTTTCCACTAGCACAGTCGAGAATTCAGCTGAGATTCGAGTAGAAGAAAGAGACGAGGATGTCGAAGATATGGCAAGAAATGAATTCCTCGATATTGTCGAACAACTGGACCTCGAGGATTCTGATTTTAATCAATATGATGAAAATGAGCAGGAAGACTATGAAGAAATCGAATACCCTTTCGTAGCAATTTAAATAAAAAATTAGATTTTGTGTTTCATAAAAACACTGTCTCTTCTTATTTTCGTTAAATGTTCGAATCATCATTGAGTAAAACATAATTTTCATTTTAATAAGAAATCACCTAGGACACCGCGAAAAATAAACCTATTTAATTTCTTTACAATTTCAGAAATACAAACATTTTTTACTATTTACACTACTATTTTCATTATATTTTACAAAAATATACAATTTAATTTTTGTGAGGCAAAGAATTTATATCAATTAATTATTCTAATTAATTTTATGGCGAGACACAAAATTAATTCATTATTTTTACTCTCAACTAAATAATAATAGTTTCTGTTAAAATGAATTATTTTTTTTTTACTCAAGGTTCATTATTTTTGACAATAAATAAAGAAACGGCGTGCCATAAGCATCAAGATCGATTTAAAAGTGCCGCGCTTATACGCCGATATATATAGATATATAGAACGCTCGACGCACGATGGCCAAAACGAAAAATTCTCGCTACCGAAAGAAAAAATAGAAAGAGAGAAATATCGGTTTTCTTTCTCACTCGCACTCGTATACAAAACGCACGACGCTCGATGGCCAAGACGTAAAATTCTTGCTACCGAAAGAAAATATATAAAAGAGAAATATTAGAACGCTCCCAAGGACGATAATACTCGTTATCGCCTAAACAAATAGAAAAGGGAAATATCGGTTTCTTCTCTCACTCTCACTTGCATTCAAGACCGAGAGTCCCGAAGATTGCCGAAGATCCTTCGTTTGTGTATTAGTGCACACGGACGCTCGCACGCACACTAGCTCGCTCGCGTGTAAAACGCGACGGAGGGATAAGCTTGCTTTCTCCCACTCTTACAATTTTTTTCCCATCTTCAATCCAATTCTATGCGCTTATTTTTGAAAATACGAAGATAACTCATAGAACATTTTTTTAGTATTTTTCAATTTTCTACAACTTTTGTTTGAAACTTTTTTCGATTAAATGCCTAGATTCTAAGATAAAGTTATTTTTGACCCTTTTTTACCCTTTTTCTCAAAAACGGCACTTTCCACCTCAAAAAAATTAGCACCATTCGATTCAGCGTCGTCTATTTACCCTTATATCAAGTTTCCACCAAATCTGCTGAGATTCGAAGGAGATGGCCCGAGTTGAGTAGACTAAAAGGACTGGTGGTTCGTTCTGTAGTAGTTTTTGATTGAGGCGACGAGGAAAAAGTGTAACGGAGGTACGGAAGACAACGGGGAACGGCGAAGGATTAAGATAGGCGACGACGAGTCGGATTCGGGTGTTTCTTGTGGTTGTTCACGGACGTAGAGAGTTACACTTAGTATATCGTAGCATTAGTTTAGATTATAGATACTTACTATTCTATCTCTTAAAAACATTATACCTTCTTAAGTATTTATTAATAAATACTACTTTATTATTACCATTATAAATATATATCTCTGTACGTAAATTCTTACATAGATGTAATTAAAGAAAAGGAAATGTGGGGGAAGAAAAAGAAAGAAAGTAAAAGGAAGAGAGACAAAGAAAATACAAACGAGTTAGCATCGTAATTAAAAATACGTTAAAAAATTGAACGAACTATCCAGGTAATAATTACATTTCGAAAGATGGTACGTACGGTATTGGGTACGTATTCGTCCCCGCGTTGTTTCGTGTTTCTTCAATCAACGACCAATCGATCTCGATATCTCTCAATTGATTTATTTTTTTTCTATCGTCAGATGTAATATATAGAAAAGGGAATGGAAATGTATAATGTGAAATCGTGAGATCATCTTTATACAAAGACAACAACGACGAATGACGAACTACGAACGACGACGAATGACGGCGACGACGACAACGACGACGACGATGGTGGGTGATGGTTTTGGTATACGCGGCCACGGGCATTGTGTCTCCCATTGTCATAATCCATAGACGAGACCGTAAATCGGCAGGAAGGCTGCAAGAACGTTCGATATATCAATCCACGTCGGGCTCTATTTGCTGGTAATTAATCACGCCCACATCCGACGGCGTACTTAACATCCGGAGCATTAAACGAGAAGTTTCGAAGACCGACGTCGTGATGTATCGTTTCGTGCTATTTCACCTCTCTCTTTCATTCCCCTCCTTCAATCCCGGCCTTCTAACCGAGAACCCCCCATCCTCCCGTTCGCGTCTTTCCTTCAAATCTAAGGATTTATTGTTGGAGCTAGTCCGAAGATAGCGTCGGGTTCATAACCATGGTGTCTATGCTAATTATAAACATTTTCTATACGATTTCACCCTTAATAAAAATATAGAAATATACATATATATATATAATAATTAATTCATTTAAAAGAAATCTACGATAACGATGAGAATATTTTACGAAAGATACGATAAATAAATGAATTTAATTAACTATAGTGGACGAAAGATATTCGAAAAGGAAAGATCGAACATCTCTATCAAACCTACGGATTCGTTCTATATCTTTATTTCTCCCTCTTTCTCTTTCACTCAACCACTTTTTGAAACGCACGAAAGAGAGTCGTGGGCGTCGATGAAAAGTGCCCGGAACGACGGCAACGATTTTCTCTTTCACTCTGTATATCTATTCTTTCACCTCCGCTACCACCCCCTCCTCCTTCTTTCCCTTTTATCTCTACCCCGCTTACCCCCTTTTTATTTCACGATGAGCGTCACCTCGAGGCCTCGAAATCTCTTCGTCGGTACTCTCCCTCTCTCTCTCTCTTTCTCTTTCTTTTTTTTTACAACAGCATTCAACAGTTTGTCCCGGTGCACCCATCTCGCGAATATACTCTCCTCCTCCTCCTCCGCCTCTATTTATTTTCCCCGAAGATATCTGTGAAAGAGAACGACGAAGGGGGAAGAGAATGGAAAAATAAAAAGAGAAGGAAGCAAGGAGAAATACTAAAAAATAAAAAAAATAGAAAAAAGAAATAAAGGAAGAAAGAGAGAGGGAATCGAGGTCCGCGTTTAAAATAATAGGAAGTCTCCTGTACCCTTCCCCGTACTCCGACAAACCCCTAGCAGTCATCCTCCTCCTCCTCATCAACGTTCGTTCGTTTGTTCGTTCGTTCTTTTTTTTTTATTTCGCGCTTTCTAGCAGCGCGGCCAATGAAAGAGCCACTTCGCCTTTTGTCGCGTTCGAGCGGCTCGTCTCCGAACGGAACGGAACGAAACGGAACGGAAGGAACGGAAGGAACGGATGGACGGCCGTTGTGTCGAGTTGCGTGCGCCTATCCGCACGAAGCTCGTGTCGCTTGTAAGGTGTGCGTTTTCCGGAGAAAAGGGCCAAGGGCTGCTGCACGTGGTGGTGGTGGTGGTGGTTGTGGTAGTAGGAGCGTGAGGTTCCACTACGGAAAGAGAGATAGAGAGAAACTGCTGCAACGACGTTTTTTTCCCCATCAACGAAAACGGCGAGTCTCTGGAAAAAAATACGCGCGACGTCTGCCGAATGAAAAGCGAATTCCTCTTTTCTCTTCATACGCTCTCTCTCTCTCTCTCTCTCTCTCTCTCTCTCTTTCGATATATTCGCCTTTCTGATTTCCTTCCTTTTCTCACTTAGGGTATTCTTCGATGGCAATGACAAGTAGAGAGTGGTGCGCGTACGTCGGAACGAGATAGACGAAAAAAACAAAACGAAATGGAGGATGGGGGTTAAAAAAAATAAAACGTCAGAGAGAGAGAGAGGGAGAGAAGAAACACAAAGGGCGACAATGACGAGGAACGGGGGCCGCAGGGCTGGTGCGCGGTGGCCAAAGGGAGAAGTTTTATTCCATCGGCCATCGACGCGATCGCTCTCTTCAAACAATCGAGACAGAAACTAATCGCGGCGAATCGAGGAATTCGAAACATTTTTTCCACTGGTGCCACCGCCGCTGCCTCCGCGGCCACCGCCGTTCGAAAAACGCCGAAGAAAGGTGGACGAAGTGGAGGAGGACGAGGAGGAGGAAGAGAGGGTGGAGATGAGGGAGAGGGAGATTCGACGGGAGGGAACGCTTTCAGGATTTTAGAAAAAAATCCATTTCATGATAGAGCCACCGCGGAATAGATAGGCATACGCGTAGGCCCTGTAGGGTATACGCGAATTCGCGATACGAATCTGCCTATCTACAGGTACGGCTGAGTAGGTGTGAGTGAGCGAGCGAGCGAGAGAAAAAGAGAGAGAGAGAGAGAACACGGCATACTACGAAAACGAGTGCGTGAGTCCGCACACGTGGCAAGCTATCTCCGACATTTATAGGCAATATTTCCGATTCAGCTGCCGCTATCGAAGCCCTTACCAGTTCAACATGTCCGCAATAAAAAACTGGATAAAATTATATCCACATCTCGCTACGGTTTCGACTAGCTGAAACTCGTACGAGTACGCCCAACCTACCTATCTTTGTACGTGGTACCATGACCACGTGGTTGTGCCGAGGTTACTCCATTTTTTTTCATCTTCTCTCCTCCAACTCCTTCCTTTCTCCTTTTTTAATAAACGTCCGATAGACAGCCAAAATCGATTCGGTTCGAAACGAATAAAAACGCGATTTTTCATCCTCGAGAGGAATGAAAGACAGAAAAGAAAAAGAAAGAGAAGGAGAGATGGAAAGAGATAGATAGAGATAGAGAGAGAGAGAGAGAGAGAGAGAGAAATACGATTTTCCATAGATTCGGATTAGAAAAGAAAAAGATACCAGAGATATTCCTCTTTCTTCTTTTTTTCCCTGTCCGCGAAGAAGACCGACAAGCAAGGGGAAGAGGAAGAAAAAAAAAAGAAAGAAAGAGAGAGGGAGAGAAAAAGAGAGCGAGGACGAACAAGCCGAGCAGGAATTTTCCGAAAAGTAAAAATTCTAATTTGTTGGCGAGTCCTCTCTCTCTCTCTCTCCCACCCTTTTCTTCGTCTCCTTATCCTCCTCCTGCAATTCTCCTCTCTCTTTCTTCTCCCTTTCTACCTTTCGTCTTCGTTTTCCGCAACGGCGTTAAAGCACCGCCGACGATGCGGAGAAACGTGTAATATATTACGAAACTTCGTAGCAGCCGCGCGCGCCTGCTTGGCGACCGAACACTATATTATTCCAAAGTTTTCCACTCCGTGAAAAATTCTTAACTTATGGATTTCGGGCTTGGAAGGTGGTGATGGTGGTGGTGGTAGTAGTAGTGGTGCATGTAGGTGGGGGTTGTAGCTAGCTAGGTAGGACGAGGAAGGGCGGGAGGGAGACGCGAACGAGAATCCCTCCCTGCCGCCCCTTCGTCCCTCTCTTCCTTTCCTTTCTCCTCTCTCTCTACTTTCGTTTTACACATCGGCGTGATTCATTCTCCCCCCCAACCCACCACCACCTCCTTGTCTACTTTTGAATTATCGAAAGAATTTTTTGTTTAAACCTTATCCAATTAATTTTCTTAAGTTACAACGTCTTTCCATTCACGAAATTCTAACGAAGAAATATGAAACGTTATCAAAATGAAACGGTTTGAAATTATTTGTCGTAACATTTCGTACAATTTTTTTTATAAATACACGCGTGTCATTTATTTATTATTTTCGAGTTATATTAATTAGACGTTTAATTTATTGTTTCTATTAATTTTATGGTAGATATGAATAGTACGAAAAGTATTAAAAATAAATATAATATATATTGCTCGAGGTGTGAGCACGATTTTCGATAAAAGTTTAAGTATTATCGAAGCTTTCTACAAATGCATCTCTCAATAAAATAACTCGTCCCTGAAAGAGCTAAGAAAATATTCAACGTTGAGAATTTGTCGATATATCTAATATAATTCCATAAATACGCGAGAGGAGATGATACGCCTATTCTGAATAATATCTGCAATATATGAGTCTCGTATAAAAAAGAAAAAAAAAGAAAAAAAAAGAAGAAAAAGAATTTGTTGTTCACCTAATGAAATCTCTTGAAAAAAACCTGTATGATTCTTCTTCTTCTACTTCTTCTTCGAAGAAGAAGATATAGAAGAATAATATAAAAATCCAACCTGTACTCGATAAAACGAGACACGTACGATTATAATAAATGAATTTCTTCCATGTTTCGAAAGGCTGAAAAACAATCTTTACAAAACGCACTATGGTATAAATTCGCGTTTGATTTTTTTAAAAGAATTACGAGTTATATTATTTTCCTTTGATAAAAATACTGGGGTAAAAATATGTGGAAAAAAATCGTTAATTAATCCACTTGTTTATTATATGCTAAATATACAGTTAGTAACTATGAATTTGATAGGTTGATAAAATCGATAATATTTAATTATTACTAAATAAATAAAAGTAAAACGATCCTTAAACTCCAACTGTAACTGACGCTCTCTCAATTAAAATTAATCGTCCAGACGGGAAACACTGAATCCGATGTATGTTTTGTTACTTACAGTTACATATACATACCTTACATATATGTACATACATACATACATACATACATACATACATACATACATATATATACATATACGTTATTATCCTAACGTGTGACAGAATTCGTAAGAGAACGGATGTGTTTTCGTCGGCGTGTCCAAGTAAACTGATCCGGCTGCGTGTAATCTATCAACTTATCTCTATAGTAAGTCACCTAGACTGTGTTTATATTTTGCTTCACAAGAAACTAGTCTTACATAGATACATACGCGTGCGCGCGCACATATATACTTTCTATGACCTTACCTTCCCAACGTTATAATATACTCTCACATCTGTACGCATACTTTTTTCACTTATAGAAGGAGAAAAATAAAATATGAGAAAAACAAAAATAAAAAGAAAAAAAAATCCAACGTATTTTATGATCTTTATACATTATTAATCGAATAAATTTATTTCTATTACAAATCGAATAAAACTTTAATTGATTTCAAGGTAATTGCTAATAAAGTTCGCGTCTTATTTATCTTTCTTTTTTTTTTCATTTTTTTACATTTTCTTTCTTTCATCATAATAGATTCTTAACATTAACGTGTAGCAATAAATAAATAAACGTTATTGTATTATCGATTGATTGCATCGGCCTATAAAAATGATATTTATCGTTAACGAGCGTAAGTTAATGCAAAAAAAAAAGAATAAAAAGAAATAAAAAGGAAATAAAAATATGTATTTCTAAGAAACGGAAATAATTCCATATGCGCATAAAATACACGTGTAAATTACATAAACGCATTTGCACAAACATTTATAATAAAAAAACGAGGGAATAAAATTTGGATAAACCTAATAATAATATATTTGAAACAATTCCAAATGGTTCTCTCAGAAATAAAAAACCCCCTTTCTCCTCCTTTCGAAAAAAACAAAAAGAATTAAACAAAATCCAAAAAGAAAGAGATAGAAAAATGTTCGAGGGAAAGGAGGATCCTTGCTCGTGAAGGGAAAAAAACGCGGTCGGTTCTTTCTTTTCCGTTCTCGTGGCTTTCCTTCCCTCCCTCCCTACCTCTCTCTATCTCACTGTTTCTCGTATCTATTTCTCTTATACCTTTTTTCCCACTTATCGCTTTGTTCTTTTCTCGTGTGGTGGTATCGCGGACGCGTGCGCGCCAAGAAAACCAACCCCAGAACCTACGAGAGGATAACGTAAGCGTGCGAGATGGAGGTCGCACCACCACCGGTGACAGAGAAAACGCGAGAGAATCGAGTTCGGGAGATGGAAAAAGAGATAGGAACGATGAGAGAGAGAGAGAGTTAAGGGGGTTGGGGTGGTAGGGTTAGCGGAGACGGGGTAGCCAGCGAGAGGCGGAAAAACTTTTTAAATTCGAGACAAAATGCTAAAAGTTCCTCGAGGCCATGCATACAAAGCGGAAGAGCTTCGGGAGAAAAGGGAACCGTGGAAGGAAGGGTGGGAGGGAGGAGAAGAAGGAGACGACGAGGAAAGGGATATAGAGAGAGAGAGAAAGAGAGAGAGAGAGGGGGTCGAGCACGTCCACCTGTCTCTCTCGGCCCCTTTCTTTTCGGTGGAAAGGGTAGGAGCGACCATTAACATAAAACAGAATGTGGGAAAAGCAAATATTGTGATAAGAATTAATAATAGGCAAGCGAGTGAAAGAGGCAGTGCCAGGGGAAGACGAGAGAAAGAGTGAGAGAGAAAAAGAGAGAGAGAGAAAGAAAGGGGGAGAAAGGAAAAGAGAAAGAAAGAGAGGCCACGAAACCACCAGGGATGAAGCCGAGCAGAGCGATGGATACTTTGCTTTCTCTAAAGCTCTCACTCTTTCTTTCTTTCTTTCTTTCTCTTTCCCTTTCTCTTTCTCTTTCTCTCTATCTCTCTCTCTCTCTCTTTCAACTACCCGTCGTATAAATACAAGTATACGGGCAGAGTTTTCCTCGGGCATTTATGAAACTCGTTCGCCTAGAACTAACTCTAATAATCGTTGAAACTAATGCCCACTCTCGAGTAAAACGTCCTCCACCTCCCTCTTCAGCCACCTTCTTTACCTCTTCACGGCCCTAAGTTAACCACCTACCAACCCTTTCACCCCCCATCCTCGACACCCATGGTCTTGCATCTTCGACCTTAGAAATTCATTTCACCCTTTCGATACGAATAATAAAATATTAATATTTAAAATAGATATCATTGAAATTTTCTTAAAAAAGAAAATCGTTACGAACACATTCCAATCAAGTTGATTATACGCTTTTAACAAAAAAGTAATTAAAAAAAAAAAGAGAAGAAAAAAAGCTTTTCACACAATATCCTCAGAAGAGATAATCGAGAAATAAATCTACTTTGTAATTTCATCTCTCTGATAAATATTGATAAATTATATAGGTTGAGAAAATATCGATTTCAGGTAAGGATATAGCACTCACTCACGATAGAGATCGATAAAAACGGTAGTGCTTAATTAAACGAACCGAATAACTGTCAACTAACAATAGATAAAGAGAGAGATAGGAAATAAGTACACTCATCTTAGAGAACTAGCTTATTAATTTAAATTTTCTTAAAGAACATTTCAAGATACGACACGACCGTAAAAATTCTACTTAACGTTTGATTTTTCTTAATACGTTATTTATTTTAATCGTTATTATATCTCGATATAAAATAAGTATATAAGTATGTAAGTATAAGTAAGTACTTACATTTAAATATAATATATTCATATTTTAATACAATAGATTATTATACGAGAGAATACGATTTTCTTTATGCACCTCGATGATCGATAATTGTGTTTCTAGTCGGAAGGTTTTTTGCCACGATATTCTTGTTGCAATCGTAATATACTATTTTGAATGATTATCTGAGTAATAATACTGGGAATAAGAGAGAGAGAGAGAGAGAGCAAGAGAGAAGGAGGCAGATGAGAGGAGAAAAGGGGGACGGAATGAAAGAAACATATTTTTACGTACAGCTAACACAACCAACGCGAGATTATAATTCGTAATAACAAACTCGTTTGACTATTTTTCTTCTTCCTTATACGTAACGATTATTATTGAATTGCGAATATTTATGCAAATAAAATATGCAAATAAATATGCATGAAATATGCAAAGCACTTGTATTACGCAAAATATGTAAAATAAAATATAATAAAACACCCCTCTCCCCGTTCTCTAACCTTCCAATACACCCCTTCCTCCTCTTCATCTTCCTACACCTCCTCTCCGACCCCGACACACACATTTTTCAAATAATATAAATGACGTTATCAAAGTTTTGCCAAACATCTTCTCTCTCCCTCTCTCCCTCTCTCTCTCCCCTCACTCTCTTTCTCGACTTGTCTTCTTTATATTTCATCCTAGAAAAATCAACATTTGCATCGAACGAAAAATCCGCGTTAGTTTTTAATCATGTAATACAAACAACCGCGACTTTTCTTAGTCGTAAAAACATTTGATATTTTTTTCTTCCCTCCTGAGATCTACGATACGCGTATCCTTTAAAAGATCGGACCGTTCCGATCTCGATAAAGAATTTTCCAATGACAACTTATTATCTGTTCTACCGTAATTTAGTTCTAACTACAATTTAAGTTACCAAGGATATAATATTAACTTCTTTTTATATCTTATTTCTTATCCATATAATAACCGACATTATTCGTACTTTTTATTCAAATTAAATCTAAATAAAAAGAAAAAAGAAAAAGATGAAAAAAAACCGGGAAAAAATCTATATGAAAACAAAAGTACGCGCACGAACCTCCGTAAGAGTAGAACGACGAACGTCGAAGAACGAGGATTATACTTGGGTAGAAGGAAAGAAAAACAATAAATAAATAAATAAAAAAATTAAAAAAAAAAAAAAAAAAAAAGAAGAAGCTTACGACGGGAGCAATAAGCCGCATAATATACTTTTATATACAATTAAGTTATTCTAACCAACGAAACCGGGAAAAAATCTATATGAAAACAAAAGTACGCGCACGACCTCCGTAAGAGTAGAACGACGAACGTCGAAACGAGGATTATATGGGTTAGAAGGAAAGAAAAACAAATAACATACAATAAAAAAAACAAATAAAAAAAAAAAAAAGGAAAAAAGAAAAAAAATCCACCGAGAATTTGAAAAAGAAAAAGAAAAAAAAAGAAGCTTACGACGGGAGCAATAAGCCGCATAATACTTTTAATACACAAATTAAGTTTATTATAACCAACGACTCGTCGGAGTAATTTTTTTACCGAGAAAAGATATGTATATGTTGATTATGGTACCTTTATACTATAATGTATACCACACTATATGTATATATATATGAGTGTGTGTCGAGAGCCTATGGTTGGAGCTACAATTGTAGCCAGCATGCGTTTGTACGTTCGTTGGTTAGAGAGCAAGCGGCTAGTCGTAACGCCTTAGAATGTAAGAAATTATCTCGATTAGAAAAGAGTTATTTTTAGTGTTTATTAACCCTCAACTATTTTATTTAATCACCTAACATCAACATGGTAGCAGGAGCATGGTTTGTATATGACTAGCTTTATACGTAAGATATAGGATACTGTTACCTACATTCTGTTAAAATAACAAGTAAAGAAAAATGGCATCGCACTTGGCCATATAATTTTAGGTATTTAAATAACTAGTAAGGGAAAATGCTCGATGGGGTACCAGATAAGATGAAAAGGTTTTTGCAATGTATAAATGTAAGCAAAGCAAAATGGTTAATGTACCATTTGAACTAAGTGGACTAGGTCAAAACGAAATATTAGAGGTATTCACACAGACTTAAATGGGCCTCATAGGACTCTGGTTACAAAGGAGAAAGATCTTTTGTAAGTTCATTGATGATTATAGTCGATGTACTAAGATATATTGTATTAAAGTAAGATGAGACAGCTGATTGTCTAATTGAATTTGTAAACTTAGTAGAAAACCAATTCGGTAAAGGTATAAAATTAAGCGTGTGCTAAGTCCAGAGTACTTAATAGGAGCTTTATGATTTCGTAAAGTAAGGTATTGAGATATTAAATTGTCCCCATATGTTCATGAACTCAATGGAGTAGCAGGAAAGTACAATAGGTCAGCATGGACATGGGCAGATGCTAGCAAGAGAGTCAAAAGTTAATCTTAAGTATTGGCCTGAAATAATGAAAACGGTAGCGTATTTGAAAATCGTACGATAGCTAATACGCTGGAAAATAAAACTCCTTATGAGATTTCTTTGGTACAAAACCAAATATTAAACATTTAAAATATACGGAAGTAAGGTTTTTGTAAGCAGTCCAGAAGTTTTAAGAAAAGGAAAATGGGATGATAAATCAAGATTAGGGATTTTTGTTGGGTACAATCATGATAGTTACAGAGTTCTAGCGATAAAGTTATAGATGCAAGACATGTTTGAAGTAATTGAAAATGAGAATGATTGATTTATGGTGAAAATGGAACCAAAGACGAACGAAAAATGAAAAATGAAAATTTAATTTTGTAAATTTAGAAAATGGTACTCCTATTTCTGTGCAAACCAAGGAGGAACTTAGAGATAGTGATGAAGATAAGAAAATGAAGTAGAAACACTAATAGGAAAATTGGAAGTAATGAGTGGAAAAATGAAAGCAATAGAGACCCAGAGAGTGTATCCCAGAGAACAAGAAATAAGGTAAAAAGATTTGGAGATCCTACAACGTATTGCATCTCTGTAACTATATGGATATAAATGTACCTCAATCATTTGAGGAAGCATTAAATTGCGAGGAACATGAGAAATGGGAAGTAGCGATGAAAGACGAAATTAAGAATATAAATGAAAACAAAACCTGGGTTTTAGTAATAGGAAAAATAGAGAATATTATTGATACCAAATGGGTATATACTAAAAAGGTGAATGGTAGATTTAGGGCAAGACTGGTTGCCAGAGGGTTTAAACAGAAAAATGCAATTGATGATATTTATGCTCCTGTAGCGAGCAATCAGGCTAAAGTTTTGTTATCTTTCTGTTGCTTTAATGGATTGACAATTAAAGTAGTAGACGTAGATTCAGCCTTCTTGTATGGAGATGTAATCTCAGAGGTATATATTGAACAGCCTAAAGGTTTAGTGATGGCACAGATAGAGTTATGAAATTAGTAAGTCAATGTATGGTCTAAGTGAGAGTCCACGAGATTGGTATAGATGTTTTAATAAGTATGTAGAAAACTTAGGATTTAGGACAAATAGTATAGAATTATGTTTATAGTACACGGTACAGGAGATAATAAAGTCTACTTAATGAATTATGTTGATGATATAATAATATGTTGTAAAAATAAAATAAAATTAAAGTTATTAAAAGATTATTGGGGGAAAAATTTAAAATTAAAGACATGGGAGAAATTAAAGCTACTTAGGTATAGAGATAGACTAAATATAGAGAAGAATGAAATGAAATTAAGTCAAAGTAATATTAGAAAAGCTAGCAGATAAATATGATGTAGTAAATATTAAGTGTTATACTTCCAATGGAAAAAAGATTAAATGTAGAAAAATCGGATTGTTGCAATGAAAATATTATGTATAAAAACCTACGGGGCCTTGTTGTATATTAGTTCGGGCACAAGGCCAGATATAAGTTATAGTGTAAACTACCTTAGCCGATTTCAGAATTGTTATACGAGTACACATTTTAGATATGCTTTGAGAATCTTGAAATATTTATATGGTACCAAAGATTTAAAGTTATGTTACAATAAAAATGAGAACTATGAGACTGTTGATTGTTATGTAGACGCTGATTGGGCAGGTGATAGTTCAGATAGAAAGTCAACAACAGGATATGCGATTAGATTATATGGAAACTTGATCTATTGGAAATCGCGAAAACAGAAGTGCATTACCAAAGCGTCAACATATGCCGAATATGTAGCATTATCGGAATTGGTAACTGAAGTAAAATATATAAAGGAACTAATAAAAGTATTTGAAATTGAAATGGAAAAACCGATTAAAATATACGAAGATAATTCAGGGGTAATAATATTGCAAAGTACGGTAATTTTACGAAAAACTCAAAACACATTGAAATTCACTATCACTATGTACATGAGAGTGTAGAACAAAAGATTATCGAGGTAATCAAAGTAGAATCCGAAAAAAATCTAGCAGATATGTTTACAAAGCGTTATGTAGAGATAAGTTTGAAAAATTTAGAAGAATGTTAAATTTAAAATAAAGTTGTATTTGAAATGATATATGATAGTGGGATATAGTATAAAGGTAAGGAAGCATGTTGAGTATTGTACCTTTATACTATAATGTATACACACATATATACCCACAACTATTTTATTTAATCCATCCTAACCATCAACAGTATACTACAACAATACATTATCCCAACATCTTTTTTCAATGTCCGACACAACACTCAGGATAAACATCGAGAACGCAATCTTCCCTCTTTCCCCTCCACCACTCCCACTCCTTCTCCCTATCTCTTTCTAACACTGTATCAACTTCGTATTCTCTTAATAACGATACTCCTTTCTTCTATCCATTATTACAATAAATGACATTTCTGCGTGAACCTGTTTATCATTAGCGCGTTCATGCTGCTGCTGCTGCTGTTGCTGCTGCTGCTGCTAAGTCTAACGTACACGTTAAGAACTCGTTTTTCCTCGCGTTCGTGTTCCTTCCGCGCATGTCGCGTGTGTGTGTGTGTTCTCACATCCTCGTACCAGAAGAAAAAGTAATAGTAATAGTGTGTCGGTCTCGTAATGACAGATAAAGATACGAAACGAAATGAGAGGAAGGAAGAGAACGGGAAGGAAGAAGGGGAGGGGGTGAAGATCAACGGGTGGAACAGAGAAACCCTCTCGGTTCTTCCTTCTTTGTATATCCTTAACCCCCTTTCACTCCCTCTTCCTCTCTCTCACTCTCCCCGACTTTTTTTCTGTATCTATCTATCTATCTCTTGGGTAGGATATAATATAAGTAATATTCGGAGCGATATAAAATTACGGATAATTGCATTCTCTTTATTTTCTTTTCTTTTCTTTCTTTCTTTTTTCTTTTTTTTCCTTTGTTCTCTCTCTCTCTCTCTCTCCTCCTCTCCCTACCCCCACGGACGAACTCCTTTTCGGCGAAAACAGCATCCGTTAGGTGAATTACAGGTTTTGGTGATCCGACTTAACAGCTGCAATGCGCACCAGTTAAATTTATCTCTCTTAAGTAAGAGCACCACCACCTTACATATACCAACGATACAAAAAAAAATTAAAGCAACAAAACAAAACTCCTACGCACACATTATATATATAACTATAGGAGGGTATACATAAATACTATCTTCTTCTTCTTACTCGTGGTTTCAACGCGATTTATCGTAAATATAAGCGATTTATCGTAAAATTATACGCGATTAATCAAACCTTTATTTTATCTTGTTTCTCGTTTCTTTATTCCCTTTTCCCCTTTTCCTTTTTTTTCTTTTCTCTCTTCTTTTAAATAAAACAAGTGTACTACTAAATTCTCTGGATAGTAAATAAAAATACGAGGTACATGAAACATGCAATATACGTGAGAGGATAACACGAACAAAAAAAACAACAACACAATACAAAAAGGATAAAAAGAAAAAAGGAAAATAAAAATATCTCAGAAATAAATAACGCGTATAAAGGACATCGAAGATACGAGGGAATCGAGCGATAAGGGGGTGGGGGGGGGAAGAAAAAAATAAACAAGCAAACAAACCTACGAACAACAAACAAACAAACAAACAAATGTACGAAAAGGAAAAAAGAAACGAAAGTAATCGGATAAAATTTCGCGAAGTGGATAGTTAGATCGAAGGATACACGAAATGGAAAGACGAAGAGATTTCGGGAATCGGGCAATTAGCATAACATTTTGGTGGCCAGCAGGAGGCAATAATTGCACCGATGTAAACCGATATCTGTTCCTCGCAGCACACCGTGAACGTGGTTCCTCGTTTCGAGGGTATCGAGAGATAGAAAGAGAGAGAGAGAAAGAGAAAGAGAGAGAGAGAGAAGATATGCATCGATACTCTCTCGTTCTCGTACATACGAGCACACGCACGAATACACATAGAAATACGTAGGTACGTATGTACAAGGGTACAGACACAATACTCCGGGTGGCTTCGCACGCATCGCATATCGGAGGGATTTTGTTGGTGGAAAACGCTCTCGTCGAAATCGTGCTCGCTTCGACCATCCCCTCTTGCTCCTCTTCCTCATCCTCCTCTTACACCCCCTCACCCTGTTTAACCCTTCCTTCCCACCGACTCTTCCCAGCAGCGCGGAAACGAGCGGTATACTCGTGTTTAGATATCGTTAAACCACACTTTCGACACTACCATTATGTAGAGCACATGGCGGAGTACGATAAGTCGAACAATGGAACGAGTTCGCGCTGCTACGCGGATACAACACGCGCCGGGGGGGCTTTACCTACTCTCTCCGAGAGGGACGAGAGAAAGAGAGACGGAAAGAGATAGAAAACTCTGTCGACCGACCCTTCCACGAAATCGATCTCTAGATATCGTTAAAACTCTCTCCGAGAGGGACGAGAGAAGAGAGACGGAAAGAGATAGAAAACTCTGTCGACCGACCCTTCCCGAAATTGATCTTCTATCTCTACCATCGTATCTCTATTTCTCTGTCTATTTGTGTCTCTCAACAACCACCTTTCCCCTCCTAAACTCTCCCTTCGCCCTCCTTTCTACTTCCTTTCGCCCTTTTGTCCTCTTTTTCTCACACCGTACGTAAACGCGTATAGCGCTCCTCCTGTTTTTCTTCTTTTGTCTTTTTTCCTTTCTTTCCTTTTTCATTTTCTTTTTTTTTTCTTTTTTTTTTTGCTTTTCATTTTCTCGATCTGGTTGTCTCTCATTCGAATCATCTTTAGGAAGGAGTGTAGAGATGACAAGCGAAATTAACGAGCCACGTTAGGAAGAAAATTACTTCTTGTTCGAGAACGGCTCGTACCGGGTTATACGATCTATACGTGTGTATGATTATATATGTATGTGTGTATGTACGTACTGAGTATAAACTTTGATTAATACGATGAATTTATTCCGAAGAAGTATTTGTTATATATATATTAAAAAAGAGGGGTGAAGGAGCGCGAGGGATCAATCATCATACCATTTCCATGTTTGTTTTCGCAGTATCTCGAGAAACCTACGAACAAGATTATTCTCTCGGCGAACGTTTTAATATTAGTCTGAATAACTTCCTGAGAGTTAGGTTAGATACGATGGACCATGAAATAAATTCGATAGCTTTTTTAGGTTATCCTGAAATCGTGATTCGAATCTTTCGAAAAATCTATTCGACCGAACTACTACTACTACTACTACACCTACTAATACTAATCTCGTAACATTATTACGCGATATTTTTAATATAACACGAATGAAATAATATTATCATTAATATTTAATATCTTTTGATTTTTTTTTTCATACTATTATAATTAATATAAGAGAAAAGAAAAATGATATTATTCCACATTAATATATCTCTATTTATTATCTCTATCAGAATTACGTTTGAATATTTTTGCATTCGTTTAATTATTATATTATCCACTATCATATTATTATTATTCTTATTACTAAATTCAATGTCCTTCTTTTTCTAATCGGATGCAGAATACGATTCTCGGCGAACGATAAAATAAAGATATAATTGGGAGAATAATTCTTCGGAATGAAAATATCTAGAATCGGACGCGACAGACGGGACAGACAGACAGACAGACAGATAGAATATAAGAAAACTCGCAGCTCGATTTAAGCGTGACTGTTAAGTAGCAAAAAATATACCTTTTATTGCCGCGATACTTACGATCTGTAGTACTGTATCGAGTATAAAGTAGGATAATAAAGAAAGACGAGCGAACGCTAGTACGCGCTCGCGCGCAGATAATGGCCCGGTATTACGCGCGTATTACTCACTGCATTACCATTTTTATTACAACCTATTTTTTTACGATCTACTTTTCTTACAAGTTTCCCGAGGAGTTTCGATCTGCGAACGCATCGATCAAGGTCGAAAAAGATGTCGTTACGGGTTACAATACATCTTTTCGATATTATTATAATTAATCTAAATTATTCTTATTCTTCTTAAAAAAAAAAAAAAAAAAAAAAAGAAAAATCCAAATCAAAAATCAAATAAATATAAATTAATTAAAAATAAATGAAATGAACGCATCGATCAAGGTCGAAAAAAGATAGTCGTTACGGGTTACAATACCTCTTTTTCGATATTATTATAATTAATCTAAATTCTTATTCTTTCTTAAAAAAAAAAAAAAAAAAAAAAAGAAATCCAAATCAAAAAATCAAATTAAATATAAATTAATTAAAAATAAATGAAATAAATGAAAATAATGAGGCAAGTAAGTTATCATCGGGTGCACGTGAAATATTGATTATGATATATTTCAATTAATACGTCAGGTGACACGCATACGTATATAGAAATATATGTAGGATTCGTGAAAAAATGGGGCCGTTGGACTGACTGGACCGGGACTCGAACCCGTCTTCCGCTTTCCGGGCGACTGCTCTTTAACCAATTGAGCTATCCAGGGCCCACCGTCCAATCTCCTCACGAATGCCTATTTTAAGTGTTTGGCTTGGAGGTGCTCGCATCCCACATATATATATGAGAAGAAAAAGAGAGGTGGGACGGTGGGTGGGACGGTGAAGGGGAGGGGGGATAAAAAGCTAAAGGGACGCAGAAAACAGCGGGAAAAACTATCATTAAATTATTACGATCGATAAACGCCTCGTTACCGCCAGCTGGCCTTTTCCTTCCTCTTTCTCCCCTTCGACCCACCCCCTTCTCCTCCACCAAGAAATTTCTTTCCTACTTTCTTCTTCTCTTCTCTCTCTTCTCTCTCTTCTCTTCCTTTTTCTTCTTTTCTTTTATTTTTTTCTAGCAAATAAAAAAAGGGTTCAAGAAAAAAAATTCATATCTCTCCAAGTTTTCTTTAACTATCCGAGAAAATTATTGGAATCTAATAACCATCGATATATATATTTATAAACTTTAATTAAATTTCGAAAGTTTGTCGCAATTGACCATCGGCAGAGTTATGGTAGAAAGGTAAAAATCGTCCCCGAACCACGAATTCTGGATGAACGATTGCACCGACGAACTCGACGGCAGAGTTCGTGTTTAGGTTCAGAAGAAGAAGAAGAAAAGAAGAAGAAGAAGAAAGAAGAAGAAGAAGAAAAAGGGTTTGAAAAGGATAAAAAACGTACGTACGTACGTACGAACGAATGAACGAACGAACGAACGAAGACGAAAAAGAGCGCGTACGTTATCGCCGTACTCTCCGCGAGCCGAGCTATAGTTACCGCAATAAACCACTATACGATTTATTAATAATGCCCGTGGAGTTCGACGTTTTATTGCTCGTATCGAGCCCCCGCGCTCTCGGCCATTTTCTTGCGAAGGATATTTTTATTCTCCCTAACGAGAAAAAATATCCGAACCACGTCAGTTCTCAATTGTTTCTTCAACCAACACAAACAAACACATAAGCGCGCGACGCGCGATTGCTATGTTTGAAAGAAAAAACAAAAAAAAGAAAAGTAAAAAACACGTTTAATAAGTTTGTTCAAGAATAGGCTTTGGGGGGTTGGGAGGGTTTCGAAAAAAAAATAAATATTTAAATAATAATAATAAATAATACGAGAAGACATTCATTCGGTGGTGCGTAGAAATCTTTCTTATCGATGATACAAGGGCGGGAAATGATATAAGATTTGAAATAACGTTTCTCTAGGTTTGTTCTAAAACGCTTGATCTAATTTCGACGATTCGAACGGGGGAACAAGTGTTGAATTTAATTCGACGGAGCTTTAATTATTCTCGATTCTCTTACAGCGATTTAACTAGTGTAAGTATGTTTGCCTGCTGGGAGAATGAGAACCGTTTTATTTTATTCGGTACAAAAGCCGTAGTGCCTCTCCTCATCGGCGACTCGAGCCGTTGCCGACGCGCCACGTGACGTAACAAATAAATACGCGAAGCGGCGTATTAATAAATTCTCCATTTAATCTTATCTTTTACAATAAATATTGATATGAAACTTAAGTTGCGCTATCGCCGACTACGAAACTCCGTTTGTATACTTTTTCTCTCTCTTTTTCTCTCTCTTTTTCTCTCTCTTTCTTTCTTTCTCTCATTTCAGGAAGAAAAAGAAAAACAACTAGAGAAAGAAGAGAAAAAGAATATATTATACATATATATATATATATATATATATATATGTAAAATAATAATTCGCCTAATCTGTACCGTCTATATTATGCTACTAACGCGAACGACCATGAGACACTCTCCGACGGCCTTATCTTAACAAAATAAGTGCGCAATTAGAAACGACGTGACTGTATCAAAAGTTATTGCCGATGTAGAATAACGTAGAAGGAGAAAAAAATAATGAAAAAAAGAATAAACAGAGAGAGAGAGAGAGAGGATAAGGGAGAGGGAGGGAAAAGAATTATTAAACCCGAATAGAGATTTCAATGATTTCGAGGGAACAAACAACGGTGATTAAAATCCCAATTGTAGGCTCGAAATGATATATGAAAAACGGGGGTAGAAAAAAAAGAAAGAAGAAGAAGAGAAAAAGAAAAAAAAAATAATAATAATCAAGACAGAATGGATTAATAATAAAAGTATATATATATATATATACGTTCGTCTCTTTCAATGCATTCTTTGGTTGCGTCTAATAAATATTTCTTTCTACATTTTTCTATCTATTTGCAGGCGCGCACGATCAACGAAAGGAATAATCGAGGTTGCGCGCAAGCGTTTACATAGACGAAGCGAAATAGAGAGAGCGAGAGAGAGAGAGAGAGAGAGAGAAGAAAGATATATATATTTATATACATATACATGCACTCTCGTACATTTCGCGGTATTATTTTCCAACGGTTAATTATCCGCGAATGAAATTATGCCATTACACGATAATTACATCGGAGCGAGCAAACAAGCACAGCTGCGGCGCGTACACAGAACGGCGGACACACAGAGAGTGAATACGCGCCGGACTATCTGAATGTTGTTTCACGCCCGAGTCACCTTGATGGATATTTTCCATTCTAACTTCTCCCATTGATTATAGTAATCATCGACGTACAACAAATTTCGTCTCTCTCTCACTCTCTCTCTTTCCCTCTCTCTCCTTCCCTTCCTTTCCCTTCCTTCATCATTTTTTCTCTCAACCAAGACGATGACTACGACTATGACGACTACGACGACGACGATGACCAATGACAATGGACGTACAATTTTTTTATTTAGTTCCTGTACATGTTCATATTTATACGTTTATATATATATGTGTTCCTATCTACCTCGGTTTAGAAAGAGAAAGAGAATCAGACATGCATCTACGAATATTATGCGGCTCGCAACGTTCCTCCTCCACCTCCTCCTCCTCCTCCTCTCGTCATACAACGCGTACGCACACATATAGAGAAAAAAAATTAAAAAAAGAAAAAAAAATACAAGAAAAAAGAGTACACAGATTCACCTACGGCATACCACGAGAGAGAGAAAGAGAGAGCGAGCAGTAGATATCAGAACGAATGTCTTCGTCCGAGACTGAAAAACTAATTTCGACCTTTTCCACAACGTCCAGACGGAAAGGTAAAAGTAGAGTGTGTGGGAGAAAGAGAGAAAGAGAGAGAAAGAGAGAGAAAGGAAATATACACAAGGGAGAAAGAAAAGAAAAAGTTAAAAAAAATATATATATATATATATATATATATATCGTTCATCCTCGTTCCGGTGGATAGAATTGAAAAAAATAAAAACAAAAAAAAGGGGAAGTGTTCCTTCGAGATTCAAGGATGATCGTGCTCGTGAAGAGAAAGAGAGAGCCAGACATAGAGATAGATAGAGAGAAAGAGAGAGAGGAAGATAGAAAAGATGAGAGAAAAGAGAGAAGAGAGAGAGAGAGAGTAAGAGAGAGAGAGAGAGAGATGTAACATTTTTTTAATTATTTAAGTATAAAATTTGTAGTACCCATTCCAGTCCATTGTGATCCCATCTCCGAAAAAACGAACCAAATCTCTCGAGATTAAGCTGAAAAATTAGCTTGAACAATCTCTATCGATTGCTCTGAATCAGCTGCTTCAAAATCTGGAATTACTGTATACCCAGAATACAGAGAATTAGGAAATGGTTTCTCAGTAATATCAGTAATTAATTGAGCCAGTTCATCATCTCCTCTGCTCGAATTTAACTAAACACAAATAGAATATAAATCACGATCATTTTGCCTAATCACTTCGGTCGTAAAATAAATATCTTACAATATTAAAGATCGACGATATCATTTCCTGAGTTCGACAAGAAGCTACAAAAAGTCGTGGCATATTATATGGTGAAAGTTTTCTCCTTTGCTTCTTTTTTGAATGACGTTTTAGGATAATGTGAGAGAAGGAACCGTTTAAAGCAGCTGTGTTAACAGCAGCGCAACAATCCGTCCAAGGTGTTGGTTCGGTAATTACTTTTACGCGTCCATCCCAAAGGCATTGGGCTTCTTCTGGAGGCTCGGAATAATGAAGATTCGGAGATATAACTCCGGTCTCCATAGCAATTAGTACCTAGAAATAAAAAATAAACAAATGTAGAAAATTAAACCAAATTTGTTTTGTTTTATATTTAATTTTGTCTTTTCAAAAAATTTGCCTTGATTATCGAATTTATTGCATTATTATTATATGTGTTACCAATGTTCGACTTAACAGATCCTATTAAAAGAGGATTAGAAAGACTTCGATCTTGACCATAAACAAGATCTATTGCCTTTAATTCTTCGAGATCCATTGATTTTATTCCTGTACCATCGGCCTCGATGTATGTTACGTCGCTTGGTTTTAGGCCGCAGTGTTTCAATGTCTGTTTCATTATTTGAGCCTGAGATTCAGCTGTGGGAAATAGACACGTGTTTCTTGAAATTGCTTCAGTGTACTTAACAGAAAGATTAACGACCTCGGCATAAACCCGCTTTGCATTTTCGGCTCTTTGAAGGAAAATGGTTCCTACCGAGTCGCTTCTCGAGAATCCAGACGCTTTCTTATCAAAAGATCTATTTACGCCGTCTGTTGACAACAAACCTAAATAAAGGAATGCATATAACAAAAAATTATTCATAAATTACGAAAAATTTAACTTGCTGTTCTAAGATTTGTAATTATCATAGAAAAAAAAAATATAAGAAAAATTACCTTTTTGTCTTTACATGCAAGAACTGGAATAAATGATATCTAATATACTCTTATTTTACTTAATTCGTACAGTTGGTGAGATGTTTGAGGAAATAAGCTTAATATAAAACCACTAACAATCACGTATTCGCAATCTCCAGCTTTTATAGCTTCGTACGCTTTTTGAATTGCTAATGAACTTGATGTGCAAGATGAATCGACAGTGCAGTTGGACCCGGTTAAACCTATACAAAACGAGATCCGATTTGATAGCAAACCACGGCAATACCCCAGTAGACTATACCCATTCTCCTATAATGAAAATAAAAACAATTGCACATAGAATGATTTTACCTTTAAATGAAATCCATTAGATCATTCTATTTACTTACTTGTGTTTTATCTTTCAGTAGATAACTATCTGACTCATATAAACTCAATACCCCGTAAACATTGGTTTTCTTGTTCCGTAACTCTACAGGATTTATTCCGGCATCAATGATCGCTTCAAACGTAACTTCCATTGCCATTCTTATTTCTGGCGATAGAAATTTTGCCTGAATTGCAATTATTCCAAAAAAAAAGTTATCGAATTTCGTTAAATTAGAAATGCGTCCTAAACGCGATGATATTTTAGACGAATGACCTAAAAAATAATAATTTAATGAAACAAAAATAACGCACATTATTCCCCTTAATTTTTATATAATAATAAATTGAACATATTCTTACCTAATTTCCAACTTGTATTATCCTCAGATACGCAATCTTCTCCATTTAATAGATTTGCCGTTAAATCATTGATATTATCACTCTTTGGAAATTTTCCCGATATTCCAGAGATAACCACTGCATTTTCATCTAAGCCTTCTACTTCCATATTTGCTTAATGTAGCAACACGCGACGAACTATCAGCTACAAATACGTATGACAAATAAAGCTATTCATTGAAATCGCTGTTTATATAGCCCATCGAATAAGTCCAATTTAAATTGTTAATTATGCCTAATAGTTTTGCAATTTAAATATCTTTACTATGGATTATGCTGCGTTGTCAATACATGATTGTATAAAAGAAATCTTTTCCTTGACTACCGATGACTTTTGATTTCTAATTCTTTTTATAGAAAAAAGATATTTATGTATGATCTATAGGGTAAACGATTCGAAGAACTTAATTCTATTAAATTCAAAAACATTTAATACTAGCTTGATATGAAAATGTTATCCAAAAATAATAAATCCGTCGAACAGACGTAAATAGCAATATACTTCAAATATAACATAGTTTTTTGGAAATACTTTTTGAACACTCCTAATGCTGGATCAAAGTACTTAAATGTTACGGAAAACTATCAATAGATAATATAATAAGGACTTCAATACAAAGTAACATTTTTTTATTTAACATTTTAATTAAAATTCTTTTGAAAGCGTTATACGAACTATTAATATCACGAAATAGCGATATATGGAAAAATATTTCTGGTTGTTAATATTACACGCATACGTAACTTTAATAAAAATTAAATTAGTTGGTAAGAAAAATGTTGCATTAGAAATATCCAGGACACTTATTAGATAACGAAAGAGGGAAAATATTAACTAGTTTATAAAATTGAAAGCATGGATGCTGAATCTTTGAAATTCGGTTGTGATACAATAGGCATGTGAGTTGCAAGAGGCTTAATGTAGCTAAAATATGATACAAATTTCTAGTAGAAACATTACCTAAATGTCGTATAAATACAGCATTAGTTGTAGGACCACCATATTATGTTGTAGAAACTGCTTAGTCATTATTTATTGAAAGATTTAAGTCTTCACGTAAAAAGTTGATGAGTACATCAGAATTTTCTGAGTTGAAAATAACATTAAAATTTTCACTTAAAATCCTTAGTAACTTATCCTCCCTCCCTATACTTAATATGCCTCTCCAATTGTTGTACATGAAAGTAATGCCATGGAATTAAATGTTTTGCATGAAATAAAGGTTATTTATATAACAAGAAAACTATAAACAAAGACAATATTACATGGAGGTGTGTTTCATATCACTCAACGCTACTTTGTCCTGCAATAGTACATACTGATACTGAAAATCTAATGGTAAAATACAATATAATCACATTAATTATCATCCGGTTGAAAAGTCGTCAGTTGAAATGTCGCGGTTGAAACGTCGTTGGTTGAAATGTTACAGAACCCTCACAGTCATGTCAATGGTAGTGGTCACAATGTTAGTTATATCATTCGCATTGTGATAGATAGCAATACCTCCAGCTCAAACATTTAATCGTTTGTATTGAATTAAACAATTGCAATTTGGTATATTAAAGGACTCATAATCATATAACTAAATTTTCCTCAACATTAAAATTTGAGATTTTTGTATAATTGAATCAATCAACAGTTCATCGGAGTGAGCCCACTGACTTTGATAATGGAAAGTATCAAATTGATGATAGTTGCTATCCGCTAAATTCATAACAATTTTTGTACCAATAATCACAGGCTGAGGCGATGGTGCAGAAGTCATTAGTAAATTCGAAGTTGATGGAGTACATAAAATTTCATTCGCAGTCAATTGGTATTCTTGTGCTATCATTTTTTTTCGCAGCCTATACGCCTAACAACATTCTCTGTTGGTATCAGCTGGATTCGCCGAGATGTGGGTATACTCACTTCAACTCTCGGTAATATAATAAAGATTATGCAATCTCTTCTTGTAAAAAGAATGAAAGTTATTGCAGTAAAAATAAATTTTACAATGTTTTAAATAAATAATTTTTAACATTAATATAATATTTGTGTTTTTCTCTCTTTTCTTAAACAATATTTCTATTCTTACCTATTAATAGATTCTTGTTTAAATTATTTTTTGTTACTGTAGATGCATTCTATACGTATAATAATTCACATGAAACCTATGCGAATTAAAGAATCTTCCAATATAATATATTTCCTATTTATATTTTAAATTTGTAATAACTAGGAAGCATTCCTTCATCAATTTTTTTAATAGAAAATAAATGCACATGGTTTCTTTACAGTGTGGTAAAAAGAAGACGGTGTCTTCCAAAATCTTTCATGATTGCAGTGTTGACAGCTTTTTCTTATCGTTGTGGAAAGTTATATACTCTCTTTTCCAGTAAAATAATTGAAAACCTATGAAGAAAGAATAAGTTTATTATTACTATAAATAAATATTTTTCAAGAAAATAAATATTGTTTTTTTCAGAAGAAAAATTTTTATTTTTACCTTTTAACAGACACATGTCTTGCTTGTTCCTTGTAACTGCAGCTGCATTATATTGGCATAAAAATTTAAATGGAATCTCTATGACGAAGACATTAGTTGATGCAAGTCTACAATATTTTCTTGCAAGTTAATAAGCAATAATATCTCTTTCAATACCTGGTATGACGCTTGGAGAAACATTACGCACAAGTATATATTTTCTTAATACATTGTATTTGCTATTAGTTTTTCAAATTTATAATAACTAAGATGCATTCTTTCTTCACTTCCTTTGATAGAATATTAATAGATTTGATTTTCTCCCATTATACGTAAAAAGAAGGCGGTATCTTCCAAAATCTATCATGATTGCAGTGTTGTCAGCTTTTTCTTATCATTGTGGAAAGTTATATACTCTCTTTTCCAGTAAAATAATTGAAAACCTATGAAGAAAGAATAAGTTTATTATTACTATAAATAAATATTTTTCAAGAAAATTATAATATTTGTTTTTTTCAGAAGCAAGATTATTATTTTTACCTCTTAACAGATTCATGTCTTGCTTATTCCTTATAACTGTAGTTGAATTCTATTTGCATGATAATTCACATGAAATCTCTACGAAGGAGACATTAGTTGAAAGAAATTTTTATATCGTTAACGCTAATTAGAAAATGAAATTTATATGCATAGATTTGAGTCTTTTTCTTGAATGTGTTACGGTCTTTGATTTGAATAAAAAAATGTAAAGCCGCATACTTAGCTAAACCTAATTAAGAAAGTAGTTTAAGTATGAAATATAAAAAATATAAAAAGAGAAGCATAGTCTCATAAATTAAATTAAAAAATAATATAATACATATTTTTTACTCGGTAAAGTATTTTAACTGAACTTTAAGATATTCTTCTTACCATTGTTTGTTATAATATCAGGATGAAGGAAACAATTTGTATTTCATCGGTATACTTAGATTAAAATCAGAAAAATTTCATCGTATAGTTAAGGCATAAAAAAAGTCGTACAGCATGTTATCCAGTTTATTCATTTTCAACCTAAATTGATGATCACTAAAGAGAAAAAATGAAACGAAATAAAACCAATAAATAATAATACATACCTCAATTAACTTCAAAAAAGATTTTTATTACTAATATTCACAATTAATCAATGATTTTGATGATATTTTTGAAGATATTCACTGTTTTTTAATATCAATCCCCACCATTTGTAATAATTCAAATAAACTAGTGTGTAAGAATAAGATGAGTGTCTTTGTTAATGGCCAAGCAGTGCGTGCTTAGCAACAATTTGAATAGTGGAAAAACTCGATAACAACATTTCGATATTTTCAATATTTTCAATATTCTCAAAATGATTGAGGCGCGTATTTTGAATATACGCTAAGAATTTATAGTCGTTACAAATGATACATAAATCGTTATCACGTTGAGTGCAACACGAATTGTGAAGGAAGTCCTCGTCAGGCTACGCTCGTTATTTAGTATTGAAAAAGAAGTATAACTTCAAAACGAAAATAATAACATTTACATCGAACGATACGTTTCCAATCTTCTTCTCGATATTTTAATAATTAATTACAGATCAACTATCACAATAATTACATATTATTATTATTATTATTATTATTATTAAT
The DNA here is from genome assembly GCF_010416935.1 of Polistes fuscatus. NCBI lineage: Eukaryota > Metazoa > Arthropoda > Insecta > Hymenoptera > Vespidae > Polistes > Polistes fuscatus. Next base: position 76,742 of record NW_025113099.1, read on the forward strand.
ATCATTATTAATTTTTCTTGTTACTTTCTAATTATAATAATATTATTATTATTATATTATTATTATTATTATTATAAATTTTCTTTTTACATAGAATATAGTTGATAAAGAAATCTGTTCTCCCCTCCCTGCTTGATGATCGATAATATTCGCTAATGTGAGCCGATTATTTTTCTTTTATTATTATATTTTTATCCATTTATTTATTTAATTTTATAAATATATATAGCGTGACCAGGTAAGAAGGGGAAGGATTAGAAGTATGAGAAGATAAGCTACTAATTTTATTATTATTTAATTATTTAACAAAAAAGAAATATAATTTCGCAAAAAAGAAAGGAAACATATTATTTTCAAACGATCGCGCGATATATTATAAATATCTAAGAAAGAATAAAAATATATCAAAATATAGATATCAGTCTACACTAAATATAAGGGAGATATATCGTATTACTTTATGCGTCACGGCAATGGTGCGGTGACAGCACTAATTCTCGCTCGATCATTGTCAAGCAACGCTGAGTTCGATTAGTACTTCGATGGTGACCCGCTTGAAAAAAAAAGAAAAAAAGAGGAAGAAGAAGAAAGACGAGTTTCATGCTGTTGTAAATTTGAAATCGCTTTGCTGCACATCGTAATACCGACAAACTTTCTGGTTTCGACTTTTACCATGTCGCTCGGAAAAAATTCACTTTTATCACATTTTCCCAAACGCGAAAAAAGAAGTATAACTTCAAAAAACTTTTATTCGCATGTATTTATCAAATAAAAACATTTCGATTGATGAATCATTAATGCAATGTAGAAGCTGTTTGCATTATATACAATTCATTAGAACAAAACGAGCGAGATTTGGTAAATTCCATACTATGCGAAGATCTAACCCATTACCGCTGATCAAGGATCAGTTAGACGCTTTACAAGACGCACGCTTTTTTTCTACAATAGATATAAAGAATGGATTTTTCTATGTGTCAGTAAATAAGAACAGTCGAAAAAACACAGCATTTGTGGTGTCGAACGGTCATTATGAATTTTTAAAAATTTCGTTTGGGTTATGTAATTCACCTTCTGTTTTTCAGAAGTTCATTAGCTTTGTATTCAAACAAGAGGACAAGGAAAGGATAACGTTTTCGGTGGGCAAAATGCGAGAACGAGCATTTTAATTCTAGTTTTTGTCGATTTCAATCGGTTGTCTTGGATAGCTAGGTTGATCAAATTCGTCGCCTACGTGCAAAGTAAACTAAGCGGCGTGAGATCGAGTCCAGCTGGTTCTCGGAATCAAAGTTTTCCGTATTTAGTTGTGTTTTTGGTTAGTTGCTTGTCTGTAGATAAACCACTTATTACTGCAAAGGGATGTGTGAAAAATCGCAGTGGTCGCCTTCTCTGATAAAAAACTGCGCAAAAAAAAGAAAAAAGAAGATAGCATTAATGGTGCTATCTTTTTTTCGTATTCTTTAAATAAAACAAGAAATCAAGAAAAATTTAAGTTTGGTATTTACAGTTTTTGTGGACCATAATAGAAAGCGATATCATTGTAACGGAAAACGATTATTTAGTCTCGCATGCATGTTCAATAACGTCATTCACCATAGCGTTTTATCTTTCCTTATATTCCTTACAAAATAGATACAACATATTCTAAAGAAATAAAAGAAAGAAAAAAGAAAATCAATTAAACGTACTATACAATAAAAAATAAATAATAAAAGAAAGACAAATAAAAATATTCTCCTTGTCGGGGTATCGATCCGGCGAGATATCGATAATGGTCACGAGACCCCGCCGCTACCAATTACTGTATTAAAGAAAAAGAAATAAATGAATATAAAAATATTGGAAGAATCATTACTCACATTTTATCGTAAACGGTTTATTACCATACTATGTTTCCGAAAAACAACGAGATTATTTCAATGACTACTATAAGTGTGCAATGATTGAATAATTTCTAAGACTAGCAGCTATCGGACTCCTCTCGTAAGCAGCGTTTAACTTTAACAATTGTCGGACCGCTCGCTAAATCGCAAATTCTACCAACTGATTGTAATAACAGATTCTAAAAAGATTCTAGTAACAAAATACAAGTATATAATGACAACGACTGCTCATCGTTATGTCAACCGAATAATAAGATAAAAATACGATATGTGAGTACAGCGACAAACAGTCGATATGAAAGCGGGCGGTGGGAAAGGTTTTAAGTTTCCTGCTAAAAACATATGTCATATTACTACAGGATTTTTGAAAAAATTTAGTCACAATGCTGTCTAGACTGGGACTCGAATTAATGCAGGTATTGAATAGAGGAATTATGAAAATTTTGATTTTAGACAAAATGGTGTCTATTTGAAAAAAATGTTTCGTTTTTGAGTGAAATTTTTACTCTAAATTGTAAAAAAAAATAGAAATAGTTTTTTTAAATATTATTTATCCCATCAATACCCGAGGAATATATCTAAAAAGATTGTGTAAAAATTCGAAACCGATCGATTGAGCCATTTCTAAGAAATCGAGATCACCGACTTTAAAAACACTGTTTCGAGAAAAACGCGTTTAAAGTTTTAAAAGACTCTTACACTCAGTTAAATTTTTATTTTTTGACTTGCATTGAATCATCTATGAGTGGGATAAATGTTATACGCATGCGCAACCACAAATTCACGGCGCAAGCGTACTTTGAAAAAAATCTCCCACTCAAAACATTACCACATTTCTAACTATTAATAACTAATTAAATAATTAATTAATAATGTTAGCAATTATATAGATTTTAAATAAGCATTTTGTTAGCAATTTAGCGCACTTATTCATTTTTTCCTGTTTTTTAAACTACGTTGCTTTACTTAGAAATAAAAGAAAAGTTTTCACATTTTCAATTATCAATAACTAATTAAATAATTAATTAAAAAAGTTAGCTATAAAATGAACTTATTCATTTTTTTTAGCTGTTGAGGTTTAATGTCAACTTTATAATACTTAAAAAATCAGTGATTAAACGTGTTAAAATAAGGTGAAAAGTAAAAAAGAGCAGTGACGGGTGAAAGAAAAAAGCCGAGATTAGAATAGAGTATAAAAGTGTCTAGAGCGGCAAATTGAAAAAGGTAGATAAAGAAGATAAAGATAAAAGTAGATAAGAAAGATTCCTTAAAATCCGGTAACTGATAAACCAGACGTCTAGCGTAGCAAGTGAAGTCGGCAAAGGGGATCTCTTGTTTATCATCTGATTTATAGTCAGTAACAAAGATTTCTGTCTTATCGTTGAAAACCTACTATAATGGCCGGAAAAACGAATGGAAATTTGAATACGAGAAATAATACAGGCATAAAGCCAAAGGAGTCGCTGTTAAACTTTCGAAGGAAAATAAAGAAAGTAGAGAGTTAAATTAGAAGATGGGCAGGATAAGTATAGTCAAGAGATTGCCCAGTACCACGAGACAAACAGCAAGTGAGGAGCTTCCTTGGGAATTGTTCTTATTACAAGAAGTTCGTGAAAAGGGTTCTCGATAATAGCCAAGCCTCTGTATACACTGACGGAGAAAGAAAGGAAATTCTCCTGGAATGCAGAATGTCAACGGTCTTTCGACGAATTGAAGAAGTCTCTCATCTCGCCGCCGGTTCTGATCTTCCTTGAGGCAGTGAACCAATTCGTTTTAGACGTGGATGCTTCAGAGCACGGCTTAGGAAGAGTGCTGTCTCCAAGCCGTAAGTTTATTTTGCGGACGGATCACGCTTCTATTCAGTAGCTCGTTTCATTCAAGGAGTTTGACGGACAGCTGGCTCGATGATTCGAGCGTTTGCAACGGTATAAACTTTGAGATCCTTCACAAGAAAGGGAAGACCCATGGAAACGCGGATGTACTGTCCAGACTTACTTGCAAAAAAACCGGGTGCTCTTATTGCGCAAAGCGGGAAAAAGCGGAGAAAAAGCTTGAAGAAAAGGTAAAGAGGATCATCTTAAGGGAGGACGAGACTAACAAGTGGAGAAAGGGCTGCTCTCAAGGAGATGGGAGCATCCGAATAAAAATGAATTCATTTTCCAGGGGATTGTCCAAGCGCTCAGACTAAAGAGGTCTTGGAGGAAGCACATGACAGCTCACTGGGAAACATTTCGAAATGAACAAGACCCTGGATAGAATTCGCAAAAAATTCTTTGGATTGGGTGTAAGCAAGAGGTCAAAGAGTGGTGCGAAAGATGGTCCGTTTGTGTAACCAGGAAAGGTCTTTCGGAGAAGGGGAAAGGCGAGAAGAAAATCTAAAACGTGTATACTGCTACTTATTGTTCACTCCTGAATTTTTCTATCACAATACTAGAACCTAGTATAGGGAATTAAAATGAAGTGGACGTGAATACACTCAATAACGTAACACAATAGCTAAGTTTAGTTTGTGTAAACTAAATCTATGTGGGATCTCCTCTCACTAGTCAGTCTTCAAAAGGATATTTGACGAACAAAAATAGGAATTCTGATAATGTTGATGATAGGTTCGTTATGGAAGGAAAGATCTCTTCACGGAAATGTAATATATTCTGATAAATAAATTACAAAAATAATATTAATAATAATACAGTAAGACGTATTCGCTGCTTGATTATTAGACGCTGACCGTATTCTTAGTTCTTTTTCTCCTGTATTCGATTTTGTCTCACCTAAACACTCTATTCAACTGTTTATTCAACTGTTTACATTATTGTTTTGCATATTAATAATTTGTTATAAGATGTAAAATGTAATTTCCTGCCGATCAGCAAATTATAATTACCTGTTAATTTATTATATTCGTTCGATTTTAGATTACGATTTTTTGATGGTAAAAATTTAATTATTTGATCTTAAAATGAAACTATTTGTTACTGACGTTATACTGTAACTCGTAATCCTATCTAATGTACTGCAGGATGTATTAATGCAGAAGTTAATACTATTTATGACAAAAGAATTTGAATTAGCAGATTGATAATGCACCAACCCCGATTGTACATACTCCAAAGGCGAACTAACAAGGGGATCTTGCACTGGGATACACACGGATTTTAACGAGCTTTGGTATATCAGTAGTATACTTTTACGGTGTTATCGTAGTAAAGGGTTTTTTCAAAATGCTCAGCCAATTTTGAGAAAAAATGTTTTAAAGTTTTGATTTTTGTTATATATGTATTTATACTATCTTAATTTCGACCGTCTATCAAGTGGCTCGCTAGCGTCAGTAATAGCGTTCTTGTTTCTTGTGCCGCTAGTTAGTATTCGATCCTTAATGTGGGGAGTTTTTTTTAATAATTTTTTTCTATCTGTTTTTAAATCTTTTTTTCATATTTCTTAATTTTTAAATATATACAGGAAAGAGCAAATTATTTATTACAAAAAAATTTTAAATAATAAATTTTTTCACATCTTGCGAAAATAATAAAGGAAAATTTTATCCTTGAATTACAGTTAACATTTTATTTTTTACCAGGTATATAAAAATAAATAAATCTTCAATATACTAACAAATATAACAATCGTATATATTTTAATCATTAATAATTTCATATATAATTTTTTAAGTCAGAGTTTTAACATTTATTGTACATTTATTTATATTTATTAAACGAAGATTCCAGAGTGATAGTTATCGTAAAAGCATTCAATAGTCCATCATCAATTGTCATAAAAAATTTTTCATAAAATGATTCGATATGCATGGTACGCTTCGAAATTATTAAAATCAAATGAAAGAGAAATATTTTTAAACGTCAATCTGGTTTGTTTTCTAATCAATCTTTTAAAAAATCGTTGTTTATGTAGTAAGTCATCTTTTATTAATTGCGCGAGATGTTAACAAATTTATTGTTCCTAATTTTTTTGTAATAAATAATTTTCTCTTTCCTGTATATATTTAAAAATTAAGAAATATGAAAAAAAAGTTTGAAAACAGATAGAAAAAACTGGCGTGTGTACTTATGTACGCACGTAAGAAGTTATACTTCCTTGGCGTACCAAAATGAATATAGCATCAACAATCTCAAAAATAACTTCAAAAAAATAAGTATAATGTTATTTATTTATACATGAAGAAGAAGAAGGGTTTAATTAAAATAAGAAATAAAATAAGAAATAAAAAATAAAATAGAAAATAAAAAATGAAATAAGAAATAAGAAATAAAAAAATTCATCAAATAATAAACTTTGAGGTAAATTTTCTTCGCTAGGTGCAATACGTAAATATTGTTCTTTGTCCCACATTAATGTCGGTTGGTGCGCCGTAAGACTCTCTTCTACAGGAATGTGTTCACTGACATCATTTTGTCCAACTTTGTCGTGAATTTGATTATCATTAAAATATGAATCATCAATTTTAATATCGTACATTCTATACAATGGAGACGGTATTAAAAATTGTAGCCAAGCTTTAATTGTACGCTTGTTAACAATGCCATGTAAGTAACTAGATCGGTGAATTTTCTTACGTTTAATATGTACATTTATACAATAATCGTTATCGATATTTCTGTGAAGAGATTTACCATTGTATTAACTGAAACAGGTAGGTTAATTAATTGACCATAACTGGCGTATTTACCATTCACATGTTTCAGACGTCTGATCTGCATAAAAGAAATACGAGGCGAAATTAATCTTTTAAAAACTAAATATAAAGGTGGTAGATGCTAAGGTACATCTGGATATTTGAAGCCGTTATATGTTGATATTAGAGGAATATTTTTCTTGTTTAAAGCTTGTATGCATGTATTACAAAGCTTAGTATTTTCTATAGGTACATTAGGTATAAATTGTATTAGAATATGCTTATGTTCATTAGATGGCTCTTTTAAATCATTTTTAAACCACAATCTGTCACATACTGAGCATTGATGTTCAAATGAATTGCCTAAGAATTTTATTTTAAATTCCTTATGAGCTCGTTTAAATTGATGATAATTGCTACATGGTAAAGACTTATAAAAACTTATAAAAAAAATAATTCCCTTACGAAGAATCGAACGTTAATACCCAGCGCGAGAAACGAAGACGTTACTACTGACGCTAACGCACCAATTGATAATTGCTCAATTTTTTTCGTACAATTCTTAAGACTTCGAAGATGAATCAGAATGCATTACTGTTTTCTAATAACATAATAAAAATGAATTAAAATTATGTATAGACAAAAAATAAATTTCACGTTTTTAGAATATCCTTTCATATATATCTTGAGGGAAAGAGGGAAAAATAAATAGCAAAAAAATATTATAAAAAGTTAAGAAAGGGTCGAGTACCTTTCTTCATTTGTCGTCATTGTCATCGCGCAATACGTAACTCAAAACGTATAAAGCGGTATTTTTCGTCGACAGACATTTTAGATTCGCTTCGATGGACCGTTTATGATGAACCCCCCTCCCTCCGGGAATCGAACGTTTTTTTCTCATCGAGCATCGACGACAGAAGTGGAAAGAGAAGGTAGATGCGAGCTAGTGTACGCTAGATGGATGGATGGATAGAAAGAGAAAAAGAAAAAGAAAGGGACAGAAAGAGAGAGAGAGTGTATCATATGTAACAAAAACGAATGTGTATAGTGTATAGGTATCTATATCTATGTGAAGGAAAGGACACTACACGATCAAGGCGAGAGAGAGAGAGAGAGAAACCGGACACGCGTTTCGTGCGTTGCGTCTACCCGGTGTCGCGGAAATAATAGATGAACCGACTGCGCCGGCCGTGCTACCGAGAGGCAAACAATGTTTTTCAGCCACTGAAATCCCCTCGAATTTTTCATCGGTCCCTAGTTTTAACCCTTTCACCACCCAGGAGGTAGATATCTCCTTCTCTCTCTCTCTCTCTTTCTTTCTCTTCTTCCCTTCTTTCTTCTCTCTCTCTTCTTCTCTAGCTCTTTCTCTTTCACCTTCTCGCCTCTCTTTTTGAATTATGCACGTACTCTGTGTCTGCCGGTATATGTCTCTCGTACTCTTTTTCTTTCACTCGCTCATTCACTCGCTCGCTCATTCTTTCATCCCTCTTTTTTTCTCCCTCTCCGAAATCGTTATAAAAACGTGACCGGCAGAGCAAAACGCGGAGCTTTCAGATTTTTTTTCAAAGACAACCGTCTATTCTCGAAAATAGAAAAAAAAAGAAAAGAAAAAACATCTTTGGTCGGTAGTGATTGTGAATAGTGAGAGTAGAAGAATGAGCGTGAAAGAGAGAGAGAGAGGAGAGAGAGAAATCCGTTGAACGATTGGTAAAGAGAGAGATCGAAGAGTAAAGAGGTATACATAACAACCATTATGTTAATTACATTAGATTGGCTGAACGAACGTACATTATGTAATTACATTTAGATTGGCTGAACGAACGTACGCGCGTAGAGACAACGAAACGAAGAAAGGGTTATGAGAGAGGAGGAGGGCTGGGTGAGGGTTAATTATGATCGTGCGTCGTTGCTATACGAAAGGGACGAAGAAAGAGAGGAAAAGAGAAAGCTCGGGCACAGGGATGCGTTCTGAATTTGATTTCAAGAGAAAAGGGTTGATACTACTTCCTCTCTGTTACCCCTTCTATTCTAATACTAACACTATTATGAGGAGTTTCGATCGCATGATCCAAGAGGTACCTTTTTTTTGCGTCTACGTGTTACCTCAACACGGTATACCGTGCAAAAGCCGCGCATCCCTCTTTCCACTTACTTACGAATTATTGGCCGAACGGATAGACGGGTGGATATTAAACGAATCGTACTTATTTCTTCTTCCTCTATCTCCTTTTAGAATCTTCCAATTAACAAGTAGATTAAATATCGAAGAATTTCGATATTAGAAAATCGGAAAAATCAAGGAACAAATGGTCGAATAAAAGAGAGAAAGGAATGAGCGAAAGAGAGAGAGGGGGTGTAGGAAAATGAGAACAATTGATGAGAACGATATTGAAATAGAGATAGATAGATAGAAAGAAAGAGAGAGAGAGAGGAGAGAGAGAGCGAACTTTGACCCTTGGTCTTTATTTTGTCCTGACGTGTAGGCACTACTACGCGATACGCTTTGGTCAACCTCCCGTGGAAAAGGCACCTCCTGGACCAGGATCTCCATTACGGTAGTCATGGCGACCGCAATTGATTCCACGGGTAAAGAGCGGGAGGGTGGACGAAGAGAACGACGGTGAGAACGACCAGCGAGCCAACGAGAAAGAGAAAGAGAAAGAGAGAGAGAGAGAGAGTACGAGGAGAATCGGCAATAGGGATAGAGAAGAACACGGACGCGGATAGAGAACGAGCGTGAGCGCGAGGAGAGTTGCTGCTGCTGCTGCTGCTGTTTCGTGTATGCCGCTAGTGAAGGAGAAACGATCGAGGGAGACCGAGATATGTAACAAGAGAGTAAAAGAGAGAGACACAGATAGAGTTCGACAGAGGGCATGGTGTTACTATGGTGGTGCTACACGGTACTCCCTTTATCCGATACAATACAGGCTAAATAGCACTGGTCAGTTCTATGGTGTTGGATTAGAGATAAGTCGCTCGTTTGAGGCGAGCCAACCCTTCTCTTCTCTTCTCTCGCTTATCTCTTCATCTATCGTGATCGTCGAACGCCGCACACTTCCTCCGTATCCCTTTTCCTCCCCGCAGCATACCCCACCCGTGGTGGTGGTAGCCGTCGTCACGTTCGAATTACCTGCGTGTTGCTACGCCGTTGATTCGCACGGGCCGCGTGATCGAGAATCGATTTCGCAATCGAATTTCGCACGGACCCATCCCTTTTACCCGTCTGTCTGTCAGTCTGTCTCTTTCTTCTTTTCTTTCTCTTTCACCACTCACTCATTCAGCATTCTCTTTCCGCTCATCGCTCATTCGCACACTTCCGTGCTCGCTTATTCGACAGCGTTAGCGAGATAAACCGCGTCTTTTGAAAATTCGATAATTAACTTCTCTTTCCCCCAAGTTATTCTTACCGTTTTGACAATTATTTTCATGTACCGACGATTACAAAATCGGCCTATAGTCACGTAACAGATGCTAACTTTGAACTACAAGATATTATGATGATTGTAGATACGTATGGGGGTAGAGATAGGAGAACTATATGAAAATCGTTGTCATTCTCGCTCCTCCCCCTCGCTTTATGTGTCATATGTGTATACGTGGCCGGGTCTGCCTTCGAGGCGCGATATGCCGTCGAGTATTTAGTGCTTGATTGTACCGTTCTCTCTCTCTCTCTCTCTCTCGCTCTCTCTACACTTTCTCTTGGGGAAGAGTACTGTAAACAGAATGGGACAGAATAAGAAGAGAGTACGGCAGGCAAGCAGGCAGGTACGGTGGAAAAGCGAAGACCAAGCTAGGCAGGCAGGCACAGGCGTGACAGCCGAAAGAAGAAGGAAAACGGAAGAAGAAGAAGAAGAACAGAAGACGTTGGTTAGAGATAAAGGTAAAATTGTCATAACGCGAGATGGCAGTAACGGACACGACGATACGACGGAGGAGAGGAGGAGTCCCTCCTAGTCCCCGAGGAAGGCCAAGGTAACTTTTGTCTTCGAAGAAGGAAGAAGAAAGAAGGGAAGAGAAATTGTTTGGAGACTGTGGGGAGTAAGACGGAGATAAGGGAAAGGGGAAAGAGATAAGATATGTGGAGATAGATAGAGAGAGAGAGAGAAAAGATGTACGAACAAGCACATCAACAACGCGCGATAAAACCGTGCAAGTGGAACGCGCGCAGCGTAAAGCCATAAATTATTCGAAAGAAAAAAGGTTCGCGTCGACGAGAGTATAGAATGGGGGAGGAGGGTTTATAGGAGTAGGATGGAAGTGGTGGTGTAGGTAGTGGTGGTGGTGGAATGTCGCTTTCCGTGCTGACTGACGCGATACGCGGATCGTCCTCTCATTCTCTCTCTCTCTCTTTCTATTTCTCTCTCTTGCGAGAGGAAGGGGCGAGTGATAATGTCTGCGGTTAAAAAAAAGAACGCGTACCTATCGATAATAATCCACGGTGAGTGTACGGAGGATGAGGAAGAGGGTCGACATGGCCACGCAGGTGTGTGCTCGAGGTAACAACAAAACTCGGTTCTAAAGCTACCGTTGCTTGCTGCTTGCGATAGCCAGGTGTGTGCACTACGCGTGTGTTTCGTCGTTGAGCTACTACCGTGCCTGTGTTTTTCTCTTGCTTTTCGCGTACACGTTCAAGAGAGAAAGAGAAAGAGAGAGGAAGAGAGAGAGAGAGAGGGAGAGAGAGAGCGGGAGAGGGCGGCCAATGGCATTTTGTAAATTAAATTTGAATATTAAAAATAGCCCGTCGCGCGCTCTTTCTCTCTCTTTTCTCTCCTTCTCTATCCCTCTCATCCTAGCACTTCCTACTTTTTCTCCTGTCTCGTCTCTCGTTTTTTCCAGCGAGCATCCATCGCTGCTCCACCTCGAATACACCCTTTGGCCCTCTGTAACCCTTGTCTATCGGCTTCATCGACGGTCACCGTTCTCCCTCCCTCTCTCTCTCTCTCTCCCTCGCTCTCTCACGCGGGTCAACCCACTTATTCATTCGTCGATATAATTTTATTCGAAGGTGAAAAATTGCTGTTTCCTGTCCCCACTGTTTCACCCTCCTTCCTCGCGCGCTCGCCTCGCTTGCTCATCTTCTCTTTCTTGCTCGCTCTCTCTCTCTCTCTCGTCTTCTACCTCTTTCCTACTTTTCAGATTTTCATCTCTCTTTCTCTTTCGGACGAGCGCGAGCTTGCCGGTGATGCAGCTCGACGCCGGGGCAGATACGAAGGTAGCAGAGTCCTCATGCATACTTCAGAGTGTTTTTTGATCGGGCCGGACCCTTGGAATGAAATATAAAAATCGCAATAAAGCGGCGCTAACGTGAGGCGGGGGTTGTTTCGATTACGTATCCAGGATTCGGAGTAACTGGCTGTTGCTGTTGCTTGTTGTGCCGCTCTGCTGCTGCCGCTGGCTTATTTTCGACGATGCGATTACAACGAACGAGAAAACCGTTTGATTCTACGTTCATGTTACAAAATTCGAACGTACACGTGCGTTAATTTATCGTATCGAACACATATAAAAAGAAAAAAACGATGCTGTTACTACTCCAATAAGAGATCAAATTAAATCTTTCCGAAAGGTTACAAATAAACGAAATTAATATAACAATCAAATAACGCGAGTTTAATATCGTCATCGAATATCAATTAAACTAATTTAAAGAAATGAGAGAGAGAGAGAGAGAGAGAGAGGGAGGATACGTTGAAAGTAAACGATCAAACGATTTTTTTACGAACACGATATATAAGTGGTTTGTAAAAGGACGAGTATAGAAGAACCTTTTTCGTATCGCACTTTAACCGACTCTCTTTAACACGTTTATTATCACTTTCGTTCAACGTGTCACCACGTGGTTATACGCTATACGTTGTCCCACTTTGACCGCACACTACGTTACGTGTGCTCAGGGATAAAGAGAGAAAGAGAAAGATGAGTTTACTCAAGGATCGGCATATTCCCCTATTTTTTTTTCTCTCTTTCTCTTCCTCTCTCTCTGTTTCTCTCTCTTACTCGCTCTCGTACTCTCAGACGATTGCACTGAGAAAGAGACAAACGTCGTGACGCGTTACGGTGCGAGATTTGACGAGGAGTATTCCAGGTGCGTCGAACGAACCAGAAAGAGAAAGACAGAGAGAGAGAGAGAAAGGGAGGGAGAGAGAGGGAGTTAGCAAGCGCGCGCGTTCATCAGACGCGACTGAAACTCGTTCTAAGCTATTTACGAACGGCAGGAAGCCATCGCAAAGTCAATTCGAGTTTTCAGTAAGTGCCTGTTAGGACGAGTCGTCAAGTGGGGAAAGAGCAACAACGAAGAGAGAGAAGAAGAGAGTGAAAACGAATGAAAGGATGAGAAAAGGTAGGCCTGTTTCATGTGTATAGTATGTAAGTATGGTCCTTCTGTCTGTTTATCTGTCTGTGTTTAATAATATCTTGGTCTGTATTTGTGTATAAAAGTACGAACGCAGACAGGTGGGCCCACACGGGCACGTTTCGCCGTAGCCAGACTGATAATGATTCATACAATTTCTCTCTCTCCCAGGCTTCCCGACTCGCTTGCTATCTCGTTCTGCTCTCGGAGGTTACGAAGAAACTGGCGACATTATATATTTTAGTTTTATATTTTTTCAGCGAGCGTGTGCTTGAGTTAACTTTCTCTCTCTCTCTCTCTCTCTCTCTCCCTCGCGCGCTCGCTCTCACCCTTACCCTCTCTTTCTCCCTTTCTTCTCTTCTTTTTCTCTCCAGTATGTTTACATGTGTTTATACGTGTGCATGTGTGCGGCGAATGTTTGCGTGGATTCGCGACCGCAACAGTACGCCTTCCTTCTCTCGAGATGGATGAAGCGAATCGTGCGGCTCTCGTTTGTGCCGAGTGTATACCGAGTGAACGAAAGAAATTCTTTCCCTCCCTGGTCCCCTCTATTCCTATAAACTCAAACCAACCCTCCCCCTTCCCTCCCTCCCTCTCTTTCACCCTTCCTTCATCTTCCTCTTATTTTTTTTGTCTCCTTTTTCATTTCTTTTTCTTATTCTTCCACTACTACTTCTTCTCTTTCTTCTCTTCTCTCTCTCTCTTTCTCTTTCTTCTTCGTCTTCTTCTTCTTCTTCATTTCTTCTTCCACCACTTTCTCTTCTTCCTTTCTCCTCGAACGTTCGCCGTACGAGAAGTTAACGATTCTCGTGAAAGATATATCGCGCTCGGGAAAATAAAATAATTTTTATGTCGTTGCCTCGACGTCTGCCGGAAATTCCAAAGTTTCCCCTTTTCAGATGGATTCTCGAGTGGAAGCAGTAATACGTCGAGGTGGTTCGCCAACTTTCGAGATGGAAAATCTTACGGTGTTGATCTCTCTCTCTCTCTTTCTCTCTCTTTCTCTCTCTTTTAAAACGTATTCCTCCAACGTCATATTTTATTTTCTTCTTATACTGGTTCCATTGTCTATTTTTCTCTTGTCATCGAAATACGACCCCTTTCGTCGTATTAATCGACGATTACAATCGATAAGGATTTATTTTATTTCGAGATAAAACCGTGAGTGTTCCTCGATAAAAATATCTTAAAGATTAAAAAAGAAAAGAAAATGAAAAAAAAATATATACTATAATATATATAATATATATAAAAAATATTATAAATAAAAAAAAATATATATATATATATATAGTTACATATTTTACTATTTTATAGTTACATATACAACTTGTAAAAATATATCCGTTCGTGTTAAATACTGATAACACACAGATATAAGAAAGAAAAGAAAAATTCAATACTTGAAGGATAAAAACGAGGGCAACTTCGGAAACGAGGTTAATATCGTGAAAGTTATTCGCGACCTTTGATCGACCGACTACAGGACAAATATAATATATTTTAAGATTTCCCTAGAGATGAATGAGATAGAGAGAGAGGGAGATCGAGAGAAAGGGAGAGAGCGCGGGCGCAATTCGTGAATTCTTCAAGAGCGGAGAGACAGAAACAGGTGCGGCCTTTAAAAATTAAGAATTTTAAAACCGTTTCGTAGTGGATTTCGTATTAACCGTGCTGGCGGTCGCACCAACGGTTTCAAGGAATCGCGCGGGCGCAATTCGTGAATTCTTCAAGAGCGGAGAGACAGAAACAGGGGCGGCCTTTAAAAATTAAGAATTTTAAAACCGGTTTCGTAGTGGATTTCGTATTACCGTGCTGCGCCGCACCAACGGTTTCAAGAATCGCCCGTTGTTATAAATTAAAGGACTGTTCTTTTCATTTACTCACCGCCGATAGCCTTTCTTATTTTGCGTAAATCCTTCTTCTTTCGTTCGATGATTATTCCATTCGAGAATTCGAAAGTGGGAGATAAGAAAAAATAATATATCGACGATTGCTTTCGTTAAGTCGTTGAATTTGTCCCCCCCCTTTCTTCCCTGTACGCACGTTGCCAGATCGTAATTGTACTCACCCTGAAACAGAAAAATCGAAAATTGCACGGTTTATACAATTTATGTGAGAATGATTTGAATCGTTGCGTTATTCTGGTTTTTTTTTTTTAAATGAATATCACTTTTTTTAAATCATATTTTTGTGTCCCACCCTATATATTATTTTATATTTTCTTTTTCAAGTAAATCGTCGATAAACTTTACTTTATTTTACATTACGTTACATTACATTACATTACTTTTATCATTATAAACTGACACCTAATTACGAATTTACAAACAGATTAGGAACTTACGAACTCGTTACAAAACGAGTGAAATCTTTGTTCGTCCTTTTTACAAAATCGATAAACTTACTCCTTCCTCCTTTCTCTCTTTCTCTCTATCTTTCTTTTCCTATAATGTTATACCATGAGATATACAGATAACATCATAGATATCTCGTTCTCGGACAGTATTATTACATTAGTCGGATAAATCAAAGAGAATCACCGCTCGGTACGACGTTAGTTTCTACCCTTCTACGTTTGGACGTTGCCAATATATATATATATATATTGAAGTTGTGATTAAAATTGTATTACTTGTGCTCGACTCGACTCGTAGAATTTCCAATGCTTTAATAGTCGATGAGTTTCACTTAATGACATCCAAAAACCATCTGCCGTGTGATTTTCCTTTAGGGATATTTAAAGTCCTTTCGGATTTTCGTTGATCGTAGGATCGTTTGCGCGATTTGCACGGTGCGTAAAGAGACGTCAAGGGAAGGAGGAAAAAAAGAAAGAAACTATAAAAGTGAAAGAGATAGAAAGAAAAAGAAAGTTTTAGGTAAACCAGTCGACAAATAAATTCTTAATCGGTCTCTCGTTCGAGTAAACCTCTTACGATCGCGTTATAGCAATTCCGTAGATCGAACTGTACGGAATGCCAGATGACTTGAACGAAACCTATACACGAGAGAGCGGAGGAAAAGGGTTGGGGTTGGGTGTATGTAGCAGGCAACGTATATACGTGAAACTCGATCGTCGTTAAATAATTCAATTTTCGTGGCAGGAAGCCGCGTGCGTTCGACGACGTACAAATATTTTATTCAAAACCCAGCTAACTTTTTTTCCAAAGGTCTAAACCGAAAGTTAGCGAGAAAAGGGACGGCAGGAAACGATGTTGCGTTCGATCGAGAAAAGAATCAATTGTTTTTCTCATAAAAACGTGCGTCCCTTTTCAATCTATTCCTTCATCTTTTAAAAAGATGAAAAAAAAAAACAAAAACAAATAGAAATATCAACAATCTATCCATTCCGGTGAACGAATTATTTTCGATAAACTTCCTCGATGTTTTATCATTCGATTGATTGCCCTTTTAACGCGTATTTATTATTCTTTTATTTTTTCTTTGTTTTCTTCTTCTTTTTTTTGTAATTATTTTCAAATATAAGATTTGAATTTCTCCACCATGGTGCTAATGATTAAATTAATACTAGTCAATTTATTTCTATAGAGAAAAACTAAACTACGGATAAGATAAGTTGACTCGGGATTAATTAACTTTTCTCTTTCCTACAATTGGATCGATTCAACGAGTAGGTGGATAGAACTTATCGAGTCGAGTTCTCGCGTTGGCGGATTAACGAACGTAAATTCAGAGTTAGATACGAGAGAGAGAGAGAGAGTGAGAGAGAGGAAGGTTGGTGGGACAGGTGGACGATAGTAAGCACAAACAAGGCAGGTTGGCTTGCGAAGGGTGCGAGCGTTGTAGGTACCGTGAGGATCGCCACGGGACATCGCATCCTGGCATAACTCAGAATTGCCTCGCTGCGAGGGTAGAATTGACAGCATAGCACTAACATTGTATGCATCCGCGTTATGTATTTATTTAAATGCATATTCCCTTGCTCTTCCCTCTCACGTCTCTTTCTCTCCACCAATTCTACAACTATCTATCTACCTATCTATCTATCTCTATTTCTCTCTCTCCTTCTCTCTGCAGTCACGTACGTAGAGAGCTACCGTTCGATTACGTTCTCTCGACTGGCTGATACTAGCTTTGAGAGAGAGAGAGAGTGAGAGAGAATAGCATACTCTTTTTCACCACCCCCTTACAGGGCACTTCGTGGCGCGCGTGCGTTCCATTGCACGCGGAGAAACGTACGGAATCGCACTCCATGCGTTGTTAATGTGTGCGTAAGGCGGACCTACTACTCTGCTACACTGGGAACACACGAACGAAAGCGCTAGAACGAGAACATAGTTAGGCTTCGATGAAGAGAGAGAGAGAGAGAGAGAGAGAGAGTTAGATGGTGTGGTGAGGGGTGTCAGGAAGGAAGGAATATAAGCGGCGTATAATCCAAAGGATGAAACTACCACCGAGGCTGGTGCCGACGCCACACGGTCGTCGTCGTCGCCACCACCATCGCCGCCACCACCGCCACCGTGCCACGATACACACGGAACATAGCATACACCGATCACATTAATCAGAGGTTATTGCGTGCATTCCTAATCATCCGGGGGCCTCTAACTATTCCCAGATTCTGATTGGTTCATTACTCGGTATTTGCGGTATGATTCTGCATTCCAATTGGCCGAGCGCATCGCGCCGTCGGCCCTCGTACGGTTACTAATTTCAATTTGCCCGCGAGCCCTCAGTGAGTTTCTCTCTCTCTCTCTCTTTCTCGCTCTCTTCAATTTACGAAGCTACTCTCCTCTTGTGTGTTCTCCATCGAAACGCAGCACTACTTTCGCGAAAGATATTCCCTCCTACCATGCTTGAGAAATGCTATCTGCGCTAATAAATATATATATATACATATGTGTACGTGAACGTGTATAGTACGTGGTATACATCTACGTGTATGTATGTGTACGAGGGCGAGTGGCCGGAAACGAACGAATTTACATTCGTATATGAGAAAAAGGAGTCGTGAGAATGGATGAAGAGGTATAAGAAAAGATATGAGAGAGAGAGAGAGAGAGCGAGTAAGTAAATGACAGATAGAGATTGTCGACGAGAGCAAAAGTAATTTTGATTTCTGAACGCGTCGCGCGAGACTTTGATTCGCTCGCGATAATCACCGAGTAATTAACAATCCCAGTTTCAATTCGGTCGCCGCGGAAAATAGCGAATTCGTAATATCCTACAATATTGCAGTAGTAGCGAGCGCGAGCGAGCGAGTGATTGAGTAATTAGAGAGAGAGAGAGAGAGAGATAAAGTAGGGCCTGCCTTTCGATGTGCAAGAGGCAAACGTCACCAATCTTTCCCCACTAGAATTCCTCGACCGAGTATCCAAGCTCGTCGCGTGGAGATTGGGGCCAGAACCTCTCTCTTGTGTATGTGCACGCATATACAGAAATACAAACACACACACACACATACCAGAGAAGAGAACGCGTCACTTTCCATCTTTCCTCTGTTCGTTTGGCCTGAAACTCGACTGGCTGGCTGGCTGGCTGGCTGGCCAGCCGGCCCACGCGATTCTGCACATTTTCGAATTTCCTGTTTGTAAATAAGCAATCAAGCATCGCGAAACCGTTCTACCTCTCCCCCCTTTCGTCCATCACACCGTCTTCCCTTCCTCCTCCAACCATTCTCTCTACACCGTTGCACCCTTGACGCTGTTGGCTCCCGTTACGGGTCGTCAGGGTACCTACCACGCGAGCGTCAGAGGTGAGACAATTAATCATTTCAATTAACGGACAATTTGATCTCCAATCGCCGCCACCGAGAAGAATATTGGAAAGCCCGGAACACGTCGGAAGTTGTTTCCCGTTCGTTCGTTCGTTCGTTCGTTCGTCCCATCGTTCGCACTCCCTCTTTTCAACTTTCTATTTCTCTCTTCATTTCTTTCTCTTTCTCTTTCTCTCCCTATCCCTCTTTCTATCTATCCATCTATCTCATATATGCCGAAATAATATGACACGATTATGCAAGCTTTTCCCCTGCTCGATTTTCTATCGGCACGTTCATTTCATTTCGTTTCGTTTCGTTTCGTTCAATGTGTCCCCCCCCTTCGCCTTCCACCAACGAATAAAAACAGCAGAATTATTATTTATTTAATATCCGCATGATTTATCATTACATCTTTCTCCTTTTTGTTAGAATTTCTTTTTATATTTTTTTTTCTTTCTTTTTTGTAGAAAACAAATGTATATACACGCATAAAATTTATATATAAATCTATTATATTCGATTTTAAGTAAATATTAAAGGGAAAATAATGGGGTAAAATTACACATTATCATAAAATTTAATGAAAAACTTAATTGTTGCACATATATTATATTGCGTATTAAACATTAATATCTTGCAATTTCCCAACGCGAATGCATTTAGTAGTAAACGATGAATAATGAATGGAAAAATTTTAAATATTATAATATTATTTTTTAATCTCGACCTTCTCTCTCTCGTTCCCGATTTCCCTGAAAAACAAAAAGAAAGTATTTTACGAGTGAACGAAGAGAGAGAGAGAGAGAGAGAGAGAGAGAAATTCATATCTTTTTCGAAAAACGTGTCGCATCGATTACCATCGTAAATACTCGCGAGTCATGATCATTCTCGTGCGTGTTAATTTTCTTTCACCCTTTTTTCGCACAATTTTCCGTTTTAACAATCAATCATTCGTTCGATCGTTTTATAAAAGATCGTAGTAAGAAGGAAACGAAAAAAAAGACTTAACGGCATAATTGCATTATAGAATCAGCTTTGAAAAATTTGGCGAGGAGAGTTTCTTAGCAAAAAGGTTCGCGCGATTGGAAAACCGAATTTTCTTCGCTTATTATCGTAAATAGATGTAAGTAATTTCTTATCGAAGGGAAATCGAAGTCTCCGGAATAAGTAAGAAATGTTTTTTCGAGATACGCGCGATAGAAAATAACGAGAATAGACAAACGACGTTTTATAATAATAATTATTATTATTATTAATATTATTATTATTTTTATTATTATTATTTCGTTTTCTTTCCTTTTCTTCCCATGATTATTTACATATTCGTCTCGTAATAATTCAACGATTTTAATAAAAATTACAAACGATTATTTCCTTCTATTTCGATATAGATAAAAATAATATAATATTTAACAATATTAGAGAAAACTAAAAAATGACGCTAATAAAAAGTAAAGTGTCGATGATAGATGTTTCGTTGAAATTAATGGGAAAGGGGTGGCGGGGTAAGGAACATGGAAATGCGAAAAGATGAAGTGGAAAGGTGAAGTCGTTCGATGAAAAAATAAAAATAAAAAGAAAAGAAAAGAAAAGAAAAGAAAAAAAAATAAGAAAGAGAGAGAGAGAGTGAGAGAGAGAGAAAGCAAGGGCTTAATGACGTTAAGAGCCGCGAATCACTTGGTGGTAAAAGTCTGATTGAGAAAACTCCGTTCTGTTTTCGACGTACCGTCCGAAAAAAAACGGAATTTTTGCAGAACGGAGGCAACGAACGGTGCTGCGGAAAACTTATAAACGACGACGAAGAAACGAGATAATATAATATTAGCCCACGTCAAGGAAAGAGAAAGAAAATGAAAGAAAGAAAGAAAGAGAGAAAGAAAAAGAGAAATGGTGACGATACTAATGTCTGAGGAAAAGAAAAGAAGAGAAGAAGAAGAAGAAGAAGAAAAGAGAAAAGAAAGTGAGTGGAAAAGCAAGAATAAAAAGGAAAAAGAAAGGAAAAAGAGAAAACCACAACCGATTAAACAGTAAAGTAGTTAGTGAGCCACAATGAGTGCCGCGAGTCGTCCGGTCTGTTACTACTTCGAGAAAACATTAAAAAGAGAAAGGAAGGAAGGAAGAAAAAAAGAAAGAAAGATCCATAGATCTGAGAGAAACTTAAATAAAACGAAAGAAATCTCAAAGAAAAATCTATCGAGTTTTGATGATTGAAAGCATAAGCAAACGAAAAATGTTATTAAAAAAAGATCTATAGAAAAAATTAGATAAAAGTTAAGAATTGTGGAATACATTTAGATTCGTATTATTGAAAATAAATAATGAGAACTATCGATCATTTTGAGAAGAGAGAGAGAGGAGTAAACTAACGACGACCATCTTAATACCGCCATTTTGTCGGATACGACAATGGTTAAAGGTGCAGTAGGGGTGATCTACGATGCGTAGAAAATAAGAGAGAATAAGAGAGAGAGTGAGAGAGAGAGAGAGAGTAGCAGGGTGAAGACGACATCGTTCGAAAGTGGAAGGGCCAGGAAGGCAAAAGGGTGGTAAATAGGAAATAAGTCACTGCCGTAGGGAGTGAGAGCGGATTTCACACCAATTTTTCGTCTCCGCTCTCGTCATTGGATGAGAAATTGTCAAATCGCTGCTTTCGTAATGACTCGTTCGACATCGAACACCTAACCCCTCTTTTTCCTTGTCTCCTATGCGCGGATCAGAGTAGAATCAGTCTATCTCCGTCTCTCTTTTTCTTCACACAGACACACACACTCATATACTTAAAAACATACTTCATCTATCTTCCATCTACTCGCTCATCCGGCCGATCGTCGATCGCCTATTCGTCCTCCTGGTATGAACACGTACCTCCTAGACGTAACGAAGTTTCTTTATTACGCTTGTGAATTCATCCGCGACTGCGAGACTTCGATGATCGGAATGGGGTTCCACCATGAAAGATAACGAAAGAAAGAAAGGAAGGGGACCGGGAAAAAGAGAGAAAGAGAGAAAAAAGATGTAATTTGGATATTACAAAATCGTATTTCTCGTCTCGGTAATTTTAGGAAATAAAACATTTCACATCGAATATTTCCATTCCTTCCTTTTTTCCTAAACACGTGTCTATAATTATGTAACAACGAGTAATACCTTATTCGAAATATCAAATTGATTTTCATCGAATTATTTGTTTCTTTTTTTTTGTTCTTTTTTAAAAAGTAGAAATTTAATTCTGTAGGTAGAAATTTTCTCGAATACATACACACACATACGCATACACACGTGCATGCACGCACGCATTAAAAAAAAAAAAAATCCTAAAGGAATTTAGAAATATCAAGGAGGAAAGTTACGCGATTAGATATCGCGTAGAGAGTCATTAAATATTTATTTTCGACGGAAATCTGGTTCCTTCGCTTGCCTCCGGGGTACGGAGGCTACTCGAGATTGAAAGTGTAATAGGTCGTCGGCCATTTTGTTTTCTCAACCCTGCGTCAATTAGTCGTCGTCGTCGTCGTCGTCGTCGTCGTCGTCGTCGTCGACGGAAGGGTGCCGAATAGAGAAGAACAAGATGGCGTCCTCCTCCTGGAATCCTTTTTTTCCACAACGAACGACCGAACATCCCTCCATTCCAAAAATTTATTATACTCGATAATAATTTATCGTAAAAAAATATCCGGGCAATTAAGAAAACAAAAATAACATTGTTTAAATGCCTCGATAAAACTTTAACAAAATAATATCACGCGTATAATAATATCGCATTGATAAAATAACAATCCTATCAAAAATCATTTTACCGGTATAAAACAATAGATAAACGATAAACAATTATTATTACGTAATTTGATGGAAAAGGGAAAACCCTTCGTTTGATTTGACAGGATAAAAATAGAAAGGGGGAACAATTGTTTTCTCTAAATAAAATAAAATAAAATAAAAAAATAATAATAATAATAATAATAATAATAATAATAATAATAATAATAATGAAATATAATAGATACAAAAAATTAGATGTGCAGGGGAAAAAAAAAGACAAGGGGAGGAAAGGGATAGATAGGGTAGTAGGGCGAGAAAATTCGTGAACGAACGTTCGGGTCTGCGTCGATCGGCGATACAGAACGGTGGTGCGTTCGTTCGTATAATTTAAAAAAGCAACAATTCCCAGCCCATTTTTATCGTAATCATTGTTATTAGCGGAACGTGCAAGCGTTATTATCAGAGTGGAATGCACTACGTGCGAATGAAAAATAACAATATCGAATGCGGGATGATACGCAATTTGGCAAGTGACAAGCCGCGGCAAAATGCTCAATTTAACCAATATACCAGCGTAATTAATGACGTTGCATTTCTCGACGCTATGTATGAGGGAGAGAGAGAAAGACAACGATGTCGTTACAATTTCAAGTAAAATTATGTCGTTACACATATTATGTGCGCCACTGAATTAAATGGAATATATTTAATTCGCTTACCCATTTCTCTCTCTCTCTCTCTCTTTCTTTCTCTTTTGCACATTGCCTATCTCATTTTATCTTTCTTGTTTCTCTTTTGCATACTCAAAGAGTTGTTTCTTAATTTTGATTAATGGATCTTACGCGAGGAGTGGTTCGTTAGGGCTGCAGCTCGACACTCTCTCTCTCTCTCTCTCTCTCTCTTTCTGCTCTTTACATAAGAATACACGTGGCCCACTCATCCGAACTCCTTTAGTCCAAAAATAACTTAGTTACTCTTCTCTACTATGACGTAGAATTTTGGAAAGCCTCAAAGAATATAAATATATACGAATGCATATATACATGTACGAGAGAAAGGGAGATACTTGAAATATAAAAATAAATTACAAACGATAATACACTATCTCGTGCTTTACGATGCTCGTCCATACGGAAACACTCGAGAGACTGTACTACGGTAATAATAACACTAATAATAATAATAATAATAATAATAATAATAATAATAATTACAAGGGGCAAGAGGGAATGTAGATCTCGTCGCGACGGGATGCAACCTTGAAACGCATCCTCTAAAGATCATCATTATAAATGATAAAGATAGCGAATACGAGTAAGTGAAAGAATGAGAGGGAACAAGAGGGAATTCGAAGAGAAAGGTTATGACGAGGAAGGGAAGGAAGGGAAGGAAGGAAGAGGAGGTTCAAGAGGTAGGTAGTGTGCGTTGTCGTGTGGAAAGCGAGCGAAAGCGATTATGGATTATCGTTTGGTAGCGTTAACGACGACGTCGCATAATGACATGCCTACAATAACGATAAAGATAGCGAATACGAGTAAGTGAAAGAATGAGAGGGAACAAGAGGGAATTCGAAGAGAAAGGTTATGACGAGGAAGGGAAGGAAGGGAAGGAAGGAAGAGGAGGTTCAAGAGGTAGGTAGTGTGCGTTGTCGTTTGGAAAGCGAGCGAAAGCGATTATGGATTATCGTTTGGTAGCGCGTTAACGACGACGTCGAGAATAACTATTTCAACGACGGCTATGCGATTCGATCCTCGCGGTTAACGAAGGCGCTTGATGGAAGCCCATAAATAAGTGACTGATAATTTTGAGAATCGTGTCAGAAAGAAGACACCAACAAGGAACGAACGAATGAACGAATGACAAAATTCAAACCTAACACGAAGAGGAGGAAAAGGAGGAGGAGGAATCGCTCGTTGTTTCTGCTTTCGATGTAAAATCAAATTTTCACGCGAAGAAAGAAAGAAAGAAAAGACAGAAAGAAAGAGAATGATAGCGGTAGAGATCGTTAAGGCTAAAGTTTAAATCGATGTTTGAATTTGTAATTTTCTAGATCGGTAGACGAGTCGCGCAGTAGACGAGTTACGACAAATTGCAAAGCACGTTATGCGATTTAGCGAGACGTGAGACGACAAGTTACGTGTGTTACGTTTATGTTCTCTACCTTCGAGAAATAATAAGAAAAAAAAAAAAAAGGCCGAGATTGAACGAGTGTAAATAAGTGGGAGAGAGTGAGATAGTGGATTTGAAGGGTCGATGAAGTAGTAGTAGTCTTTCTCTCTCTCTCTCTCTCTCTCTCTCTCTCTCTTCTTTCTTTCTCCCTCGCACTCGGTCTCCTCGTTCTTCCTGAGAAGGCTCGCATCGACGAATACGAAAATGCAATTAAGTCGAAAATATGCGGCCGAACTCGTTGCATTTGTCGGTAACGCGACTCGTTAGCATGAAAAGAAGAGGACGGGGCGTCGCGACGGGGAGCATCCTCTCTTCTCTTTTATCACGATGATTATCGTCACGAAAAATCCAAGCGCGAGCAAACGATTCTTTCGAAATATTTACCTGCTTTCGTTCTGTTTTGCTGCTTTGCTGCTGCTTTGCTGTTGCTGTTTCTGTTCCTACTATTCCCCCATTTATCTAAGCATACTTCCTATCTCTCTCTCTCTATCCTTCTCTTCTTCTAACGAATGACGAAGAGAAAGAGAGAGAGTGCATAAAAAGTGTTCTGACGCATTAATGCGATCGACGAATAACGGGGTACGCGGTGCTTAATTGCTTGCTTGCTTGCTTGCTTCTACTCATCGTAGAACAATTCTCCATATTTTCCTGTTGATTTTTAACGCGTTAGAGAGGAGGTTGTGTTGACAGTCTTATCCGAAAGCTGCTTATCAACGATGTCAAAGGCAAGCCAACCCCCGGGGAAATGCAAATAATCGAGTACACGGCGTTTTTCTTTTTTTTTTTTACATTCCTTCCTTTAATCTTTTCTTTTTTCCTTCGTTTCCGTTACTTCTACTTCTACCTAATTTTTCTTCCTTCTTTTCTTCCGCGCGCGCGTGCAATACATACGAATGGAATATTAAAGTTCAAGTATTCATCTTCTTCTCTTGAACGCGTGATATATATATGATTGCGTATATGCTTGCAAATTGAAACATACTTTGAACATCTTTTCCTTGGAAAAATGTCAGGTTGCTTTTTATGGTATATAGAATGCTATCCAGGTATAACATGTTTTTCTGCGATATCTCGTTCTATACTTTATCACTTATGATCTCATAGGTATCATCATCTATATAGGTATTAAAACTTTTTCGATTAAATCAAGGAAAAGAAAAGAAACGAAAAGAAAAGAAAAGAAAGGAAAGGAAAAAATAAATAAAACTAGGCACAAAAAAAAACATAAAAGAAAGAAAGAAAGAAAGAAAGAAAGAAAGGGGAACAACGGAGTAGGAGAATGAACACGTCGAGCTTCTTATCGTCATACTAAGTCCTTCCGAGGTATTCGGTAGGCATTCGCACGAACGCAGAGAGCCCTCGAGCAAAAGTCTGTTAAAAGATAAAAAAAGGAGAGAAGAAAAAAAAAAAGGAAAAAAAAATGTAAAAGAAGAACTCGCGCAATAGACGGAAATGGTCGTCGTAAATCATCGAAAGAGGGGTTGGTTGTCGGATGGCAACGCAAAGAAGCATCAGCACCGGCAAAAAGGGTCGAAAGGAGTTGTTGAAAAAGAAGAAAAAAAAAATAGAAACTTTAGCGAGTTTTATCTGATCGTTCGATCGCAATTGGACGTTATCAGTAAAACGTATTTCAGCTTGTCGTCTTTTTCCCGTTTTCTTGTTCTTCTTATATGGGGAAAGCTGTCTCAATAAACGGGAGGATCGTTGGTGTACGACTACGATGCGACACACGCGGAGGCGGATTTCATGCAAATACGCGATGAGAGAGAATGAGAGAAAAAGAGAGAAAGAGAGAAAGAGAGCACCGTCACAGCCTTCTGCCTACCCTCCTCTTGATAAAAGAAGAGGAGGAGTGGTGGAGAGTGTAGCAGCAGTAGTAGTTAGTAGTAGTAGTAGTAGTAGTGGTAGGAAGGATCGTGGAGGGTGTTTAGTTACTGCCTTTTTTCAATCATCGACCAATAAAGGCTAGCCTCAAAGGAAATGTTCGAACGTTTTTATGATGAACCAAAGAGAAATAGGGTGGGTATATGAAGAGAGAGAGAAAGAGAGAGAGAGAAAAAAAAATAGAGAAAAAAGCTTTCAGATAGAGAAAGAAAGAAATAATGCGAGTTAAATGGAGAAAGTAAGAAGCAAGTATCTTATTTATGAATATGTATATAGGAGAGTTTCTCGAGAAGCTGACTACTTCTATTGGTGGTGGGCGGGTTATTCTCTTTCCCTATTTTTCTCTTTCTCATTATATCCCACCCTATTCGTATTAGAAAGCACGATGGCCTAGCATAGAATCAAAGTGACATTACGTGGATAAACTCGTAGCCACATTTAGTCGTCGTCGGTTACATTTCTTTTCTCCATCTCTATCATTCCCTATATGCGTTTCCCTTTTGCTCTCTTTACTTACGTACGGTTAGGTATGTTACTGAATTAATGTCGACGCCGCACGACATATACCTCTACACGCTCGCGTATACACGTTCGTATTATTCCTTTTTTTTTTCATTTTTTTTTTTCCTTTTTTTTCTTCACGCGTGTCTCTACGTTCCTCATCGACAATGTAAAAATGAAACGACAGTTCGAGGATAAGGTTAGAACGATGGAAACGCGTGTTTCTCCTTGTTGTTTCTTTCTCTACCAAAGGATACAACAAACGGGAGTGCTGGGTATGGCAACGAGGCCACCATAAGCTCGTTACTCCTCGCTTGCGTAATTAATAACGACGTCGTGACGTTGGAAATTCGGCCCGGTTAGGTTCGTACCCGCGGAAAGATGTCGGACGTTTACAATCGTTACCCCCCCCTTCTTCCACCTCTTCCACCTCTTCCTCCTTCACCTTTTCGCTCGGCGAGTAAAGATCAAGTCCGATATCATTACAAATGTTACAAAATTACAAAAATTAAAAAAGTAACATGTGTCGCAAACGAAGAAATAATATTAAGAAAGGAAAGAATGAAAGTAAGAAAAGAGAAGAAAACGGGAAAAAGGTAAGAAGGAAAATGATAATACCCAGGGAAACGATTTAAAAACGAAAAAGTGTTCGGAGTGTATTCACGTCCCGGAAGCCGTACGCCTTTCTTGTCGCGGCCACCGCGTACGCCTGTAACATTAATATTTTAATATAAATGCAAATTGTATTAGACTACGCTTACCGATAGGCTAAGAAGATAAAAAATCTAAAGAAAAAGAGAGAGAGGTTCGGGGGTGGGGTAGAAAGAATCAGCTGACACCCTCCAAGTTTTCCAAGTATATTCCACGAGAAAGTGTACAAGTATCGGATGATTCACGTTTTATAAATAAAAACTAAGTAATAAAAAAAATAATAATAAAAACGCTACAAAACCATTCCAATAAAATGCCCCCCCTCCACGCCCCTTTCTGCTATTCTTCTATTCTCATTCCATAGATAACAGACAGTATCGCGCGCGTTTCTACGACAAAAATATGTGTTCTATTTTTATTTATTTCCTTTCCTTTTATTTTTTCGTTATTTTTCCCGTTCTTTTTTTATTCCTTCATTCTTTTCATCCCCCGTTTATTCCACGCTTCGCTTCTTTCCATTACGAACGATCGCAGAAATACGAAAACGATGCTAAAGGTATTATACTATAAGCGTATAGAAATAGTCGAGAGGAATAAAAAGAACGACGTGGCAGGTTAAAAATACGCTTTTTAGTTATTGTCGATTTAAGAGTGAGTAATAAAGATAGGAAAAAGAAAGAAAGAAAGAAAGAAAGAAAGAAAAAACAGAGAAACAGATAGGAATACTTTTGCGTGAAAGTTTAACTTTTCGAAGTAATCCTCCCCTCGTCCTCGGCCTCCCACCCCTCCCCTTTTATCATCCTCCTCCTCCACATCATCGTCGTCGTCGTTGTCGTCAACGATGTCTACTTTGCGTTAAACGTTGACACACCGAATGGGATGTCATTGAATCGCTGAATCGCATTTAATCGCGTTAGAGAGATGCAATTGATTAATTCCACTCGAAATCGTCGATTCGAATCATCGAGTCATGGAGTTTTCGTTACGAATTCTCATCTTCTTGGTCTACTCGCCATCCCGACGATGCGAAGACGACGACGACGACGACGACGATAAAGTAAACGTAAAGGTAAACGTAGAAGTTAGAAACACAAAGATGTCGGCGATTGCGTATCCTCCTATCGTTAATACACATTCACATATGTTTGTTTGAAAAAAAGGAAAATGAAAGACAGAAAGATGGGAGGAGACGATACGACGTGTGGTTCCCATTTACCCGAGTCAGCGAGGCGAGATGCCATTCAGAAACGAAAGTGTGAAAACCCGCGACGATACACGCGACGCGTACCTCTATGTTTTATCTATATATATATATATATATATATATATATATATATATAGGTTTGTTATCAATAATTATTAGAATCAGGGTTGAATAATCACAAATCTGAGTTTCTCCTGTAAAAAGAGGAATTTAATTTATTGTGAAAATGACTATTTTACAAATATTTACATTATTTTATTTAACTCACCTGTAAAAAGAGAAACGACATTAAATGTCAATTATTCACAATACCCCTTCTCTAATTACAAATTTTTAACAATTTAATTCGTAACTATGATAATTAACATGTCACTGCTTTGTCATCATGATCTATCCATTTCTAATTAACTTCAAGTTATTAAGTAATGTAACAATCTACCTTTACCCACGCTACGCAAGTGCGCGGGATGATTCAAAAAGTACTCTTTAATTTTTTAATCCTCTCCTCAGTATCTTTCGGTTTAAACCAGCAATCAGCTTCTGAGTGAAAACGTGTGCCTTTGTTATTCGTTTGGCAGTATTTGCAGGGTGATTTCTTTATTCTTACTTCTGTTTTGATCCCTATTTTTTCTACAAACTTCTTCCTATCAGTTAAATACTCCAGTTTTCCCACTTCATTAAATAACTCTTTGACATTTTGAAGTGAGTCCCTGTCTATTCTATCTGATATAAAGTTTGGTAAGCCTGTAGCTATGAGATCTATCAATGTGCTAGTATCAATCTCTTTTCTAATTTCTAGGAGCAGTCTTTCTTTCTTTACAGCATATTCTACAAGAGATCCTGTTTGGTACTTAAATGACATTGCATATCTAATATGACTCCATCCTTTAATCGCATAAGTTTCAATAAAATTTTCCTTCCATATATTCCAATCTGAATTTATGGTTTGTTTTATCAACATACTGCCATACCAATCTAAACAGGTTTTTTCTAGAAATATTTTAAAAATTTTAATCTTTTTTTCATCTCGATTTACCTTAAAACGTTCGCATTAATTTTCAAAGTCTTGTATCCATTGGTGTACATTATAGCCTTTTGTTGAAAATTTTTCTAATATAAACTTCTCTGATATTTTTTGCACATTTTGTTTTTCACTAATTTGTTGTTGGAGTACCAATTTTTCTAATAACTTTGACGTGGAGTTTTCTTCATTTTTAATACTTTCACTTCTTGTAGTTTTTCTCTGTATTTCTTCTAAATAAAACTCATCGAAAATAAGATTTTCTTCCTCATCCAGGTATATTAGTTTCAAATCTTCAGATAAAGTTATCCACACACTCCTTTTTTGGTGTCTTTTTCTAAGAGTGTTTCTTATTCTAGCATAAGCCTTCGTTTTTTCAAGAATGTTGTGTAGATTCATACTCTGATATTCTAGTGGTATTATGTAACATTTATTTTCTTGTGTCGTAATTGAGGTTAGAAAAATTTTATTAGTTTTTCCGTCCTCTGCCCTTTTCACTTCGAATTCAAATTTAAGTTTATCCATGATTGGGTATTTGACGATAATGTCGTTTTATAAGGTTTGTTATCAATAATTATTAGAATCAGGGTTGAATAATCACAAATCTGAGTTTCTCCTGTAAAAAGAGGTATTTAATTTATTGTGAAAATGACTTTTTTACAAATATTTACATTATTTTATTTAACTCACCTGTAAAAAGAGAAACGACATTAAATGTCAATTATTCACAATGCCCCTTCTCTAATTACAAATTTTTAACAATTTAATTCGTAACTATGATAATTAACATGTCACTGCTTCGTCATCATGATCTATCCATTTCTAATTAACTTCTAGTTATTAAGTAATGTAACAATCTACCTTTTATACCCACGCTACGCAAGTGCGCGGGATGATTCAAAAAGTACTATGTATTTTACATATATATATGTATTTACGTGCGCATGCGCGTGCATGTGTATATTTATAATTAGATAACGATTAAAGCTGATAACGATTGTGAAAGCTGATAATAATTGAATAAATTATTTAGATGAGAATCGATCGATTTAATTAAAATGGGACATCTCATATACGTTTCCTTCGATATTATTATTATTATTATTTATTATTATTATTATTATTGTTACCATTGTTACTATTTTCCATCCATTATAAGCAATACAACGACGATCGATGCGTAAAGAGTTACTATACAATAATTGTTATTACCCGTATATGTACTTACAAGCACACGATATTAAAGTTCATAGATAGACCTATGTTGTCTTTATTCTAGCTTTCGATAATCTATTCTCACGTTAAAATAAAAAATGCAATTACGACGACGAGTTGCAATCTCAGAATAAAGAAAAAAAAAAAAAAGAAAAGAAAGAAAATAGGAAAAACAAAACGAACGAAAACAAAACTTTCGTGCAACGATAAACAATGATAAAACTCTAATTAAACGAGAAAGGAATGTGGATTTTAAAAAAAAAGAAAAAAGGAGTTATGAAAAATTTGTTCGAGCGATAGAAACGTTAATAACAATAAAAAATAATATAAAACTTGCAATAATAATAAAAATAATAATAAAATACAAGTATAATAAAACACGAAAGAAGAGACAGAACCAGTTCCTAGAATCGTAGAAATATTAATAGAGACTATAATAAATTATAAATTTAAAAAACACGAATAAACATATAAAATTTTTAATAATAACAAAAAAAAGAATGTAGATACGAGAAAGCGAGAGATAAGAATACAAAAACGAAAAAATTCTTTTTTATTATTTTACAACAAAAGATAAAGAAGAGCAGCGTGCACGCACAAATTCGTTGATGTGAATTATAGTCCAGTCAACGAGGGCCGTTTCCTCCATGTCTCAGGAAAGAGGGTAAGAACTTGATATAAGGGTAAATAGACGACGCTGAATCGAATGGTGCTAATTTTTTTGCGGTAAGAAGTGCCGTTTTTGAGAAAAAGGGTAAAAAAGGATAAAAATTGGTAAAAAATGGCTTTATCTTACAATCTAGGCATTTAATCGAAAAAAGTTTCAAACAAAAGTTGTAGAGAATTAAAATATACATAAAAAATGTTCTATGAGTTATCTTCGTATTTTCAAAAATAAGCGAATAAAATTGGATTGAAGATGGGAAAATAATTGTAAGAGTGGGGAAGCAAGTCCCGCCTCTCAGTCGGCTTTTACACGCGAGCGGGCTAGTGTGCGTGCGAGCGTCCGTGTGCACTAATCACAAACGAAGGATCTTCGGCAATCTTCGGGACTCTCGGTCTTGAATGAAAGTGCGAGTGAGAGAACAAACCAATATTTCTCTCTTTTTATTTATCATGCGATAACGAGTATTATTGTCCTTGGCCATCGATTGTTGAGCGTTCTGATATTTCTCTTTTTATATTTTTTCTTTCGGTAGCAAGAATTTTACGTCTTGGCCATCGAGCGTCGAGCGTTTTGTATACGAGTGCGAGTGAGAAAGAAAACCGATATTTCTCTCTTTCTATTTTTTCATTTGGTAGCCAGAATTTTACGTCTTGGCCATCGAGCGTCGAGCGTTTTGTATATCTATATATATCGGCGTATAAGCGCGGCATTTTTAAATCGAATCTTGATGCTTATGGCACGCCGTTTCTTTATTTATTGTCAAAAATAATGAACCTTGAGTAAAAAAAAAATAATTCATTTTAACAGAAACTATTATTATTTAGTTGAGAGTAAAATAATGAATTAATTTTGTGTCTCGCCATAAAATTAATTAGAATAATTAATTGATATAAATTCTTTGCCTCACAAAAATTTATTTGTATATCAAATTGAATACGTATTCTCTTTAAGACGAAATTTAAAATTTAAATATTTTTCCTATTAAATTATGTATTTTATAAAATTTTAAATTACTGACTTTTTGTCTCGTAAAAATTTATTAGTTTATCAAATTAAATACATATTTGAAAAAGAAGAATTTTATACCACACATAAAATTAATTCAAGATATATATGAAAGGATATTCTAAAAACGTGGAATTTATTTTTTGTCTATACATAATTTTAATTCATTTTTATTATGTTATAAGAAAACAGTAATGCATTCTGATTCATCTTCGAAGTCTTAAGAATTGTACGAAAAAATTGAGCAATTATCAAGTGGTGCGTTAGCGTAAGTAGTAACGTCTTCGCTTCTCGCGCTGGTTTATTAACGTTCGATTCTTCGTGGGGGAATTATTTTTTTTATAAGTTTTTCTATCCTTAGGTTATATAAATTATTTTTACATTTCCTAATTTCTAATTATATATAGAAAAAAAATTAAAATTATTACAAAAAAATTAAAGCAATAAATTTTTTTACATCCTGCACAAATAAAGGAAGTTTATTACTTAAATTACAAATTCATCCTGTAAATATCATCCTAAAAAATGTATCGTTTCGGCACGTAAAAATTAATTTTTGTTATTTATTGGATATTTTATTTATAATTGGTAATTTTATTACTCGCGTAATAATGTTGATTTCTAATAAAATTTATATCGTTAGTGCAAAATTTGAAAAAAATCTGAGGTGAGACTCACTGATCGTCTCCTTGTTAAGGATAGAAAAACTTATAAAAAAAATAATTCCCCCACGAAGAATCGAACGTTAATAAACCAGCGCGAGAAGCGAAGACGTTACTACTTACGCTAACGCACCACTTGAATAGCTCAATTTATTTCGTACAATTCTTAAGACTTCGAAGATGAATCAGAATGCATTACTGTTTTCTTATAACATAATAAAAATGAATTAAAATTATGTATAGACAAAAAATAAATTCCACGTTTTTAGAATATCCTTTCATATATATCTTGAATTAATTTTATGTGTGGTTATAAAATTCTTCTTTTTCAAATATGTATTTAATTGATAAACTAATAATTTTTACGAGACAAAAAGTCAGTAATTTAAAATTTTATAAAATACATAATTTAATAGGAAAAATATTTAAATTTTAAATTTCGTC
This sequence comes from Polistes fuscatus, assembly GCF_010416935.1. Taxonomy (NCBI): domain Eukaryota; kingdom Metazoa; phylum Arthropoda; class Insecta; order Hymenoptera; family Vespidae; genus Polistes; species Polistes fuscatus. The sequence goes on from NW_025113099.1 coordinate 110,508, forward strand.
TTAAAGAGAATACGTATTCAATTTGATATACAAATAAATTTTTGTGAGGCAAAGAATTTATATCAATTAATTATTCTAATTAATTTTATGGCGAGACACAAAATTAATTCATTATTTTACTCTCAACAAATAATAATAGTTTCTGTTGAAATGAATTATTTTTTTTTACTCAAGGTTCATTATTTTTGACAATAAATAAAGAAACGGCGTGCCATAAGCATCAAGATTCGATTTAAAAATGCCGCGCTTATACGCCGATATATATAGATATACAAAACGCTCGACGCTCGATGGCCAAGACGTAAAATTCTGGCTACCAAATGAAAAAATAGAAAGAGAGAAATATCGGTTTTCTTTCTCACTCGCACTCGTATACAAAACGCTCGACGCTCGATGGCCAAGACGTAAAATTCTTGCTACCGAAAGAAAAAATATAAAAAGAGAAATATCAGAACGCTCAACAATCGATGGCCAAGGACAATAATACTCGTTATCGCATGATAAATAAAAAGAGAGAAATATTGGTTTGTTCTCTCACTCGCACTTTCATTCAAGACCGAGAGTCCCGAAGATTGCCGAAGATCCTTCGTTTGTGATTAGTGCACACGGACGCTCGCACGCACACTAGCCCGCTCGCGTGTAAAAGCCGACTGAGAGGCGGGACTTGCTTCCCCACTCTTACAATTATTTTCCCATCTTCAATCCAATTTTATTCGCTTATTTTTGAAAATACGAAGATAACTCATAGAACATTTTTTATGTATATTTTAATTCTCTACAACTTTTGTTTGAAACTTTTTTCGATTAAATGCCTAGATTCTAAGATAAAGCCATTTTTTACCAATTTTTATCCTTTTTTACCCTTTTTCTCAAAAACGGCACTTCTTACCGCAAAAAAATTAGCACCATTCGATTCAGCGTCGTCTATTTACCCTTATATCAAGTTCTTACCCTCTTTCCTGAGACATGGAGGAAACGGCCCTCGTTGACTGGACTATAAAAGCTTTGTTGATTATATTAAAAAAAAAGAAAGAAAATACAAGCAAACCAAAAAACAAATAGCAGAACGTAACGAATGAACGTACTACGATAAAGGACAGAGTGGAATGGTGTAGGGAGGGGCAACGGAGGGGGGGAGTGAAAGACAGAAACAGAGAGAGAGAGAGAGAGACAGAGAAATGTGGAGCAAGTTTCTTTGCTGTTGAAAATAATTCGTGATTCGATAATAGAAATGTTTCTTACCCACGCGATAAAAAGTTCCACAAACGAAAGGCCAAGCGAACCGTGCACAAGACCCGTAGGTACAGTCAGTTTAACAATTTTCCGATCATTCAAAACTTTTTGCTAGCTTACAACCTTCTCCACAAAATCTCATCCCTCTTTTTCTATCTATTCTAACTCCTCCTCCTCCTTCTCCTCCTCACTCCTCTATCCCCCACTATCGCCTTCACCACAATCATAACCCATAACCCACCATCGTACCCTCATCATCGCCATCGTCATATTTCTCTCTTTCTCTCCTTCTTTCTTCCTTTCTTTCCATCTTTCTTCTTCTCACCCTTTTCTTCTTTTTGTTTGTTTTGTTTTATTGCTTGCGGGAAGGGAAAGACAGATAGGGGAAGGTTTTTATTTTTCTTTTTTTTTCCCCTTTGGTGTTCTAAAAAGAAACGAAAACCCGAAATTCAACAATCAACGCGCGTGATTAACGAAGCGCGCGAGAGCTTCGTAATACGATTCTGAATAGTTTTTCACGTACACGCGCTATAACACCGGAAGTAAGAGAGAGAGAGAGAGAGAGAACATTGCTAACATAACGAGTATTTTTCTTTTAAAACTCTTGTGCTACTTCGTTTAGGTTTAATAAAACAAATCAAAGTAATAAAAAGGTCTTGATTGAAAAACTAATATTTCTTCTGTAAACGTCTTATGCGGGTTAGTGCACGTTGGCGCCTGTACTAGTGTGAGTGCGTGCGGATGTTTGTTTAGGATATCGATATTTTTAAGATAAAGTGTGAGGAACAGAGGCTGTATGCGTCACCCGTGGAGGGAGGCCGATGCTTCTTTGTTCGATGGAAAAGTATAAAAGGGGAGTCGGAGAATACGGCCACAGGAGAGTGGAGTGAGTGAGTTTATAGGCCAGTCAACGCGGGCCAAAAACTGATTTTTTTACCAACAGCTTGATTCTTTGACATAAGGGTAAGTTGACGACGCTGAATCGAATGGTTCTAATTTTATTAAAATCAATCCCCGAGGTTTTGAGAAAAAGAGTAAAAATGGGTAAAAAATAGCCTTATCTTAGAATCTAGGCATTTAATCGAAAAAAGCTTCAAACAAAAGTTGTAGAGAATTGAAAAATACTAAAAAAATGTTCTATGGTTTATCTTCGTATCTGCAAAAATAAACGAGAAAAAGTGGTCAAAGTAATTGTAAGAGTGGGGAAGCAAGTCCCGCCTCTTAGTCGGCTTTTACACGCGAGCGGGCTAGTGTGCGTGCGAGCGTCCGTGTGCACTAATACACAAACGAAGGATCTTCGGCAATCTTCGGGACTCTCGGTCTTGAATGAAAGTGCGAGTGAGAGAACAAACCAATATTTCTCTCTTTTTATTTACCATGCGATAACGAGTATTATTGTCCTTGGCCATCGATTGTTGAGCGTTCTGATATTTCTCTTTTTATATTTTTTCTTTCGGTAGCAAGAATTTTACGTCTTGGCCATCGAGCGTCGAGCGTTTTGTATACGAGTGCGAGTGAGAAAAAAAACCGATACTTCTCTCTTTCTATTTTTTCATTTGGTAGCCAGAATTTTACGTCTTGGCCATCGTGCGTCGAGCGTTTTGTATACAGTAAGACCTCTTTTTGTGCGGTCCTTTTTTATACGATTTTATTTTTGTGCGATTTGTTTTGTGCGATTTGTTTTGTGCGATTTTTTTTTATGCGGTATCTAAATCTCAGCAGCGTTGCTACCAGTTTTATGTTTTCTTTCAATATACATATACATGTGTGGACGAACTGATTACATGGCTCCTTGACGACGATGTATCCGGACTTCGCGACGCTGTTCATCTGATTTAAACAATCTCCTAACAATTATTTAATTTGATTGAAAGCATTTTCACATCTATATTTCGCAAATAATTGATGTATTTTCTAAGTGCGACTTTTTTTATGCGGTCCCTATCCACCGCGCAAAAAGAGGTTTGACTGTATCTATATATATCGGCGCATATGCGCGGCACTTTTAAATCGAATCTTGATGCTTATGGCACGCCGTTACTTTATTTATTGTCAAAAATAATGAACCCTGAGTAAAAAAAAAAATAATTCATTTTAACAGAAACTATTATTATTTAGTTGAGAGTAAAAATAATTAATTAATTTTGTGTCTCGCCATAAAATTAATTAGAATAATTAATTGATATTAATTTTTTGACTCACAAAAATTTATTTGTATATCAAATTGAATACGTATTCTCTTTAAGACGAAATTTAAAATTTAAATATTTTTCCTATTAAATTAGGTATTTTATAAAATTTTAAATTACTGACTTTTTGTCTCGTAAAAATTTATTAGTGTATCAAATTAAATACATATTTGAAAAAGAAGAATTTTATATCCACACATAAAATTAATTCATGATATATATGAAAGGATATTCTAAAAATGTGGAATTTATTTTTTGTCTATACATAATTTTAATTCATTTTTATTATGTTATAAGAAAATAGTAATGCATTCTGATTCATCTTTGAAGTCTTCAGAATTGTACGAAATAAATTGAGCTATTATCAAGTGTTGCGTTAGCGTAAGTAGTAACGTCTTCGCTTCTCGCGCTGGGTATTTAACGTTCGATTCTTTGTGGGGGAATTATTTTTTTTATAAGTTTTTAAATAAAGAAAAAATAAGTTTTTAATAAAAGAAAAAGAAACGAATAGAAATAACAATTGACAACGTTCCTTTCGTAATTAATTTTATTAATAAATGTTATACGAAGTAAACAGACACGTGTAAAATTCGTTTTTTTTTTTTTTCTATTTCTATTCATTGATTGTCTTCTGACAGTGACAGATATATAATGTCATTGTATTTGCAAGTTTTACTGATTCCTTTAACAGAATAAGAAATTCAACAAAGGAAAAGATTCTTTTTATTTCCTTATACTTCGTTACAATAGAAATAGAAATAGAAATAGAAAAAGAAGAGGAAAGAAAAGAAAAGATTAGAGTGTAAAATCAAAGAAGAACTTTAAATATGTTACCCATGGGGGTTTGCGATTTAACTAAAGGCCGCCGTAGCTAAAATCGTTTCTGACCTACGTGGAATGTTCATCGACACTTTGACATCCTAAATGAATCTTCGTTTCGATTTGAAATACATTTTAGTAACCGTTAAGCCTACAGGAGAATTCTAATTAAACTTTAGAAAGTTTAGAAAAAAAAAGTTAGAAACATTTTTCTAATAGTATTAAATTGCAATAATGTGTCTGTGTTTCTGTCTAATATAAAATATATGAAATAATATAAAAAAATATAAATCTCTCTCTTTCAAAATTGATTTTCTTCTTGCTCAAGTTTGACATTATTATCGGATATGAAGAAAAATATTTGTCTATATGATATCTTATTTATAGTGCATTCTCAAAGATAATATCGCGTTGATAGTAATATTATAAGATTATTGTATTGTTAATAGGGACTTCAAAAATGTCGCATTAATAAAATTTTCCCTTTTAGAATATTTTATTATTAAATTTATTCTAAATTTTCTTTTCTTTTCTTTTTTTATTATTACAAAAAAAAAGGCAGGTATATCTGAAAAATTCAACGACAATTTATCCCTCAAATTATCCCGAATAATCGGTAGAGAAAGTTTCGAGTCAAACAAGAAATATTAAGACTTTCTAATTTGCTTTCGAATTGAAGTGAGTTTGACTTAAAAAAAAAAAAAAAAAAAAAAAAGAAAAGATAGTTAGAACTCGTTGAAAAAGATATCGTATAATTTGATTAAAATTAATCTTTTAATCTTCTCTTATTATTTTATCTATTAGAAGATCCTACTTAAAAGGGAATTTTAATCACAAAAATATGACAGTCCGACGATATCAAAAAAATGTGTGTTTTAAGTTAATCTATACAAACGTTAGATAATACCTAATGTCATCGTGGTTCAAATGACCAAACAACACTTTTACTAGATACATATTTATGTATTCGTATATATGCAATACATACACCAACATACATATCGGTAAATAAGTTGGTAAAATCGTATTTCGCAGTTTAGTTAAAAGTTTTCGAAATTGTTGTCAGAAGTTATGAAACTTTAACGAAGTTTTCTTAGTTGTCTTTCTCGTAGATGTTAAAAAATGGGTCGTTAGGGTTATCCATAATGATATTACATATATATATATATATATATATATATATATATATATATATATATATATGTACTTACGTTTCCTTCTTTTAAAAGCTTACTATCAATTCCCCCATATCTCTTTACGTATAGGAAAGATTAAACACTCTGAGGAATTGGAAGATAAATTTTTATCGAGACGACAAATTTTATACAGGATCTTAACAACTCGTTTATATTGATCTTAGAAATTAACTATCTTTTTTTTTATTAAATAATTATTAATATTAAAGATCATTATTTTCAGAGCTTAGAATAAAACTTTTTATTTTTTCTTTTTTTCTTTTTCCAATTGTTTTAACTTAACTTGTTAATTCAATACTTTTTTAATACAATACAAAAACGCGTAAAGAAGTAATTTTGTTTAATACGAGGATAACAATTTTAGTAATAGTAATAGTAATAGTAATAGGAGAAGAAGAAGAATATTATTTAAAACAAGAGAAGAAAAATGATTCTCGTTGGAAGACATGCTAACGAAGGATGCAAACCTCTGTTGCTTTGCTTTGAACAATTTGTTCAAACTATTAAAACGTGTCTTGGCAGATTTACGTGAGTCGTTTAGAGAAGAACTACTAAATCGTTAGCACGGTGGTCTAGTTAAGCGTGAAAATCTTTATCGGTTATAGGATAAAGTTCACACACGTATACACACGAGTTATTCCCGTAATTTGTTTTTTGTCATTTTTATTTTTATTCCCAATTCTGCAATTTTTTAGATTCTTTTTCTTTTTTTCTTTTTCTAGCATGTTGCTTTAGTATCGAATCGTTTTATAGTATAGAAACACTTAATATAAATTAATATCAAATTCATAATTCGTAATAGGAGAACAAATCAAAAAAATTGATGATATTATTTTAGAATTAAATCATTTTTATTGAATAGAAGTTGTTATCATATATATATATATATACACACACATACACACACTTCATGTTAAAATGAAGATATCAAAAAGTACGTGTAATCGTTGCTCGTTCTCTTTTTCTCTATCGTGCGAATAGACAAACCACAATACTACACGGTATTTACACGTACACTAAAATCTATTTTAGTTGATAGTGTTATATGTTGTATATGTATCCCCTCGTATAGAAGTAGAAGGAGCAGTAATGCAGGTCGTGGTTACCGACGATGAAAAACGAAACGTGTAAGAAGAGAGTGTGTACAACCAAATTGGTTTGTAGTTGTCGGTGGTGGTGGTTGTGGTGGTGGTGGTGGTGGTTGCCCCCTTCTTCTCTTTTGCAAACGTGAACACAAACTAAACTTAGATCAAGCTCGCAAAGCCCCGATGATTATTCGAACATTTGGTTGGATCAACGAACCTCTCGAGGAGGATCATTTTCTATTCTTTATCCTTTATCCAAACTTCTTATCTTAATTATTTCTTCTTTTTCTTTTTTCTTTCATTAGAAAAATCAAATATTCTTTTCTCTAATCCATACTTATTTATTTATTTATTTATTTATTTATTTATTTATTTATTACTTATTATATTATATATTAGCATATTATACATATTTATTTATTTATTTATTTATTTGTTAATTCTTTCGCCACTGAAGGAATGTTTCTTTTTCAATGTAATTGTTATTGAAAAAATTGGAACAAAATTTATTAATACTCATTAAAGATTTATAAATATATTATTTAATAGTTTATTCCGTTGCTTATAACATTTAATTGAAAAATAAAAATAGTTATTTCCGTTGGAATTTTGTCCATTGTACAAAATATATTTTATAAAAGTTATTGTAAATAGTATATATGTAAATAACTAAGAAAGGAAAAAAAAAGGAAAAGAAAAAATAGAAAAGAAGAAGAAAAAATAGAAAGTTAGAAAGGAATTTGGAAAAATCTGAGCGGAGACGGTTGAAAATGCCTTTGACCTCTCGTATTTTTTTTTAAATTTTCTATTAGCTCATTCACGGGTTGTTCCTTTTACGTCGAGTTCTATTGTCAATATAAATATGAATCAAAGAAGATATAGAAATCTTAACAAAAAATACTAGACAATAATATAATGAGACAATCAAATAGAACGTGACATTCCTTGATTTCCACGATTTTACGGTATATTTTTTTCAAACTAAAGATTTGAAAAAAAATTGGAAAGTTCTAACGTACCACACAGGGTAGAAAATAATTAAATGTTCTTCTTCTTCTTCTATTCTTCCCTGTAAAACCATGGGTATTTCTATTGAAGCTCTACAAGCTTGAATAAAATCCTAAGCAAACAAAATTCCTATAGAGTTAAAAACATGTTATATTCACAATAACAATAGTCTTATTTTCCTATTATATGAATGACATTGATTTATTACCTTGATCCTCCTCGTGGACTTCTACCTGGCATCACACAAAATGTGGGAGGATGAAAACTTTCATCACCACCACCACCGCCACCACTATTTTCCCCTTCCCCATAAACGTACAAGTACCTCCCCCTATCCCTACCATAACGTTACCTACCCTACCCAACTCTAAAATCTGCTACCCCCTCCTTGCTCTCGAGAAGTGGACGTAAACGTGTACGGCATTTTATAATTATTCATAGGGTAAGTTATGAATCATTAAAATAGAAAAATATTTCAACTACATATATAAGAATTCTTATCATAAATTTTCCTAATCTTTATAATAATACTGTAGAGCAATTAATTATTCAAATTCTTTAACTTTTCAATTGAATTTATGTTATTAATAATATAGATTGTTTAATAATAGGGAACTTTATAGAGAAACTATCTAAAATTTTATACCCTAGTGATCTAGGGACCTTAGCGACATAGTAATTTATTTCTAATACTTACTAGAGAATTTTAGTGACCCACTGTTCCTTCCGTCATGATCCTGTAAGAATTTGCCGACGGGAAAAAAAAAGGAGACGTCTTGTATAATTTATTTACAAAATAAAAAGTTAAATGTGCGTAGGTGTTTGTAGATGGGAAATAAAGAAAGTAACTACTCTTGCGAAACGATTCTAAATGAATCTGAAACGCGCATTGTTTTAATCCTTTGAGCTCTGTGACAACATGTGAAACGTGCAATGAAAACTGCATCCTTCTCATTTTCGGATGAATTCTGATTACACGAAGTGAATTAATCGGACAAGTGAATATCTATGTTGGATTTAAAGTTACTAAGTATTTTTAGATCAAAATGAAAATGTTTTTAAAAGATATGTACGGTCATAGTAATCCCATGTTTCTAAACTTCATTTTTTTTAAAGTGTTCGTCAAGTCAGCACCGTTTATTTTTTCTTTGATTGAATAAAAGAATGTTGATTGAATAAAAGAAAAGAATATAATATAAATCGCGCTTGAAATAATTGATAAAAGCATTCAAAGTGTTAAAAAGAAAATTAATTTAAATGACCTACATGTTAATTGACTATTTGCATTTTTCCAAACCATTTTGATTCTGACGTTAAACCATATTCGATAATTTTAAAACCAACGCAGATATTCGGATCTGCAGGGTTAATTCTGGTCTTCCCTTGTATAAGTTTGATAAAAAAGTTTGCAACGTAGACATCACGGAAAGGTGGGGTAACTTACTTGTTAGTATCACGTCAGCAAACCAATATGTCATTCGTTAACATAACTATTACCGAGAACGAATAATATTTAAATCATAGTAACGAATATTTTGAGCTCAAAGGATTAAACCATATCGTAGAACATTATAGAAAATATGATTTCAAATTTTGTTTGTTCTTTTTTAACAAAAATGTGTTTCCTAACGTGATTCAAGTGGTATCCCGTCATTACATTTCCGTCATCGTATTCCCGTCATCGTATTCCCGTCATCTACGAAATACCCTTAGATTGTCCTAATCATATCGAAACTTCTCCAGACTACCAGAGATTAAACTAAAAACTCAATTTAGTATCCATTACATTGCCGTTTTGTTTATTTTCATTGTAAAATGTAAAATTTATATAATTTCTTACCATACTTTAAAAAATCAAAACTCGTGGAAACAAATTATGACCGAAAGTAAGCTCCAGTCTCTTAGGTATGAAAATCGTCGTACTAAATAATGTTTCAAAATATTTGAAACTGTACAGGTAACACTAACGCAGGGTAGATAAAGCGTAGGTAAATTAGCCCTTCGCGCCATTACTTAAAGGTAAATTAGCCCTTCGTGTTATTATTTAAATTAATTTAGTTTTTAAACGTGTTAAGTAACCATTGCGTGTTTTCCAGTGTTTTACAGTGTTTTACAGTGTTTTCCAGTGTTGTGCCAAAATGTTCGTAATTTTTGTATCGTGTTAGAGTAAAATCGTGTTTAATTTTACCTATAATCTGAAATCCAACGGAGATATTTAGATATGTAGGGCTAATTCTCACTAACCTTTTATAATTTCGAAAAAAGTAATCAACGTAGGCCATCTAAGAGGGCGGGGACATCCATATATGCGTTTTCCAATTTTGTTAATCTCAAAGTTAGTATAAAAAACTTATTACGATAACTTATTGTTAGTTTCATTTGATAGGTTCAGTTCATAGGGCTTACATCAGAATATCAATATTCCATTCGCTTAGGCCAATAATAATCACTACTGACCATGACCTGACTACAATTTCATATTTTTTTTTTATAAATATATTTTTTTAATGTACATCAAGTTTCTCGCAAGATCTTTGGTTGTTCTTAAGAAATATTATAAAACTTTTTCGGGAGCGCAAGATGTTATACCTTCTCCAAATTTTCATAACCTTAAATTTCGCCACGTTGTAAACAAGAATTGTAAAAAGTACAATTTCTTATTTTTCTTTTTTCCTTAATTTTTTAAAAATATATTCATTATTTTATATATATTCATTATTTTCGTCATTTAAAAATGCTCCTTGGTTGTTGGTTGGAAATGTATCTTTTCGGAAACACGTGTAGTGGTTGAACACCGCATTAGGGGTTGTTATTTGTCTGCAACAAATTCAAATTTGTCTTTGACTGTACCTGTTGCAATTAAAATTTTTATTATTTCCTGACAAAAAAAAGAAAACTAATTGTTATTGTTCCTTGTTATTAATTCTTCGTCGGCGTTAGTTATTCAAATATTGCGGACTCGTTAGAAAATTCACGCTCATCGAATATCAGGAATGAAATATTACGAAATATTTATTATAGTAAAAATAATTATTTAATTTACTATAAAGAAAAAAAGAAATTATCCGTATATTTGACTTACCAAATTATTTATATAGTTTTTTATAAATAAATATAATCCTTTTTCGTCCCGACTAATGCTGCTTCCTTCCTTTGGATTCATCAACCGAAAATGCTTCCTCTCAACTCACGTGAGTGAACCCTCAGTATTTTAAACAAATAGACAGTTGCGTCCTCTATACGAATTCGAATCGATATTTTATACATCGATATATATACAGTCGTTATTCGATATATTCATATCACATCTTATCATTTTTTTCCAAACGTGCCAAAAGAAGTACAATTTAAAAATATTAAAAAAAAAGAAGAATAAGGTGTCATATTTACATATTAGTTTTTCTTTGTACGTAGGGATGATATTTTAAAATCAATTAGAAAATAAATTTTGTAGGTTATATTATTTCAAATAATAATTAATAATTTAATAATATTTTATATATTTTATAATAATAATTTTCAAATAATTGCACTTTGTACTTTTATCTAAATTCATTTTTTTTTCTTCTTCTTCTTCTTTTTTTTTTGACCAATCAATTAAATATCTTTAACCATCCATTTTAATTTCAGTACTATCTTCTCACCTGTACTCTTATACGTGATTACATTATCTTCTTTATAAATAAAACCTAAGTGTTATGATACCATGTATACTTATTTCTACTGTGAATGGGTCAATGATCCCTATAAAAAAATATCTTAATTTTAACATAGAATAATAACATAGAATTATTTTAAACAATTGGATAATTAAGAAAATATTTTCTTTTATTTACAAATAAATAATGTAACATTACTTTTTATGCATTTTTACGACACTTTTATTTTTGTTTACAAATTACAGGAATCGTTCATTTAAATCCCACGTGCCAGGGGGTTCGAACGGGTCAATGATCCCTATAAAAAAATATCTTAATTTTAACATAGAATAATAACAAAGAATAATTTTAAACAATTGGATAATTATGAAAATATTTTCTTTTATTTACAAATAAATAATGTAACATAATCTTTTTATGCATTTTTACGACACTTTTATTTTTGTTTACAAATTACAGTAATCGGTCATTTAAATCCCACGTGCTAGGGGGTTCGAACGGGTCAATGATCCCTATAAAAAAATATCTTAATTTTAACATAGAATAATAACATAGAATAATTTTAAACAATTGGATAATTATGAAAATATTTTCTTTTATTTACAAATAAATAATGTAACACTACTTTTTGTGCATTTTTACGACGCTTTTATTTTTGTTTACAAATTACAGGAATCCCACGTGCCAGGGGGTTCAATTTAAAAACATAAATGGTCCTTAGTTCTATTTCAAAATAAACTAACCATATATATATAGTAGTACAACTACTAGTATACATAGTAGGTTTATAGATATATATATATTTAATAACAAAAATAATAATCACAACTACTCGTATGTATTTCATATACATTTTACATACCCTCTTCCCAAAAAAGAAAAAGAAAAAGAAAAAGATAAACTTATAATAACACTACGATAGTAATACATGTGTTATCACTTTATCACGATTCAACGTTATCGTTCAAAATTCATATTAAACGATTATAAAGTTTAAACGGCTGGTGGTGGAGGGTGAGGGTGAGGGGGAGGGTAAAGAAAAAAAAAACTGGAAAAGTGTGTACCTCAGACGACGACGACTAAATAGGTGAGAGTGTTCTTATCTTCCTCTTCCCCCTACTGCCTCTTTTTCTGTTGTCTCTCATAAAAAAAAAAAAAAAAGAAAAAAAAAAAGAAAAAGAAATGACAGATAGAAGAAGCATATATACCTGCAGGCAGTCAGGAACGTTTCTTCCGACGGTGTTGAAGTCAAATGAATATACGACTCCCGATATATAACCGTCAAGGTGGTGATAAGATAACTCTTTCGTTTGTTGATTGTGATAGAAGAAGAACTTTCGAATGGATAATAACGTAACGTCAAAATAAAAAAGATAAAAGAGAAGACAAAAAATGTAGAAGGGATCTGTCAAATCGATACTTATTACAACAACTTTATTATTTTATAATATGTTTTTTTTCTATTCTATTTTTTATCTTCTTTTCTTTTTTCTTTTTTCCTTTTTTTTAATCATTGTCCGAACAACGAGACCGTTCTTCGCGCGCTAACATTTTCGTTTGTATTTTTTGGTTTTTTTGGTGGATGTTTAAATTAAATAGAACGTCTACGAATTTATGCGCAATTGTTTTTATTATTAATATTATTATTATTTCAATGAGATTATCTGTAAAGAAAGAAAGAAAATAATAACGCGAATAATTCGTGTAAGAAATTTTAATGACGTTCTTTTTTGTCTTCTTTTTTCTTTTTTCTTTTCGTTTCTTTCTTTTTTACTTTATTAATTATCACTCGTACACAATTATTAAAGCATACTATATTGACGACATTCTTAGCAGCAATGCCGGAGGATCATTTTCATTGCTTATTCGACGGAACACGATCCAAGGATATCCGTAGTTACGATATATTACACGCATAACTTCTCTAGTGATTATGCTAGAAGGTGAATTCTTCGTTTTAAAATAAATGTACGACATTATTAATGTTTAGGAAAGACTAAACAATTTTTTGATCTAACGAATTTTTAAGCACATTACACATTACGCGTCTGATATTTATTATATGAATTCCCGTTAAAAGGACCAAAAATAAAAGGAATCATTTTCATTTAAATATCCTCAACTTCATTAAGTATCATATGTTTTTGTGCAGCCATATTGTTCATGCCTATTGGCTAAAAAAATTGTTCGACTGAAAGCTCATAGGCTAAAAAGTTGTCCGTCGCCATCTTAATTTTAAATTTCTCCGCGTGATTGGTTGAAAATTTTTTAATCCCACCCATATATATACAAGATGGTTCAATAACTGTTATAGAAATAATATATAATATATAAATATACTATATAAATTAGAATAAATCAAAAGTTCGTGCGCGTTTTTAAATGAACATTTTTAAAGTTAATTTTACAAAAACAATCCGTCATGCAGTTTATAACACAATGGAACGCACGAACTTTTGGTTCACCCTGATATAAATTAAACTAACTGTGTTATATATATAAATATAAAAATAAAAAAATAAACGAGTTAATCGTATATAAGAAACACGTTTTTACACGAAGCCACAACTTGTTGCTCATGTGTCACAACTCTGCGAAACAACCCGGCCAATTCTTACGCGCGCTTGCATATACAGCCAGTAGGCATGCATGCATGCATGCATAGCACAGCACAGCACATATGCACATGTTGTGTGTACGCTCACGCACGTATGGTACGCGATTCATTCATAAATCGAAAGTTGTGTCTCTCGTAGCACGCGCCGTTTTATCTCTCTATCTCTTTTTCTCCCGTCGCAATGTGTTGCGAGTGGGAGAAAAGGATAAAAATAGTATAGCAGATATGGATGACCTTACGTAACCAACTATGTAAGAGAGAGAGAGAGAAAGAGAAAGGAACATATATTCACTCTCCTTTTTATCGTTGGCATCATCGATCGATAGTTTTTATTTTCTTTTCTTTTTACACCTCTCCTCTCCTTTTTCTTTATTATTATTATTATTATTTTTATTATTAATATTGTTATTGTTATTATTATTATTTTATTTTCATTTTCATTTAATTTTTCACAGATCCGTTATACTTGCAATAAAGAAGAAGAAGAAGAATTATATATGTGTATATGTGTGTGTATATATATTTTTATATATAATTGGCACCTGTACACTGGTGCTTATGTTACCGGCTGTTTGCTGCTAATATCGTTACCGTTACTGGTGCTGACATTAAGAATAAAATTGTACTAACTTTAAGTGTGTAGTAGGATGGTGTGGTGGGGGTAGGGAGGAGGAGGGTTATCACATGAGTCGTGTCATATGATCTATATTTCATCATACGCCAATCGGTTTATTATGAATGAACTGCATACATAGAAAATAAGAGAGAGAGAGAGAGAGAGATAAATACCAATCCTTATATGTAATATATGCAATATGTAGAAATTAGAGAGAAAGATAGAATATGTCGAATAGATCTTACCAAAGGGTGGGTTATAACACATATTTTAATACTAAACCTATCAACATTTCATATAAACTTATATTCCTACCTTTCCAAAAAATAAATATGTATATATATATCCTAACATAGAATAAGATTTGAATTAATTTAATAACGAATGAATTTTCTTTTACTTACAAATAAATATAACGTTAACATTTTATTTTCATTACACCTTGTCTTTATTTTTTTACGAATTACAATAAACGATCATTCGACCACATTTAGAATAAACTTGTCGTTAAAAGCGTGTTTCTTATTCCTCATCATCATCATCATTATCATCATTATTATTAAAATAAAGAAAGTAGGGTTGTCTTCCCGCGTAAAATAATGTACATGGGAATAAATCGAAGTAGAAGAGTTGAGGGGTGGTGTAAAGAGCGTGGCGCCAGTATATCGAAGTTATGTAATCCCTCAGTTACCTGTAACACACATTATCAAAGCATTACCCTGACTTCTTCTACCTGTGTTCCATCTTTTTTTTCTTCCCCGTTCATTATGCTCCCTTATTCTTTCCCCCTCCACTGCTGCTAGTCCCACCTCTTCCATTCCTACTGCCAACTATCCCCACTTTTTCTCGTCCTGCTACTATTCTTCTTCTCTAACTTCTCCTTTTGCTATTGTATAACTATTCCCCTCTCTATTCCAACTACTATTACTATTCCCTTTTTTTTCTTTTTTTCTTCGATTCGTTTTTTCCATTGAGCTACATACACCCCCCACCCTATCGTTTTTTAGTTTTATTAAAATTAAAATAAATATAACGCTGAACACGTAAATGAGGATATCTAATGTTTAAATAATGCTTGTATAATTTTTTTTTGTTCGTTATTAGTATGCTCTTCTTGCGATATTAAAATAAAAGACGAGAAAAGGAAGTTCATTTTCTTTTAGATTTTTCTTCTCTCGCAGAATGTAGTATATTTCTTGTTCTTTTTTATTTAATTATTTCGCGTTATATGTTATTATTTAGAAACTTGTTAAATTCTTTATCCAATAAGGACGACGTTTAGTAGTAACGTTTCAGATAAGACGTATCGTTCGTTCAACCGGAAATCTTGTTATACCTCGACTCGTACAATGATAGAGAAGAAACGAAACGGAAAGAAATGAAAACGTTGTCATTAGATTGACTATATTTAATTAAGAATTTGACGAAATCAATTTTGTATAAGGGAACGTCTTCGATTATAGAACTGTAGTATTAATAAACGTAAAAAGTATTGCTTTTTGATTTTTTTTGTTTATTTTTAACACTAAGTTTACGAAACCCGTTTGACGGAATTCAAACTATGCAATGAAATATCTCGAAAACCGCTCGATCGATTTCAACCGTTTTTCCAACCTATCTCTCTACGGGACCCGTCGAATTGTACGCTTGTCTCGAAAATATAATCCTTATATATTTACTTCCTTTGTAAAATTATACCTCCAATAGTAAATGTAAGAGTGAAAGAAAAATCTAAGTCCATCTTATCTGTGGTCAAAAAAAATGGGGACCTCCCTTTTTTTCGAGATACAATGCCCAGAAATTCTGAGATTTATGCGCTTTGATAAAATAAGCGAACGATCCGTCGGAATGTTACAAACCGACAAATTTGCACTGATTTATAAGTAACATCAAAATATCACAGTGGATGAACAGCTATTTTCTACGAAAGCTCGTTGCAGGTTTATACAATATATGCCAAATAAGTCGCATAAGTTTGGCATTAAGTTTTGATTAGCGTTTAACGTTCAATCAAAATATATTTTCAATAGTTTCCCGTACATAGAAAAAAGATGAAACTCGATGCTCAGATTCGTTGGGCCCCAGTTTGTAACATTAAAATTAGCCGAACTATATTCACAACAAGATGGAAATATCGTGACAGACAATTTCATTACAAGCATCCCGCTAGCTAAAAAATTGCCTACACAAAAAGACAACCTTGATCGGGACCATCTGCTCGAACAAACGAGAACTCACAAAAACCAGCGAATAAAACAAAGGACAAGATGATATTGTTTTCCTCAAATTTATATAAATTAGAAGAGTGCACGCTTACTGCGTGTAAAAGTAAAATTAAAGTAAAATTCTTCCTTCTAAGCACCAACATAGAAATATACAAATAGAAAACAATAGAAAATGTGTTCCAGAAACTATCACTTTTATCACTTTTATCACTTTTATAATAAAACAAAGTTTGGTGTCGCGTCGGGTCGCGTCTGGTCGCGTCTGGTCGCGTTGGTGTCCGATGGCCCCTTCAAGTTTTTTATAATATTTTAGATTTGGCAACGATAAACGCGTGGATATTGTATAAAGAATGTACCGGATTGAAAATATCCACCCCCATACACACACACACACAGAACTTTATATTTTGCTCAGCCGAAGAATTAGCTGAAGAAAAGAAGAAGAACGTTCGTCAAAGTTCAGACGTTTCAGTTCTCTCATCTTCGACATCAAAAGTCCGAAAAAATTTCCAAGTTGGTGAGCTACTGTAATAAAAATAAAAGCAGTAATTGCTGTATGTATTCCAAAAAGATCGTATGCGGAAAATGCACAAACAAAATTCAATGCATATGTAAAAAATGATTATCCTATAGCGTTTATATTATTGTTATAATTTCCGTGAACGCTCTTCTTATTCAAGTTAATACGACTTTCAGGTAGATTTTTAAAACGAATTTAATGGAATCAGTATTGAAATATAAATATAGGATATATAACATAAAAATACTACAAATATACATATTATACTATACATTTTACTAATTTATATAAGATAACATATTGCATTATACCATCTCGTATGGTGTGCGTTGAAACATTGTAAACATATTTGTGGTGAATTCGGACACTTGGAACAATAGGTCGTAGTTTTTTTTTTATTAAATATTAGGTCTACCGGAAAGTTCTGTCCGTTTTTAGAATGAAACAAAAGGAGCAAAATTTGTTAGAATGCAACAAAATGTAGACCTGATAACAAAGTATCGAAAGGAAAATTATCGAAGTATCGAATGAATATCGAAGTATCTAATGGAATATTATGAATGTTATGAATGGAAAACGATACTCGAGTGCCTAAACGAGTTACATCCCTGCTATTTCCCGCTTATCACTCTGTTTATTCTTATATCTTATGCACTCTGTTTATGTTTTTCTTTACATTTCTGTTTATGTTTATGTTTGCAATCGCGCTTGGCGACGAACGTGTTAAACTGTACTGTAAACCTGTTGTTAAAAAAGTATAGTTAACAACAAAATTCATCCTGCACGAAACTCTTGTTCCTTCTACATTCTTAGATATGTATTTAGATTTTATCCGGAAAAAAGGGATGTGAGGTGGTAGGTCAGAAAGTAAGCTTGCACGGTAAATATAATACAGAGTGGTTCGATAAACTTTATTAATGTTGGCTTCAATTTTCAATAAATGTTCGAAATTATGGCTGTTTGACAATGTTGCATCACTTTACATTACTTTACAATACCTTATGTCACCACCCCCCCGTTCATGTCATATAAATTTTGCATATATTATGCTTAAAATTACTAGACCATCCTATATATCGTAGAATTTAAGAACGAACGTTTTTCTATGATTCCTCAAAGGATCATAAGTCGAGCTAACATCGAATGATTGAAAAAATATAATGGTAGAAACGGAAGGACTAGGAAAGGAATGTCTAAGAACACGTTATTCTAAACCATCTTGGGTGGAGAGTTAAACAAAGGTTCAAGAAAAAATTACCTGAAAATTATCTTACGTCTCCTGTTTCGTCGTCTCGAATGAGAACTATCACCCCATACGTTCTATGTATATAAACCATCAATTTGATCGAAGCACGACTCGTATTATTCGTTTCTGTATATTGAAAAAATAGAATGATAGAAACGGAAGGGCAAGGAAAGGAATGTCTAAGAACACGTTATTCTAAACCATCTTGGGTGGAGAGTTAAACAAAGGTTCAAGAAAAAATTACCTGAAAAATCTTACACAAATCGATAGACTGTTCATAAAATAAAATAAATATCTTTATAGAAAGTAGAAAAACGTATTAAAGAAGAAAACGAACCCTATTGTGTCGTCTTAAGATTCACGTTTCTTCACCATGGGAAACATTTTAATGAACATTTTTAAGATTTGCACTTTTAATGCAACATGTGGGCAAGGAGTTTCGCGTAAGATCGGAAAAACGCCGTACCGAAGTGATTAACATTTCAAATTATACTTTTCTATCTTTTTTTTCTTTTTATTATTATTATTATAATGTAATTAGTTTTACGATTAGAATACGTTTCTTTTTCGTTAATCGCATTTTTTATATCTATATATATATATATATATATGATTCTTTGCAACGGGTTAATGTGTCTTAGACAAAGTTATGACTGTCACTGAAACTGGAATTCCTAACTTTTCCGTCGTCTCGAATGAGAACTATCACCCCATAGGTTCTACGTATATAAACCATCAATTTGATCGAAGTACGACTAGTATCATTCGTTTTTCTATAAAAAAATGATAAAATAAAAAAATTCATATGTGTATTTCACCTGTGCACATCGATATTAGTATCGGAAAAAGAAGAAAAAATGTAAGTGGACAATTTGAAAAAATCATCGTAAAAGCAACGTCGTAGTTTTACCTGAAGGAACATTGTCGCTGAAAGGTAGAAAGAGACAGCTGTCTTCTTTGGGGTCTTTCCTTATCTCTCTATTGTAACATCATTATAAAATATTCCCATCGGTCCACTCTATGGTCGAATCAAAATCATCTTAGTTTTACCTCAAACAATCAGAGAAGAGATTTTTTTGGTGGAGGGAGCCCTTGACGTTTCTTTTTCCTCAATTCTTTGACGATTCTCCTTCCTTTCTTCTTTGACGTTTCTCCTCCCTCCCATCTTTGACGTTTCTCCTTCCTCTCTTCTTTGACGTTTCTTCTTCCTCCCTTCTTTGACGTTTCTCTTTTCTTTCAAAAGTTATTATAACAGGTTCTCATTGGTTCAATCTATGGGGGATACAAAAAACGTCGTTTTAAAACGATTGGCAAGTTACTAAACTTAAGAGAAGAGGGAGGGGTCAGTCGTTATTGTGACCCCTCCACGATTTTTAGTTTTGGGTATGGAAATGACACGAAATCGGATGAAGTCCTCAGTTGCAGTTCAACTCTCATAGTGGAAAGACGCCTAGGACTCGGTTCTCTAATATTCATTTTTGATCTTAGTAAATTCATCCGTGTAGTAGAAAACATTTCTTAGTAGCTGAAAGAGATCTGTTAATAGAAAATTATATACAGTTAACATTGATTTATTAATATTATTACAATTAATATCATTTTAATTCATTTTGCGCTACTTGTTTGAGAATTATTATAATAATTTTCGTATTAGCATATTCGATTGAATACAATTTGAAAAAAATAAATACGAGCTATTTGAAGTTCGCGATTAATAATTAATATCGAGTGTGTGAACAAAAAAATCCAACTTGAAAAATGAAGACCAGAGGTATAAAACGCAGATACGCACCGGAAAAACGTGAAATGCCTAAAAAGCTTGAAAAGATTGAAAAGCCTAAAAAGCGGGGAAGGCCTTCTGGAAAGACTGGAAGGGTTGGAAGGCTGCCATCTAATCCGGAAAAGAAAGGCAAAGAACCAGAAAAGCGTAAGTAACCAACTAACAAATTGAACAAATATATTTATCCATATAATCCGTTGGTTTTATGATTTTATTTTATGTATCGGTGTATATGAAATATTGTTAGAAATTATTCATTTTTCATAAGTTTCCGAAAACTATCCTCCGATATGTCGTCTAACGACGAATTCATTAGTTTACCATTGCGCGTTGAACAGATTTTATAATTTATTTAATAAATTTTCCGACGGTAGTTTTTTTTTTTTTTTTTTTTTTTATTCGTTTATGCGAACAATTAGAATTTGTACGAAAAGTGCACGGGTGATAAAAAGCGCACGTGTGTTAGAAAGTGTACGATCATGAAAATTCGTTGAAAAATAAGAAGTATTCGTTTTAGAATATTTATTTAGTTATTATTAATGAAAGTGTGTTAAAAGAAAATTAGTTTACGCGATTAGGAAATAAAATCTATAGAAGGATTACAGAATAGACATTTTTGAGAGTGAGGCTAGCAACCTACCCTCGATAAAAAAAATAAAAAGCTCGCTAGAAGAAATTAAAATCAAAATATTGAAGAGGAAGAAAAAGTATAGAACGAAAGAATCTTTTTCTTAGTTACGGTCATCTTTTAGACATCTTCTATGTCAGCATCTTTCACGTCTTTCATCACGTCACTTACGTTTGACAGTATGCGTCAAATAGCGTCTCTTGTGTCATTAACGTCTGAACTGTAATTAGAATTACTTTAATCGGGTTTTTTTTTTTATATATAAAATAAAATATATAAAAAAATACATTTATAATATTTTTCGGATTACATAGGAATAAAAACCGATACATAAACATAAAATCCTTGTTGTAAAAATGACTGCAATTGTTTGATATATATATCAATCATATTTTATGTAAAATTGTTGAGAGAAAGTTTCGGGAATTCTATTCGTTTTCGTTTCGTCTACAAATAATAGGTGGAAGTTCTTTTGTTCGGACCGATTCTCGAGTGTGTCTTCTCAATAAATTTATGGCTACCATTCAATCAGGTTTTCTCGCATTGTTCAAATTCCATTATTTCGATAACTGAATCGTTCAGTGCACGCATCGATTAACTCCACTTTTTGAAAAATCTTAAATTTATGTGTCGAAGCACTTGGTATAGTCATAACTTTTTATATTTTTAATAACTTTTCTGAATAATAAAGATTATATAACAATGTACATTATTTCATCGCGTTTCTCGACTTTTTGTTTTATGGAGTCAATCGATGTGCGCACTGAACGGCTCAATTATTATTCATTATTTTTTTTTTCACGCATAATGAAACATTAAATTATTATTATATATACATTAACAATAAGTATAAAAACTTTAATGCAAATAAGATATAAAATATTTCTATTTAAACAAAAATTTTAGAATTAACGTTAACCAACAATAAGTTTCGAAAAAGAAGTCGTTTCTTTTTAAGCATATTTTTGAGAATTAAAGTACAATTCGCGTACAATTTACAATTGTATTAGAAAAGTCGGACAATCAAAAAAATAGCCTAAATTGGTGAAAACTGGTGATACTGGTAGAGAACGGTTAATTTGAAATGGTGCCTTTTTTACCACGTCCAGTAACCTAAACAGGTTTAGGTCACATCCAGTGACGGATGAATTTTCCCGCCAAGTTTGTTGTTCGATCAGTGGTGGGGAAAATGTAGCGCCACGATATAGCAACTGGTGAAGTGTTGGTTGGTAGGGGATTTCTCGATTACGTCAAAGTACTAGATGCAAAGTGCTGCTACGAGTGGAGTTGAGGGAGAAGTTAAATAGTGAAATTAAACGTTCTGATTGGTTTCTGCTGTTAGGGTAGGGTGGGTGTCTTGTCAAACCGGCATCTGACGATTCAGTTGTATTTCTAACTCCGTACGAGGAAGAGTTAGTTATATTATCGATCACCTCGTACGATAAAAACCCATCGAAATGGTTCATCATTTTCAACGATTCTTCTCTGTAGTTTTCATACACGCACAATTTTTATTTTTTAATCATCGTACTTAAGTATTTTTCCTTGAATTAACAATTAACGCGGGTGTATATGTAGATATATCGTTTGACGTTCAATTTGTTGTATTCGTTACTTTACAAAAAAAAAGAAAAAAGAAAAAAGAAAGAAAGAAAAAAGTCAAAATCGTTACACGGTTATTATTATCATTATTACTTATCTATCATCACTATTTCTGTCGCGTTCTGTGTTTACCTTGTTGATAGATTTTTCCCTCGAAGGACTAATATTACGTTAGACTAATTCGAAAGAATTTTCTAAATTGGAGAAATTAAGGTAAAAACAAAATGATAATTGAAATATTCCTTAATAAAATATGTTAGAAAATAATAATTATAATAATGATAATATTAACAACAATACCAATAATGTGCATGCGTGTAAAATCCAAAAACTTAAACAGAGAAGAAGTTAAATATTATATCTCGATGGGGTTTTTATCGTAAGATTCGTTAAACGTAATAAGAATATTTAACAACTATTGATTTCAAATTATTATCGCGAGTGACTCGACCGGTTTAGAAGAAAAAAAATAAAAATCGTCAAGTACAAGTTTTAATCTTCCTTCCTTTTTTTTCTTTTTTATTTGTGTTTTTATTCTAACTTCAACGTTTAAAACGATGGTACGAGAAAGGGCGATGAGGTTCCCTGAAGATTAGATTTTTCGAGAGGAACAGAAAGAGAAAGATTTTATTATATATCGTTTACATACATATATTATGTATATATATATTATATTATATATATTATATGTATATATATTTTACGCGCGCTTTACACGCGTGAGATATTTCTTGTTATACTTTGTCAAAGATCAGGATATTTTTGATGATCGTTAGTTACTTTTAATATATACGTACTTTGATATTATATTAAACGATTATATAAACGTTCGATTATTTCGTAAATTATAATTTAAAAAAAAAAAAAAAAGCAGAAGAAAGAAAATCGGCAATGATGGTTTTGGAAGGAAGAAAAAAACGACGAAATTCGGAAATGCAGGTGGAGGGGGGTTATAGTATTGGTAGCAATGAGAAAAATGTAAATGTAGTGGATAAAGTAAACAATATGTTTCAACGAGTTGATCTACGAACGGACGAGGAGAAAACAAGGGATAAACAAGGTATGAATAATAATAATAGTAAAATTAACAAACAAACAAAAAATAGGAGAAAACGATAATTAATGACATTAAAAAATAACAAATGACGATTCTGATTGGTGATTGTTGAAGTAATAGAAAAAATAATTGTAACAATGATGACAATAATCATTGTAATAATTATTATTATCGATGTTATATTTGTAAAATCAACAACGATAAGATAGAAAATAATGGTCGTCGTATTCATTTTCAAAGTTTGCTTGGTGTTAACTCTGCTAAGAACATTACTTTGCGAACGTTACTTCAGGTAGAAAAATCTGTCAATTTGGTGGATGGGGGTGGGTGTGGGTCCGGGAGTGAACTTGCTAATTCTTTAAAAAAAAAAAAATGGACGACGGTCAGTTGAAAGATACATGGGAGGTAGGATTTAAGGAAAACTAACAAGTCAGAGAGAAAAAGCAAAAGGAATAAGGGGAAAAGAAGGTCCCTTGTATTCTTGTAGCTGAAATTCCTTGTATTGTTCGTGTTAGCATAGGTCAGGTCCATAGGATATCGTTCTTTTTACTCCATCATTCATCGTCTTTACCGAAAAGTCTGGAACTATAGATTATTATTCCTCTCTTTTCTTCTTCTTCTTCTTCTTCTTTTTTTACCGGAAATAAGGATAATAAAGAATAATAAAAATATATACCCCGCAGAAGAGCTGTCACAGGGATAATATATTATCCTACGGCAGGTCAACATTTCCCTATGTCTACCGGTTATGGTTACTTTCTTTTCTTTTCTTTTTTTTCTTTTCTCTCTCGTTTAGTCATTTTTAGTTTTTTTTTTTCCTTTTTTTTTTCTTTTCTTTTCTTTTTAGCAATTGTCTTCGTTCTATATATGCAACAACGAGAAGATAATAATATTTTCTTTTTATTCAACATTCATATAATAAATATTTATATAATATTTATAGAAAATATTTAATTAATAATAATAAAATAATTTTTATTTTAATATTTATTTAATGTTTATAGAAAATATTTAATTAGTAATAATAAAATAATTTTTATTTTAATATTTATTTATATTTATAGAAAAATAATGATTAAACAATTTGTGTTATTAACTTTCTCGATTGACAGGGAAAATACCATACACCACATCCCACCCACGTGTACGAGACGACTTACGTCAAAAATACGCGCGAATAAAATATCGTTTGAAATCGAAAACTGAGCAATCTTATTGGACATTGAAATTTGTTGGCGAGTAGCGTTTCGTCGGATAGTAGTAGTAATGGGGGGGGAGGTTGTTGTGGGTTTCGCAAAGAAAGAATTATGCGCACCCCATAAAACAGCATAGGCCTTCGTCCGCATTCCCGTTCGACATCGTTTTTCTTGCATGAAGGAAGAGAAGGAAAAGGGAAGGGAAGGGAAGGGAAGGGTCGAGTCAAAGAAAAAAAGAAATAAGAGAGAGAAAGAGAAAGAAACACGCACAGGTGGTTTGCGAACTTCGGAACACATCAGTAATCTAAAAAATATATATATTTTTTTTTGTTTAAATATTTATAAATACAATTAAAACAATATTAAAATTTTTATTAAAAAGATATATAACTTTTTTATTTTTTTTTTTTTTTGTAATAAAAATCAGAAAAACATATATTTTAACAATAAAATTAGGCAAATAAATTATAATTAATAAATATAATTATATAAATAATATAATATATAATATAAAAATAATATAATAAAAATAGTGCTTAGGCAAATAAATTCTAATTAATCTCGTACACGGTTATAGATTAGTATCGTAAACGTTAGACGTATAATTGACGTATTCGACGAGTCATGGTCGTCGTCGTCGTCGGGCTTATATCAATGAAACGAAAGAACTATGTAACAAGCCTCTCTCACAATACCGTTGTGTTGAATAAGCGAGAGTAAATTTCTAGAATGAAAAAACGTAGAATTTCCTCTCTACTATTAATACACAAAACCGGTGAAATCTTTCGAGTTTATTCCATATTCAAGAAAAAGGTACTTTTTTAAGTTTTTCCTAGATCTCATCCTTTTTTTAGGATTTCCATTCAAGATTTATTTTCTTTTACTCCTCTAAAACCTCCCGCCAACCACTACCAAACTTCAACCTCGGAATAATAGAACATTTTCTATAGGAATTAGAACATTTTTAACAGGTATATAACCTTTTTTATGGTCAGGGTTTTAGTTTTTTTTATTATTCTTAGTTTAGCAGTAGAACTACTTCTGATCGGATATTCAAATTCATTTTTCAATGGTTCGTTATTCAACTATAATGCAACTCTAATATAATATTTATTTATATATGTCTGTGGTCAAATATTAACAAATTGAATAAGTAATTCAATATTGAATTAATCAGTAAGAAATATATAGACACGTGTATGAGGAAGAAAATATTTCAATAATATAAATTTTTATATTAATAAATAATATTGATATGGATAAATTAAAAAAGAAAAATTGCATGATTGATAAGGACCACTAAAAGGTATCCGGTTGCTTTGTCCAACTTCTTGTTTACTTCCTCTCATTCAATTTGCATCACGAGAAGTAAGGAAGAGGGCGGGAAACAAAAAAGGAAGAAATGAAAAAAAAAGAGAAGAAGAAAAAATAATAAAAGAGAGAAAGTAAGAGAGGAAGAGATGATGTGTTTTGCACTGAAATCGGTCTCACGATCTTTAAGGACGAAATGCGAACGAACGCAGAGTGCTCGGACGACCGTGACCCGTTCCATATTTAGACACGATTATGTAGTAAAATGTTCTCCTTCGTGTATTCGCATTATATCCTCGTTAAATTTACTTGTTGTCTTTCCTGATCATTCGGAAAACGTTTCAAAATCAAAACGATCAGGAAGAAGAAGAGTTACAAATCGAAGAAAAGTAAATACTAAAACAAAATAATGCATACTACAAGATTTTCCTCATTTTCTTCGAACGTTCGTAAATTATTTTACAATCGTGACGTTTAATACAAAATCTTTCGGCAAGATTCGTGTTACATTATATTCTATTCTCGTAGAAGAATTATGAGTTGAAGGTTAAATTAAAACCGATTTTGTAATTTGAATTTATCACGTGTTCTCTCTCTCTCTCTCTCTCTCTCTCTCTCAGTTTACATAAAATGTCAGTGTCACGTTGACAGAATGTCAGCATAACGTGTGTATTTGATTTCCTTCTTTCACTTTCGATCATATCGAATTTTTGTATATTTCTTGTTTTGTTTCTTCGAATAACTAATCCAATTCTACATAATTATCGCTACAACAATGTAGAAAATAAAATGTAGTAATCGACCGAGGAAGTTTCGAGGCCTCGTTGTGTATCGTCGTCGCGTCGTTGGTCGACACGCACGCGCACGTGCACGCGCTCACGCGCGCGTTCTCAACCACGTTCCTTGCGGACACTTATGTGGACCCCTCTTAAGCGCCAAGAGACGTTTCACTTCGCAGCCACGTGCGTTTTCTTTCAACGTTTGTCATAACTTATACAATCATGCTGCACGTTTATTCAATGATATTTTTCTTTTTCTCTTTTTTATTTATTTTATTTTATTTTATTTTATTTTGTTTATAATAATATTTAAAGTTTTAAATCGGGCACATTATTAGCCAACGGGTTTGAAGTTTTGAGAGTTTATTGAATGTAGGTTGTTATATGGGTATGGTAGAAATGTCATTGAAAGTAGGACAGGGTATCGGACGTTCTATATTGCGAAACAGTCAAATATTCTGAAGATTATATCTCGAGAACGCTTTTTGGTCTTCAAAAAAAAAAATATGATAACTGCAACCGTAACAGAAAATATTTATCGCATTTGTTAGGTCGGGAGGAGAGAGGGGATATGTGTCCCCCGTAGGAAAGGGGGGAGAAAAGAAACAGATCCGTAAAATAATTTTCCGTTAATGTCATTTTGACGTATAAGAACGTTTTAAATCATTTTTTTTTAAATTACAATTGTTCCATTGTTAAACAACGATATAATAGAAAATAAAAATTGACATTATCTGTTCGTTCGTTTATCAATCACGTCAAGCATATTGATGATCTATCACGTGAACGAAAATTGAAAACTAACTTGCTAGTATTCGATGATCTTTTACTAAACGACACGCGGAAAGGGAAGTGAAAGTCTTTTAATTTCTATCTGTTCTAAATATATAGAATCTTTGAAGATAAAGTTTTTTGAATAAGACTTTGAGAGGAAAATAATATGTAAAGAAAAAAGATAATAATATAATTTTTGTCATTAGAGAATTAAAATATTTTGAAGGATTCTTATTATTCGTAAAAATTGATATACTGTTACAATTTCATTTGTCGAGATTGATCGGTCAACAGAAACAGGATGATAGGTCCTTTCTTATTTGAAAAGATAACATTAATAATGTAACCACAAAAATACGTCATTCTATTTCAATCGGGTAAAGATCTTCAAAGGATAATTTAAAATTCATGAAGTTATCGATGACGACAATGTCTCGAATCGAAAAAGAAAAGAAAAAAAAAAAGGCAAAGAAGAAGAAGAAGAAGAAGAAGACATTTCACAGAAAATAAGATAGTATTTTTTTAATAATATAATATATTTTTTATTCTTTGACATTAAACTCTGACAGATTGTCAAATTTTTGTCATAAAACTAATTGGAAAAACGTTAACGATTTTCTTTTCAAATTATTGCAATGGTTACTATAATTACGTAAAAAAATTAAATCCACTAAAATTATTAGAAAAAACATTTAAATCATAGTAATTTAAACACATTTCATTTGACATTAATAGAAACATCAAATATGTTGGAAAATGGATGGATGACAGATTTCCACAGATGGAAATGTCTTTTTTATTCTCGTTTGGTTAACCCAATGGAAATAATAAATAATAATAATAATAATAATAATAATAACAATAATAACGATGCGGTTTTGGTTGTCGCGTTCTGTTCTTCATCGATCGTTTTAACGATGCATATGTATTATTCTTCTTGTTCGATTTAACGTATGTAATCGACGTATTCAATGCAAAGCGTTTGAGGGTGATCATCGTATACGTAAGCATATGTCAACGAGGTTACCGTTGTTTGTTATTCGTTATTCGTTGTAAACTATATGGTGTGTAAGTATGTTAGGTGATATATATCGCAATGAATCGTTTACCAAGAAGGTATATATTATTTCTATCGTATATACTTAGATCTTTTACACGTAGCCATTTATTATTGCGATCAAAATTTATTAATCTAATCGTATGAATATTTTTTCTTTTTTTTGTCAATTCACACACGTGCTAAATATTCTCACGTTGCTATATTTGCGTATAATACATTTTACCGGTTGTATCGTGAATTTTTAAATATTTATTACACACATTCTACGTTTACTATTAATATTTTCAAACTATTTTCTAGATAATTATTATTATATATATATATGAAAGTTTGGCAAACGTATAACTGTGTTAAATGTATTTTACGTATGTTTCACGTGATCTATATGTTTTTAACATCTTCTTTTACCCTGACATGATTTTACATTAGATAATAAAGTAAACGTCAGTTATTGGTACACACTTATTGTTAGTAAAACCTTGTCGTTTCTAACAATGAACGGAAATACACTAACATTACACGGAATAAATAGTTTTTTCGTTGTTAATTTATTGCGAATATATGCATTAAACATTCAAACTTTCAAAATTGTGTTTATCGATCTAAACTTTCTTTCAAATTTGCTTTGAATAATATGTTGCATACTAGTGTCAAAAATAATAATAATAATCATCTCTACACTTTTTTTTTGAGATACTTTGTAGATTTAATATAAGTATCAAAATTTTATTACATTGCTTTTAATTAAATTATTATTATTATTATTATTATTATTATTATTATTAAATAATAATAAAATTTTATTTATTATTATTAAATATTATTATTATAATATTATTAATTAATTTATTATTATTAAATAATAATAAAATAGGTGAATCTGTCACAAGATTTTACAAACGATCAACCAAATTGATTCCGGATTTTGTTCTTTTTTACTTGTAACTATAATATTATATTATACTACACGAACAAGAGCCTCCTTTTTCCTCCATTTAAATCCCTATACTAACGAATCGTAGCTGTCAAAAGTTTAAAGGGAATGTTGGGAAAGATTCGCAGGTCGAAAAAAGAAAAGGTCTTCTTGGCTCAATGTCTAGGTATGCATAAAAATAGGGTCAGCTAACCTTTTTCTATTTCTTTCTTCTTTTTTTTTTTCTATTTTTCTTTTTCCATGCATCGGTTTTCGGTCTACAAATTCCTCCCACCTGCCCCTTTATCCTATATTTTAACATCACGCACTATTGTACTAATCCGTCCTAAGCTAGGAAAATACAGTGGAAGATCATTGATTTTCCATTTGCTCCAACTTCTCTGTCTGGTATTTTCCATTTGCTCCACCTTCTCTGTCTGGTATTTTTAAGGATTTGTTATTTTTGACATTTGGTACAAGATCTTTTCCCTTTTTTCCTCTCTCTCTTTTCTTTTTTTCTTCTTTCTTTCCTTTTTTCTTTGACCACGCCGACAACGTTTCGACCATTCAAAATTATTTTTTGCCATTATTATCGAATTTCTTGCATCGGTGCAATTTAAGACGAAAAACAGGGCGGAGCCGCGGGGTTGAACACGCGTAAAATTTGAAACAAAAAGAATTACCGATATTTTAATTTTATTTTCTTTAATTAAATAGAATTTAATAATTTATTTATTTATTTTAATTAATCAATTAAATAGAATTTCTTTCTTTATCGTGCGCGTGCAAAAAAATAAACAAGAAAACAATAAAAAAAAGTAACTAATGATATAATATTTGTTTGCAAAGATTTCAAAATGGCGTTGATACGCGTGCTGCAACAGTGTATAATAAATTATTAATACGCATTTGTATTAGGGAAGAAAACTTCGAGTTAGTATAGTTACTCTTCTCAAACCCAAGAACTCGTTCGAACGAACACGCAACTAAAGTAATTGAACTCGGTTGACTTTATAACCAAGCTGGGATCGTTTCGCGTCTACGGTCATTCTTTTACAGCTTCTTTTTCTTTCTTCTTCTTCTTCTTCTTCTTCTTCGTCGTTGTCGTATTTTTCAATGATCTTTGTATTCTCCGATAACTATAATACTTTTCTAACACTGTTACACGAACAAAATATACGAACCTTCTAAATGAAATAAATGATCATTTAGATAGAAAATATTTACGAACTATACAGTCATCATATTTCCCATCATAGTTATACAGTAAACGTGGAATCAAATAAAATCGATTATTAGAATCGAATTCGCATAAGTCGAAGTACAATGTTTTGCATGTTTTAACAATTATAAATCAGTTTACCGTATATTATTATCATAATCGTGTTATACACACCCACATTATTAACTAACGTTAGAATCTTGCATGTTTTTGTTCAATTGTAATTAAACTTACACAACACACATGTATGTATTATATATATATATATATATACAGTTAATTTATACTTGTACATTTTTACATATATTATCATGATACATGCACTAATACAACTAACTAACGTTAAAACCTTCAATTGTAATTAGACTGATTTCACACAACACACACACATAGTTATTTTATACTTTTGCATATATTTTATGTATCATATCTTTGTGTATGTAAAGTCAGATAATTTTACTTATTTTTAGTTTACAAAATGACATTGCATGCTTAATTATTACATTCATTTCGATAAGTACAAATTTTTATATATATTTTTATTTCGTTTAAAGTATATTCATATATATGTATAGGTTTATAGGAAAGTTAAAATTCTAATAATAGAAAGAGATCGTAGGTAAAGGTTTTCGGTAATACTTCAAAAGAACGATCGAGGCCCAATACTTAAGCTATCCTTTTATTGCTACGAATTTTTCTGATCGTTCGTGAAAAGTGAGATAAAGATTTCAGGTCAAAAAAGAAAGAGAGAAAATATAAAATAGAATTCAATATAATAAGCCAAGATTTTCTTCTCTCCGATAGAAAGCTCAGGTAGCAAAAATCAAAATTGAAGAATAAAAATGATCTTACCATAAATATTTAACTACGTGTAACTAATTAAATCGAAACATATAGGAATTATTTAAATAAAATATTTCAATTCTCACGTGTAATGTAACAATACAAAAATAGAGAGAATAGTTGCGGGGTTGTTAAGCATAGAGGGTGTGGTGTGGGGGGTGAGTTATTAAAAAAAGAAAATGACAACGGTGACAAATTATTATTTTACACCGAATGTCGAATCTTCTTGAAGATATTTGTCACAATGTACGTATCTGTGTGCACATATACATATATATGTATGTGTGTGTGTCATCCGGTGATGTCGCGTGACCCCCCCCACACCATCACCACCCACCACTACCACCAACTTCAAAATTTCGGCCAAGATTCCTGACCAGATGCAAATAACGTTATCGAACGCTCCGTTATTTGTGTTGTTGTGTAGGTGCTTGCAATGGCGAGTAGTAAATTTTACACACCCTAAGGTATTATATTTATTCTTAGTTGTAAGTTAAAATATAAATACATTGTAGAAAGTACAACACGAGCATGTTGCTACTGTAAAACCAACTGCCAATCATTTGCATCCTACGCCAGGCTCAGAATCCTTGCCAAAATTCAAAGTGTAATGTTAGTTAACAGCAAACACAATGTACGCGTGACTTTTACAATATAAAAAAGATATCAGAATCAGCTTATGTTAAAGTTAGATAGATTGACAGACAAACAGACAGACAGACAGACGGACAGATAGAAATATAATTGAACTTTTTATATCTTTCTATTCTAATTATGACAATCCTTATTTATTTTCTAATACATTATTTTTAAAACATAAAGATTAGATAATGCAAATGTTTTAATAATAATCTAATGTCAATTAAAATCGTTTGTGATACTTTAGATAATTATTTATTGGGTATTTGTTGAAAGATAATCACGCAGAAATGATGAGTTTTTTTTTATCATTCGAAATAATATTTTATGGGTTTTTAACGATATTATTTATAATTATATTTAACAAATAATTTCATTCGAAATAGATTATACTTTTTTTTTTCTAAAGTTGCTAAAAAGTTCAGTTTATTTATATTGTCTACGACGTAAATTTGTACTCGTCGTTGTCGTAACGTATACATTTTTTTTTTCTTTTTTTTTTTCTTTTTTTGTAACAAAGTTGATAGCAATTATTATAACATCATACGAGAGAAAAAGTAAATGATAAATATGTTTGTTTCTTCTTATGTGTATTGCATTCAAATAACACGAATAATATATATATATATTCTTCGATGCTTAAATAAATAAATGACATAACGAGTTTAATCTCGAATTTATCTTCCTTCTGTGGAAAAAAAAAAAATATTTTTCTTTTTTCTTTTAATTTATTTTCTAATTTATGTTTTTTTTTTCGTCACTTTTTCCTTCGTTTTAAATACCGCAAAGATTTTTCTATTTTCCTCGTTAACGTTAACTTAAACGTTTTTAACGAGAAACGTTGTAATCGATAATATGAATAATATTATTTCATAATTTCATTACCTTCGATACAGATAATCTACTTCAATTCGTTTTAACCTCTCGTTAAATAAATGCAATGTTGTACTTTGCTTCTCAGTTATCTTTATATTATTCATTTTAACAAACTTGGGGGGAAACGAATTTTTATCTTATAAAGTCACACAAGTCGTGTCACGTGTCACATACTTTATCGTAATATATTGTAACGACCTTAATCGAGATATTCTTTTATTTTTTATTCTTATATATTATATTATTTTTTATTAAATTTACGAACAAGTGTGCAAAATTTCTTGTTATAATATTATTAATAATTTCGATGACGAAGCAAGCACAGAAGCATTGTGACTGGATTTTAAAAATAGTCGTTCGTATTCTTGAAAATAGAATCTTTTTTTTTTTTTTTAATTACATTCAACACAGAAAAAATATCCAATATATAATATATTTTTGTTGCAAAATTCTAACGAATTTTAAATATTATAAATTGATTATTCAAAACTCCCCATCAATTCTTCGACCCCCCCTCTTTACTATGGTTTCCAAATGAAATAACTAATGAAAGAAGTCGTAATTTAAAAATGTATTTAATTAATTCATCGTCGTTGTTGTTGTGTTGTTGTTGTTGCATACGTGTGCGTGCACGTTCGTGAGTTTATGCGTGTGCATCTCGAGATGTAGTTTTGGTTAGCGTATAAACAGGGGGTGGTTTTAACATCTTGCGAAATGAAAATTGAATCGTACTAGCATAAAATTACTCGAGACGATGAAAGTACGTGCAATTCTGTGACCCTTAACAGTATTTGGATGCAATCCAAGTCGAGCAACGATTCCACGATGACCTAACGCAGAAATAAAATATGTATATGTATATGTACGTATATGTATTAATCTTTTTATTTTATCTATTTTTTTTTTTTTATTCAATTGTTTCAGATTATCAAGTATAATAGGTATAAATATTTATCAATAATTATTATAACGATCTAATTAATTGTTTATCAGAAAATTGGAAACATTTAATTCAATTATATTTAATCGTTAAATAAAAATGAATTTATTTTCGACGAATAATTTTGTTTTATTAGAAATTTATTTCTTTTTTTTTCTTCTTTTTTTTCTATTTTTCTTTATTTTCTTTTAAATAATACGTGTAAGATGTTGGAAAGGATGATTAATCATTAGTTAGGGAAAATAATGATCGAAGAAAGTTTAACGTGACGATGATTCTCTGAGACACACGTACACACACGCGCAGATGTATTATTGTGTCTGTGTATGTGTGTGTGTGTGTGTCTAGTCGAGCTGCTTAGATCCTAATTTTACGCCGTCAGGTTACTGGACCTTACGTAACTACAAATCCGCGAGTTCTAAGATTAGGCGCCTATGCAGACCCAGAATCATGGATTTGGTTACAAGGAATGGTCTATCTGTGTTTCAATGTGTATTTTATTATATTATATATTTTATTTTTATTTTTATTTTTTATTTTTTTTTTTTACTAAATTTTCATCTCTTGTGTTGCACGCGCACTCACCCTCGAATCTCTAAAAAAAAAAAAAACGCACACGCACAAATAATAACGCACAATAATATAAATTAATTTATAAATATTTATTATATATATTGTTATAATAATTGAAAAGATATTTTCTCGTTCGAAGTGATTATATATTTGTCATACATTATTCTTTTAATTTTTTTTTAACATTTTAATAAAATTAAAAAACAAAATGAAGTCATAAAATATATTCCAAATATTTTGACAACGTTTTAAAATGAACATAGGATCTAAAAACGTTTGAAAAAATAATTATTTAATCTATTTCTATAAGTAGTGTGTAAATAGAATTAAAATTTTTATAAAGCACCCCTACCCTGTCAACACAAATGAATTCACGTTTTTCCTTTTTTTAAACGTCATTTTATGTTCTTTTTGATTTTATTTTTATTTTGATCGAGGTAAACGATAAACAGAACGACGTTAATATCCTAAAGACATATTTCTTCTCCCTAATCTTGTTTTATTTTCTTTTTTCTTTCTTTCTTTCTTTTCCGTACACCCTGAGACGAAAATACAATTCGTCCGAAGATATGTGCCTCATCGTAGAGTTGGGCGTAATTAACCGTTCCTAAAATAACTGATTGTCACGAACGGAGAACGCGTTTAACGATTTCACCTTACTCTCCACCGTTTAATTAGTTATAGTCTAGGAAGTGATTTAACCTGGTCACGATTCAGTTTAGAATTGTATTCATGATTCATATAGAATGAAATGATATAAATATATGAGGGATGATATGAAGGGAGGAGGAGGAGGGGGGGGAGGGGGCAAGTAAATATAATTTTATCTCAAAATATTATATCTTCGATTATATATTAATCTGATTGTAAGTTCAATGTTAATTATTACAACGAAGATAAACTGATAGATTAAAAATATATATCATAACCTAATTTATAACACGCCAATTATTCTTCTTAGGAATATTAATCTAGAAAAATTCTTATTAATTATATCTCTTTCTATTCCTATCAATAACTAATCGATATAAATTAATACATCTACTGTATATAATAATAAAAAGAATACGAAATCCAATGAAATTAAATATACCCAAAAAATAAAAATAACACGCAGGGGTGGGTGTGTTGGTAAAAAATAATTCAAACCATATGATTTTTTAACAAAACAACCAACAACCAACCCCCATTAAAATATTCGTTCGTATTTATATGCGAAGTATAGAAAACCATATATATGTGTATATGTGTATCTATTAACATGTAATAGATAGGATAGATGAAATTGATGGGAGTGGGGCGGGAGGGTGGTGGAGGTGGTGGTGGCGGTGGTGGAACTTAGAATTAGATGATACCTTAAATACTCGATCAAATCTTTAATATCTCATGTTTTTAATTGCATATATTATAGTAACTTTTTTCTATTTTTTTACTATCAGACTTTACCTCTGCCTTTTCCTAACTTCTTCCTTCTCTTCTTCTTCCGTCTCTGTCTGACTTAAACGAGAGGAGTCAGTCAACGACACTCGGCAGGCTAAATATGGAAACCGGCTGAAAGCACACACTGGGTTATTTTTCAGATTACAGAAAGATCTTCTTAGCATTACCTAGCTACGTAAAGCTACTACTACTACTACTACTACTACATTCGCGTATCTTTTCCAAATGTAATCTGTTCTCTCTTCTTCTTCTCTCTTCTTCTTTTCTTCTTCTTCCTCTTCCTTTTGTCATCTTTTATTCGAGTAAATAGTCTATGTACACCAAGACCACCACAATCATCACCACAACCACCCCCCCCCCCTCAACCAACCCTCAAATCATTTTTGGGTATCATACGTAAAGTGACCGTATTCTCTTTACATCTGACATTCGAGATGATGTTTCAGAAGAAAAAGAAGAGGTTGAATCATGCAATCCTTTCAAATTTTCATTGTATCCTATTTTTTATTTTTTTTTTCCTTCTTTCTTTTTTATTTTTTTTCGTTCTATTTAAACGAGAAATATCGTAGACGATCTTTGAACCTTGTCGATAATACGATTACGTTTATCGTCGTTCTATTATTATATTAGAGGGGAGATACGTTTTAGAAGATTTTTTTTTATTAACTATAAGGGTGTTATTATGTTATAGATTCTTTTCGGCTATCGGATATTTTTTTTGTAATCGTTTTGTGTTTGATATTAATAGACAAAAATTCATTAGATTTAATTGTATTATTAATTAGTATTGTCTCGTTAGTATCAATAGGTAAATGGTCTTTTATTTTCTTTTTTTTCATTTGTTAACTGTAATCTTTTTTTATTAGATATTCTAAGTTTACAGTTAAACGACACGTGTTGTTACTTTTAATGTATTGATATATATATACATATAAAAAAAAAAGAAAAAAAAAAGAAATAAGAAACCTATTATTAATCAAGATTTCTTTTTTACTATTCGTACATTTAAAACCAATATCTCAAACAACTGTATAAAAAGTCTTAAGCGAGAGGGTAATTAACTGGCAATCTCTTCAAGAAATCGATAATGTATACATACATACTATATGTGTGTGTACTTATTTGAATGTACGATAATAACAATTGCATAAAATAATTTATAATATTTATGACATTTACTAAAAGTTTCTATTCGCATCATTGATCATAATACAATCATATTATTCTAAGTTCTTAAACTTCGATCAAAAATACTTTCAAAGAAAACATTACAAGCAAAGTAAAAGTTTCAATAAATCAATAATTATATATTCTCATTCTTTACTAATTATTCTTACTTCATTAATTATATTAGTAATTATTAAGTACATTACTTTATTAATTACATTACTGATTCATTAATTACAAAAATATATTCGTAAAATTTTTCAATAATAATTGTTACGAATATATAACAACACACATATACACACACATGTAGTATTACATAAATTCCATATGTGATTTAATTAAATCCCCTATTATATTTTATTCTTCATATACGTGCATCAATAATATAAATCACCATAAATCAAAAGAAATAGTAAAAGAAAAAGGATAACGGTGTTGTACGAAGTGCAACGAGATTTATCTGGGTTGTTTTTATTGTTCGATTAAATAATAGAAGGTAGAGGATAAACCGATATCAACAAATATTGTATATAAAAAAAAAAAAGAAAAAGAAAACAAAATAAGTCTCTT
The DNA here is from genome assembly GCF_010416935.1 of Polistes fuscatus. Classification (NCBI taxonomy): domain Eukaryota; kingdom Metazoa; phylum Arthropoda; class Insecta; order Hymenoptera; family Vespidae; genus Polistes; species Polistes fuscatus. The sequence goes on from NW_025113099.1 coordinate 148,294, forward strand.
TCTAGATGATTCAAACGAGTCCAAAGTGTAGGGGTGGAGGGTGGCGGGGGGGCGAGGGGGGAAGAGTCGGTTAAAGAGGAAGGTCGAAGTCCCCCCACGTGTTTCAATTCAAGGGCTCTGTTATGTTAGATTCTTTTTCCTCTTCCTCCTCATCCTCTTCCTCTTCTTCCTTCCTCCTCGTTCGTATCCCACCTACTGCACGCTTTCTTTTTCTTTCTTTATTATGCTTTCTCCTCTCTCTCTCTCCCTCTCTCTTTTTCTCTCTCTTTCTCCCTCAATCTATCGTTCGTTCTGACTTTTACGGTAAGCAAAATAAAAGGATGGAAAAGAATGATACCAAGCAAACTCATTGAATTTACCATCACGGATGGCTTCGTTTCTCGAAAGAACATGCCAACGCACGTAAACCGGTATTCGTGCCTCCTCTATATTCCCATCTTCTTTTCCTCATTCTCCTCACCCTTCTCCTCCTCCTCCTCCTTTCCTCCTCCTTATTCCCCTTCTTTCCTCTCTTCTTTCATATATCTTATTCTATCTAACTAAAGCAACACACTCTGAATTTACCGTTGGATTCCTTCAGTATATATATACATATTCGTAACTTAAATGTCCCTTCGCTAACACACGACAACACACCCTTCAAGTAGTAAGTCTCGATCATCATCCCCCTTCATATATATTCGTAAACTCCACTTCGTTTTTTGTATAGAATAGGGGTCAGATGTTTATTTTTATTTTTCTTTCTTCTTTTTTTCTTCTTATTTTATATAAACGTTTTGAGTATATTTTACATTTGAAAATATATAAGTCACTAGGTTTATTCAAATAAAAATTTATAGAGATCTATATATATCGTATTACTGTGTGTATATATAAATTGTATTTAAGGATAATTATTTACTGGATTTTTGTTATATTGCAAATCGTGAATAAACTTATTCTTCGTTAAACGCCCTGACCTCGATCCAAATAGATTCTTTTTCTTTTTTTTTTTTTTACACTTGACGTTATGACAGAATAATATTAGTTGTAAAGAATAAAAATCTATTAATTTTGATGGTGTAATAATAACAACATACTTTTAATCTATGGTAACAATTTTGTTTATATTTATTTATTATCATTATTATAATTTTAATAAAAGTGGGCTAACAATTTTTTAGCGGTTTTACAATTTATTTTAACATTGAATCTATATTTAATACATGATCTATATTTGCATAACATTTTGTATTCGCTTTTTTTTTCTTTAGTTTGAATAATAAATAAAATAATACGTCTGTGTGTGTGTGTGTTATTTAAAATGCTTGTTTAATTTTTTTTTCTTTTTTTTTTTTTTTTCTAGCAAGGAAAGTAATCCGATGTCTTGCAAATCCACGAATGGAATCGAAAAAAGAAAACGTGGTAATTTGCCAAAACATGCAGTAAAGATTTTAAGAAAATGGCTATACGAACATATGTACAGCGCATATCCCACCGAAAGCGAAAAATCATACCTGAGCAGAGTGACGAATCTCACAGTATTACAGGTAACATTTTATTTATTATTCATTTTATTTTAATGTCTTATTATTTTATATTTCATTTTATATTATTTAATGTAAATTAATTATATATAGTATATATATATAATTAGTTTATAAATATAGATTATTTTCAACACGTGATAATGATAATATTACATACAATCATAGTTATTCGTAACCGCTTTATATAAAAGTATAAAGTAGTACAAAATAAAATAATTCAGGTCGATACGCGTTTTATACATTATATATACAATTTGTATCATTGTTATAATTATAATACTCTGTTACGAAATACATAATAATTGTATAGATTTAAAAAAGATACCACCAAAATCATGTTAACATATTTAAAACATTCAATATTATTATAAGAATATAGAAATTGTTATATACAAGTAGGGGGAGGGGGGGGAATTATTTAAACACAGATAACATGAACTTTCTTCAAATTAAATCGACTAAAATCGTTAAAATTATATCGATAAGAAAATAATGACATTAACATATTTAATAATATTTTTCCTTCTGTAATATATAGGTATCCAATTGGTTCATAAACGCCAGAAGGCGTATTTTACCCAAGATGATTCGAAGTGATGGTCTAGATCCCCTCGAATACATCATATCCCGCCGCGGTAAAAAAATGGCTGCGAATTATCAGCAATCGGCGGGAAATAAAAGAAACAACAACCAAAATTGGGATCCCTCAAATGTATCCCGTAAATCTTCTAATAAAAAAAGAAAGAGGGATCACGACTACGACGATCCAAGCATATCTAAGGACGAATATGTGTAAGTTCATTTTTTAATAATCACGCTTCCTTTTATAATCTCCTTTATGTTGTAAGACTAATTATTTGTGGAGGTGGAAAACGTTAATTATGCATCATATTTACGAATGAACGAACGAATGTTACAGTGCGAGTGTGCGTAAAATATAATTTCATTCATTTAACAAAAATAAATCAATAACTCGGGTGTTGAAAAATAATTGTACATAAGCTTCTTTTTGTTTTTTTTTCTTTTCATTTGAAAATCATCCCATGTTTTTAATAATCAATTATAAAACATCCTATATAGATATAATATGGTTGAATGTTTGAAATAATTAGATATCATTAAATACATGGAAATGCTTCTTCTGCTTCTTCTGCTCATATACGTTAATATACATTTATTTACTAATTGTATATCTAATCGTTAATGATATTTTATACAGAAGCGAAGAGGATAGTATTCATGACTCTGCCAGCAGTTCGCATAGTGAAGAGGAACGAACTGCAAATAATTGGCAAAGTGTCATTGTATATCCTCGGTCACAAGTGGTGCAAGAAGTTTTTGTACCAGTTTACAACACACAACTACACCCAGCACAACGGGGGTAAGAGACCAAAAAAAAAAGAAGAAGAAAAAAAAACAAATACGCGACAACAACCGTTTTCCACCTTGTTGTATTACATTATCTTCGAAATGATATACAAAAATGAATGTATAATCGATTTCATTTATTTATTAATCCTCTAATTACATTATACGCCACTGAAGTGTCTTTCAATGTAAATCATTTTATTCATTTTCGTCATTTCTAAAGTTTTGACACGCATTATTTTTTTGTTTTTATATCAATGTATTTTAATTTGTTATATAATCTCCCCCTCCCCTACTTGACAATACTACAACTTTTTCATAGTTAGAGAATTAATGAAACGTTTCGTTTTTATTTTCCTTTATTTTGTTTTGTTCTTTTTAGCAATTTCAATAATATTTCATATCGTTTTAATATTAATAATTTTCTTTAATTTTCTTTTGTTTTTTTTTTCTTATAGAAATAACACACCAGCAAGAGGAGAACAACAACCACTGTCTTGGAACGCGCCAAGACAGCATTTGACAACGACTCCTGACGTACAGCAGGAGACAGAAATTTATACTACCTGCGAACACAACAATTCTCAGGATAATCGAGGAGAAAACATCAAACAACAAGATAATCTCGCTCCTCAAATGAATAAAGTCGAAGAAAAAAAACAATATGTACTGCAGCATTTACCAAAACAACATCGACAAGAACAATCACCTAACGAGGAAGTGCCTAGAGAAGATATAAATTTTTTGCTTCTTGTCGATGTAGCAGTCCTAGTACAGAAATTTGAAAATGAGGTGAAGAGCAGGAAAGCTGCTTAAGAGCAGGAAAGACAAACTGCTGAAGAGGAGCAGAAAAAACAAGTTGTTGCGTTTATCCTCGAGGAATTAAGCAACCGTTCTTGAAAAAATCAGCACCACCAAGGACAAAAGACAATAATGCGGTGCTGATTCTGTTGTTAATGTTGTTGTTTCTTTATTATATGTGTATTTTGTTGTGTGGTGATTCTCTTGTCAGTGACTTCAAGACTTCTTCGTACCAATAGACAATGTTGTATAAAGTTAAACTAAAAAGTGAAAAAGAAGAAGAAGAGAGAATTAGAAAGGTGGAAAACAAATCATTGCCATAAAAAAAGAAACAAATTCGTTGTCAAAAGAGTCCAATGCTCGTCGAAATAATTTTTCATTTATTTTTAAAATATCTCTAAAACATATTTATGTATATATGCGACTAGATAATCGGACTTAACGGAACCCCCCCTAATCGTTCCGTTCACTATTATTATTATTAACTGCTGATTTCAAATTTAATATTTTCCGTTTCTTATTGACTACACTATTTAATCTTGTGCTGTATTTTATAATGTATATTACTATGTTCATAACTCATTTTTTTAACATATTATTATTATATTATTATTAATATTATATTATTATTTTTATTTTTATTATTATAAATATTATATTATAAAGTAATAATATCTAAAATCTTACGCATTATCCATATGCGTTTCTCTTTTTATTGACAAAAGAAAATATAATTAAAGTTCTATCTCTTTTTCTAATTTATATCTTTAATTTTTTTTTGCTTTTTTTTTGTTTTTTTCCTTTCTTTTATAATAATTTTCTTTCTTTTTAAATAATTAAGAGAGAGAAGCGTTTAAAAAAAAAGAAAAAGAAGAACAAGTGTAGAGAAGCGATAAAAAGAAACAAGTTTTACATGAAACTAAAAAAATAAAATACGGTGCCAAAAAAAACAGTTAACACAAAATAAAAATATATACCTACTATTATTTACTGATGAAAAAGAATAAGAGTAAGAGAAAAGGGGACAAAAAAAATATGAGCGCGGGGTTAACGACAAAAATGTATGCACTTTCTATAAAAAAAAAAAAAAAAAAGAGAAAGGAAATAGAACGAAATTTAGCTAAAAAAAAATAAATCAATGAAAAGAAGACGCACAGACGTAAACGAAAAATAAAAAGAAGAAGAAAAAAAAAAAGAAAAAAGAAACATGCATCACAAATGTGCCTTTTTTTTCTTAAATGGACTGTTTCAAAAAGCAACGTATCGAATTAAACGTAATTATTGAATTACGTGTAAACTTCGGGAACGATCTCATTCGACTTTTAAAAACAAAAAATTTAATAGTCGTCAATTAATAATAAAACGTCTGCTTTATAGATAATGTAACATCTACAGCACATAAGATTTCATAAGGCCGTTACTTTCAATAGAGGACAATTCTTAATAATTGCAATAACCCGTTACCGTAAGATACATAAGACTCATAAGAAGGGTAATCATAACTAACATAAGAACCGACAAAACTGAACTAAACTCCTTCACTCTCCTCTATAACTCTTCTATAACTCCTCTATAACTCCTCTATATCTCCTGGCAGTATTCCCCGACTGCTCTTTTATTCCTTTTCATCGAACGACGAAGCATCGGCCTCCCCCACGGGTGACGCATACGGCCTCTGTTCCCCACACTTAATCTTAAGAATACCGATATCCTAAATAAACATCCGCACGTACTCACACTAGTGCAGGCGCCAACGTGCACGAACCTGCATAAGACGTTTACAATCGGCCAGTCCTGACGGTGACCGCCCTCGGTCACTAGACCATCACACATACATAAGACGCAACGTAAAATGAACATGAACATAAGGTTAATACATACATAAAAAGTACATGAATACAAACATAAGAATACGATCATAAATAAAAGTAATAATCTGAAAGAAAAAATATAAATAATCCACACATAAGAAATACAATCACAAAATAAACACAAGCGCAAGGCTAGTATAAAACGTCCTAAAAATGCTGATATAAAAGGGTCTAAAGATTAAATAAACGCATACATAAGAAATAAAATCACTCGGATACAATATTTCTTTTTCCTTTTTCCTCTCTCTTTTTTTTTTCCTTTCGATCTAATCAATAACTAAAATAATATTATTCTTACAAACATAAAGCGAGATGCGATTTCGGTGATAATCTTGAAAGGAAATGAAATGAAACATAATACAGCTGGATTTTATCGTAAGGATAAAATATACTAAATATAACTTTTAACTGTCGGTACATTCCCCGATGATTTGTCATTTAATTTGCTTACAAAGGCGCTATAACTATTTATCCTTTAACTCTTCCATTGCTCGCAGGTGTTCCTTGCTATTCTAGGCTTTTCCGGACGAGGTGCATCTAAGTATTTACCTTTAAGATTCTTTAATTCATTTTGTTTTTCCCCGCGATTTTGGGATTAATGTCTAATTCGGTAATTTGATTATCGGTGGAATCATCTATTTCTATATTCATAATCTGATCTATCACTACCTCTTCTTCGGAGCGCTTATCTTTTCTGCTAAAACTAATCCACATCTTTTTAATGCGTCGCGACCTAAAATAACGGAGTTCACCATTGTAGTATCCGGTACTACCAACAGACGAGTGTCAACCCTTTCGCCGTCATCTAATTTTAAACTAACTTGTATCGAGCCGTGTACTTGCAGACGACTATGATTAATACCATAATATTCACTTCCGAGTTCCGGCGCAGAGTTGATCGGTCCCATCACTAACCCTTTCTTTATGAAACTCACGGGGCTGCCGGAATCCAATAAGGTTTCTAAAACTAAGATGTAGTGTATATTGCCTGAATCGACATCTAAGTTATCTTCCTGATGTAGTCGTCATCGGTGGTCACGTTCCTGGTGACGCTGTGGACTTCGCCACCCTTCTCCGGGCATTCTGGTCTAAGATGTCCATGTTTACCGCACTTGTAGCAGCTGCCTCTTTCCCTCTTCGGACGGGGGCAGTTCCCCGCAAAATGTCCTGTCTCTCCACAGTTGAAGCATCTGGCATAATTTCCTCCGACGGCCTCTTATGGTCGATCGGTTTTCTTCTTCCTTCTCCCGTCGGCCGCCTTCCTTCGTATTTTGTAGGACTTCGAGGGCCCGTCGCTCGCATCCTTAAACCGGGTATAGCGTAATACTTTCGAAAGCCGTCAGCAACGACTCCTGGTCTCGGAAACCAATCATCCTGGGCCTGGTTTCTTAATGCAATGTCTGGAATGCCGTCTATCGCATACTCCAAAATTTCTTGTTCTGGGAGGGGAATTCGGTAACCCAGCATTTTGTCATGTAGGTAATCTCTAACGACTCGTTGCCGTTCCACCTACGTTCCTCAAACAGTCTTCTCAACGTGATAACACTTGTCGAGAGCTAAACATCTTCCCTATTGCTACTAATAATTCCTCCATTCCATAAGTCACGAATTCGGGTTTTGAGTGAAACCATCGCAATGCTTTTCCCTCAATTTTAGACTAATTATCATAACAATTTCGGTATCCCGAAGCTGGTGCATTCGTTGTATATAGCGCACTCGTCTTTCCCAGACGGTAAAGGTACCAACGCTTCCATCAAAACGTCGATCATTATCAGAGATTACACTTAAGCTGACCTCGCGGTGTCGACCATTCACTCCTGGTCGTTGTTCCGTTTTTCCCCTGAGTTGCCCGACCTCACGCAAGGTCTTCTCTGCCGACGGAGACTTTCTACTTCGCCGTCTTCGGTGGCCGGTGTTTCTAAGGCGGTCGCTCCCGTCGTCGTAAGTGTATCTAGATAGCTTCATCCCTCCCAATGAGGTTCAGCTAAATCTAAATCTTGCCCATACAGCTCGGCTTTCGTGCCGTACGTCGCCAGCCTCGACACGCGTAACATTTCTCCTAGCTCGGTTGCTGTAAGTTTGCGGGTTGTTGCCTGTTTCTACTTTTCGTAGACACTTTCAATGCACCGTTTTCTAAATTTTTAGATTTCGCATGTTAAGTCACTCAAACACGTTAAGTCCACTCCTAACTACACTATAACTATGATTCAATCCCATTTTCATAAACACACGCGGTGAATCGCGAATTTCTGATTTAGCGAGTTTGTCCCACTTCTGAAATTCGTAAACTCTCCAGCACATAAGATTTCATAGGCCGTTACTTTCAATAGAGGACAATTCTTAATAATTGCAATAACCCGTTACCGTAAGATACATAAGACTCATAAGAAGGGTCATCATAACTAACATAAGAACCGACAAAACGAACTAAACTCCTTCACTCTCCTCCTATAACTCTTCGCTGAAACTCCTCTATAACTCCTCTATATCTCCTGGCCGTATTCCCCGGCTGCCCTTTTATACCTTTCATCGAACGACGAAGCATCGGCCTCCCCACGGGTGACGCATACAGCCTCTGTTCCCCACACTTAATCTTAAGAATACCGCTATCCTAATAAAACATCCGCACGCACTCACACTAGTGCAGGCGCCAACGTGCACGAACCTGCATAAGACGTTTACAATAATATAAAAAATAAAAAATAATACTAATGATAATACCAATTATAAATATGTAACAATTAAGCAAAATGAAACGTAAAAAGATGAAAGAAAAAATAGTTAAGGATGACGTTTACAATAAATAATAATAATAATAATAATAATAATAATAATGATAATACCAATTATAAATATGTAACAATTAAGCAAAATGAAACGTAAAAAGATGAAAGAAAAAATAGTTAAGGATGAATGAACATCGTCTCCTGAGCTTTATTCAATTTTAAGGCCAGCGTTCCTCGCAGTTTTATATACGTACATATATAAATACATATAAATATTAATATTTACATATACAGAAGAAAAAAAAAAAGATAGTAAAAAGAAACACATATGCAGTTAAAAAAAAAAAACATATACGTTTCATATATTTACAAGTAATGAAAAAGCGTAACATCAAAGTTAACTCGTAATTAAAAATTTAATCGAAATATAACGATTAATAATAAGAAAAGAAAAATGACTAATACATTACTTTCCAGTTACACGAGAATTTGTTTTAAAAAAGATATTTTGTGGAAAGAAAATAGTGTTCGATTAAAGTGACGATTAAAGATTATTATTTAACGTCTACGAGAAAATATATGTTTACTTAAAACGAAATAGTAAAAGCTCGATTCTCGGCTTAATTTCATTTACATTTATATAACTATTATTTAATATATATATTATAATCTTTAAAATCTATCGGTAATATAGTTAAAAACATTTAACTGCTACCTTTTTACATTGGTAATATGATTTTTTGTGTATCTGCAGTTATTAATTTTAATATAATTTATAATAATTCAGTAATTGTAACGCGTGGATCAAAGAATTGTTCCATTATGATCAAAATAATTTTGCATGCAGTCTTACTTGTGTATTTTTGTGTCAACTTTTTAACTACTTCACGTCTTTCCAAGGATGATTTTCTTGTAATAATATAGCACTCAGATTTGTGTTTTTAATAGTGCCAATATAGTTAAAAAGTTAAATAAAAGTCTTCAATACGGATTGATATTAAAATTAAAGCGAAACTTTCGAAAGAGAATCGAGCTAAGAACGAAAGAAGAAATATAAAAAAAGAAGAAAAGAAATCGAGTTTTAATACTAATTCTGAATAAGCCTTAAAAACATAATCGTATCTCTCATTGTTAGATTATTATTTTCCTAATGAAACGATAACTCGATTATTATATAAAAAAAAAAAAGATCACATAGACATATTTTACATATGATAATATTAATAGATACAACAAAAAAAGGAAACACAATTTTTAGTGTTAAGCATTACGGCCTTTATGCTCCTAAATTTCTAACAATAGGGGCATCTCTTGTTAAACAAAAAAAAAAATTTTGTATAATTGTACAGTAAACTCTCGTATTATAATGCAAATTTTTACAATGCACTGTACACAAAATTATAAATAAATTTATCTATTAATTGTCTTTAAATAATTAATTATTATTATTAATGTAAAATATAATTAATTATATATTTAGTTTTTCGTTGAAACATTTTTATTAACTTTTTAAACTATGTACTTTTACGCGTAAAATACAGAAAGTGTGTAAGCAACAATAGTCTGATGAAAAAAAAGAAAAACAAAAAAAGGAACAAAATTAATAACAGTTATTCCAAATATATTATTAGATTATATTGTGTTGTTAGAAGATTAAAAATTATCTGAATAAGCCTTAAAAACATAATCGTATCTCCATTGTTAGATTATTATTTTCCCTAATGAAACGATAACTCGATTATTATAAAAAAAAAAGATCACATAGACATTTTTACATATGATAATATTAATAGATACAACAAAAAAAGGAAACACAATTTTTAGTGTTAAGCATTACGGCCTTTATGCTCCTAAATTTCTAACAATAGGGGCATCTCTTGTTAAACAAAAAAAAATTTTGTATAATTGTACAGTAAACTCTCGTATTATAGCAAATTTTTACAATGCACTGTACACAAATTAAATAATTTATCTATTAATTGTCTTTAAATAATTATTTATTATTAATGTAAAATATAATTATATATTAGTTTTTCGTTGAAACATTTTTATTAACTTTTTAAACTATGTACTTTTACGCGTAAAATACAGAAAGTGTGTAAGCAACAATAGTCTGATGAAAAAAGAAAAACAAAAAAGGAACAAAATTAATAACAGTTATTCCAAATATATTATTAGATTATATTGTGTTGTTAGAAGATTAAAATATTATCTTTAAAACAGGAGAGATTTCATTTAAAAAACAAGAGTTTACTGTATACCAAATGTTATTCTCAGGATTTTTTACTCGTATTTCTATATCAAATGATATCCATCTGACTAAAAGCAATCTCATTTTGTATATCAAATTTTAATAATAATATTATAATAGTTGAAACTTATATATATCTCTATGCGAGAGAGTATAAGAATTAAAAAAGAAAAAGGAAAAAAACAAACAATGAAAATAAGAAAGATGATGCATCATTATTTTTCAAAACTATTTGAGCACGATTTTACGATTAACGATACATTTCTCATTATTAAATGTGTCATATGAATTTTAACATCCAATTTTCATACTATTAATTATATTATTATTATTATTTCTTTTCTTATATATATTATCGAAAAAAAAAAACTTAAAGCGTGTTTTTTAAACGAACATCCAACGGATATTATTCTAAACACACACACACACATAACACATACACACACCGAAAAACACTAATGTAATACCATTCTAGATAGATTAATTGTGCAGACAACAAAATTGGTACAAATGCCAAAGACTGTCTTAATAATAATATTAATAATTAATAATAACAAACAAAAACAAAACAAAATAACAACAACAAAAAATAGTCGAGATAAAAAATGACGTTGCTGATACGCGTTTTTCGATAAAAAAAAAATCCCAAATAAGAAAAGAGAAAGAGAAAGGAAAGGAAAAAAAAAGATGGAAGAAGAAAATGAGAATGAGAGAGAATAATAAATAGAATAAATAAATTATAAAGTACAAATTTCTGTGTCCGAACGTTAAATAATAGGACATATTCTTTACAAAATAGTGTTTTACATTATTAATATTGATTCATTAGAAAAAAAAATTGAAAAAAATAACCGGAGCATATTTGTGTATATATATATAAAAAAGAAGAAAGAAAAAAATGCTTGCCATGAAAGGTGCGAAGAAACGAACAAACAAACAAAATGTAAATGTAATATAATCTTACATTACATTACATTACATTTATTTTATATTCGCATGTATTCTTTCATAAAAATAATTATGATTAGAAGAAGAAGAAAGAAAAACGTAGTTAAGTAAGTTAGTCAATTAGTTTAATGATAGATTAAAAGAAAAAAAAGAAAAAGGAGAGAGAAAGAGAGAGAAAATGAGAGTGATAGAAGAGAACTAATAATTAGATTGAAAAATTGTATCGATGCTTTTCTTCTACTTGAAATTCCCTTTTTTTTATCTTTATAGTCTAATGGATAAATGAAAGGTGAAAATAAGGGAAACTTAAAGAAAAAGCATCGATACAAAGATACATTAACGATAAGCAAACTTTATAAAATGTTAGTCAATGCTTTTCAACCCTTTATAGATAGATTTAAATTTAAGATTGTTCAATATAATAAGATTGAATTTATTCGTGTATAAAATTATGTTAGTAATTAACATAGAATTATAACGACAAATTTTGATTCGAATATTATTCGTACGTTGTTGTTTCTGCTTAGAGAACAAAGAGAATAATAAATAGAGATATTATATAAATATATATAATATATAAGTATAAACATATATTATATATATTTATATTTTTTTTTTTTATATACATCAATAGATTTGAATATGTATATATAAATATGTATATAAATATATATATATATGTGGGATGCGAGCACCTCCAAGCCAAACACTTAAATAGGCGTTCGTGAGGAGATTGGACGGTGGGCCCTGGATAGCTCAATGGTTAAGAGCAGTCGCCCGGAAAGCGGAAGATCCGGGTTCGAGTCCCGGTCCAATCTGTCCAACGGCCCAATTTTTTCACGAATCCTACATTTTGGGGGCTCAGCCGGGATGGAGGTTTGTTTTGTTTCACACTTCTACGACCGGGCAATAATTAGGGAAAAATAATTAATTGAACATCTATCAAAGAGAGGTTAGGCTGACGTCTTACGTATAGTGGCGACGTGAACGATTGGCTGGGGAACTAGGCAAGACGGCCTTTAGACAGCAATGCGTTCAGGACTAGAGACGTAAGACGTGTAGTAAGAGGTCTACGACGAAAGAAGGATAGATGGTTCAAGGAAGGGGTTTTTTCCAATGACGGACATTCGGGGTCGAATGTGGTTGCGGGGGGGTAGAATGTGGGATGCGAGCACCTCCAAGCCAAACACTTAAATAGGCGTTCGTGTGGAGATTGGACAGTGGGCCCTGGATAGCTCAATGGTTAAGAGCCGTCGCCCGGAAAGCGGAAGATCCGGGTTCGAGTCCCGGTCCAGTCAGTCCAACGGCCCAATTTTTTCACGAATCCTACATATATATATTCTTATTATTATCTCTAATTATTGATTTATCACTGAGATTATTCAAAATTATTCCACATACGAATTTTTGCATATCTTTTATTATTTTTTTTTATAAAGGGTTAAAAGTTTGATGACGAGGAAGAAAATTTTGTTGTAAATATTCTTTTTCTCTTCCTACTTGCTTTAACAAATACCAAAATGATAATGCAAATATCTAAACAAATATCTCATCATTATTGGTAACTTTTATTATAATCTTTGATTAATTTTTATAATTACTTATAATATTAGAATGCGAATATTTATGCATTAGGGTATAAGAGAAAAACTTATTTAGATTTTTGCTTCTTTTATTCTTTTTTTTTTTTGTATAAAGAAGCACTATTCTAAAAAATGAAAATAGATTTCGTTAGAAGATTTAAGGAATTGTAATTCTTTAAGTACTTAATCAAAATATTTTTACGTTATTATCGAATAGCAAGATAATATAACTAAATTATCAAGTGATATTTGTTTAAAAAAAACTTGTCATTTCGCACCTCTTCCTCTCTCTCTCTCTCTTTCTCTCTCAGATTATTTCTTGTTTCGTTTATTTGACTAATTATTAAAGAATATTTTACACAGTAACTTTAGAATCCAAGTAAAATGAGTTTCAAGTTTTGATATCTTGCAAGAAAAATTTCATGATATTGTATATATTTCTTTGTAGAGTAATTTATAAAATTGTCATTCGATTGAAATATTAAATACAGAAGAAAGAAAAGAAAAGAGAAATGTCTGGATAAAGGGGAAAAAAAGAAAAAAAAGAAAATGAATTGATTTATAGTAGGTATACATGAAACTATTGATTGTTAACGAAAAGAAATAAAAACAAATCTAATTTTAAGAAAATTGAAATAAAACTCGTTGACTACTGATAACGAACGTTTAGTAAATAATTTAAAACAAATAGAAAAAATAGTGAAAGAATGATAAATAGACATTAATGAAATCTGTGAAAGAGACTCGATAAGATGATCACATCTTTCAATTCCAATGCGCGCGATATGGAACGAGAAAGAAAAGGGTTTTTTTTCTGTTTCACTTTTAAATTTAATTTTTATTGATTTATGTAATGCGTAAAAAGAAGTTGGAAAAGAAAAAAGGGATTTTATTGATATACATCCAATTTTCTGTTATTATTTCAAAATTAATCACTCACTGCCATAAACGATAAATGATAAATAATAATAATAATAATATATAATAATAATAATAATAATATAATAATAATAAAATATAATAATAATAATATTAGGAATAATAGAAATAATTTTAAGAATGATACGACGAAATGTTAAATTCAATGTATTATTATTATTCCCTCTTTCTTTCGAGTTCCAGTTCGCGACCGAAATCGTAATAAAAAAAAGATTATTTCGTATGCTAGTCGAGTTTTTTCGAATCGAAATAAAAAAAGAAAAAAAAGAAAGAGAGAGAACTTCTCTTCTTCCTCCGTGAGATTTAAGAGACAAGCGAAATTTGACCGTCTTTTTTTCAACGTGAGAAACTTATATGTGTTTTTTTCTTTTTTTAGCGAAGAAAAGAGCCTATACAACGCATATATTTATTCGTCAATTTTTTGTTTCCTCTTCGTCGTGTACAAAACGGGCTTATAAATAAAAAAAAAATGATTTTGGAGAAAAAAAGAAAAAAGAATTTGCCGAATAATCGTTAAATCACACGGTCACGTCATTTGTAATTATTAGAATTAAGAGGAATGTTTGCGTGTTAATAATATATGTGTGTGTGTGTTTGTTTGTACGAGTGCGTTTCTTTTTTACTCTTATCTTTTAATATGGGATTTTAGGAATCACTTTTCTCCTATACTTTCCCAACAAGTTAAATAGAGTAAAAAAGGTCGATTTCATTTGTATATTATCACACAAAATATGTAATGCGTTTTTTGTAAAAAGTACAAAATTACAAGTGGCGCGCGGGTGCCTTTTAAATATAAAAAGGAAAGAAAAAAAAATAAAAGAGAAGAACAAGAAATATTAAATAAATAGAGTTAAGATAATTTATCAAAGATCTCTGTTTCTAAAAACGACTGACGACGATGTGTGGTCACTAAAAATGATAACGAATCAAACGAAAACGAGAAAAAGAAAAAAAAACAAGAAAAAAGAAAATAATTTACCTTGAAAACGAGTCGCCGGTGGTTCTTCTTTGAATAACTGCGAGTACCGTTTGTTAACGTTCCAATGATATTTAAAATTCTTTCTTAATTTTATCTTATGATGATCAACGTTGGAACAAATATATCAATAAAAAAAAAAAAAGAAAATATAAAATGTTGAAATACTGTATGTAATTTTGGAATTTATTACAATTTCCAAAAGGATAAGAAAAAAAAGAAAGAAAAGAAAAAAGGAAAGATATTGCGTTTCTACTTAAGTTTGTTTGAATATAAATATAATTGTTGTTTCTTTCCTCCCTTATATAAATATATATATTTATAAAAATTTATAAAATAAATTTAAAAAAATTTAATAAATTTATTAAATATATATTTATATATATATATATTTATAATTGACTTTTTCAGACTTAAGGCCCAATTGCGCATTTAAACTGTACTTACTACTTAAACACAACCGACGATGACTATTATTAATCTCCTATAACTGTCTGATATTTTCAAACGATAAATATACAATTATAATAGGTTTTATGTTTTTCTTCTCTTTTTTCTTTTTTTTTTTTGCATTATAACCGATGCTAATATCATTATTATTATTATTACTTTTGAACCTTATGAACTAATTGTATTATTATTATTATTACAATTATATATATTATTCTTATCCTTTTATTATTAATATTATTTTAGCATTATTATTATTATTATTATTGTCTTATCATTTCATATATATATGTTAAGATTATTATTACATTATAATTATTATCTCAGATCTTTTTTTGTAAAAGAAGCATTTTTGATTATTGTTTGTCCTTTTTCTTTTTCTTTTTTTTTTTTTTCATTGCGCTTTAGTAAAATTTGAAACATTTAAGAAACGTAGCGAAAAATTGTTACAGTGTAGTTTCATGTTACTCGTTAAGAAAATGAAATTAATAGAAAATAAAAAGGAAAGGAAAAAACGATGATACGAGAGAAAGAAAGAGATAATACAGAATAATTAATACTATCTCTTGATTCTTTTTACATCTTCCTTTAATTCTTACGAAAAAATAATTCTAATGAATGAAGAAGAAAAATACAAAAATTAACCCTTCGTCGGGAAAACGTGGAACCCAGCCAGCCACATGCTTGAATAATTATTTTTATATTTCAATTTTAATTATATAAATAACAACATTTATTATATTAAATAATATTCTAGCAAAACCCCTCTTCCCCATCCCGAAGAGTATTAATAAATTATTTCTAAATTTTGTTCTTTTAAATAACGATAACATCGAAATAATCGAACCCACCCCTCCCCCCGCCACCCATTGACGACGCAGGATTAATTTAAAAGAAATAAAATAGAAAAAATAAAAAGAAACGATCGAATAACGATATTTTTCAAGTTAATATTTAGCGTGTATAATAATTATCATTATGTACATGTGCCATAGAAAAAAAATATAATAATATTTCCGATTAATCTTAAGCAGATCATTCTCTTTGTTATTATTATTATTATTATTTCGTTAAGGGGTTTATATAAAAAATAGAATTAAAAGAAGTGAATAAAGATGAAAATGAGAAAAGAAAAGAAGCAAACGAAACCACGTTTCGTACACAACGTGGATGGTCAAATTGATTTTCTCTTTTTATCGATAAAATATAAAATAAAGCAAGAATTGTTTTTTTTTTATCCTTTTTTTCCCTTTAAGTTCGACGCAAATTTTGTTGGCAAAATGAAACGCGAAATAATTAAATGAAAATCGTAAAAATCATAAAATGTGCTTTAGAAAATACAGTTGTAATGGCGCCCTAACCTATATAGGTCAGTGATCAAAAATAATTCTATTTTTTATGAATTTATAGGAACAAAGTATAAACATTTAGATGCTCGACGTATTCTTAACACATAGGAATAATACAATGTATCATAAAAGTTCATAAAATATGCTTTAAAACAAAATTCTATAAATAATTGCAATGGCGCGTGTCTTAGCCTATATAGGTCACCGATCACAAAAATAATTTTATTTTTTTATTAATTTATAGGAACAAAGTATAAACATTTAGATGCTCGACGTATTCTAAACACATAGGAATAATACAATGTTTAATAAAAGTTCATAAAATATAACTGTAAAAAAAAAAAACAAACAAACATTATAATATATTCCATATAGAAAAAAATAATTACTTTATTATATAAATTTTTACTTAAAAAGGGCTAACGTTTAACGGTTGTTTATTTTTATTTTGTTTTGTTTTTTATTTAATACAAAAATAATGTCAAAAATAAATTCGAGGAAGGAACGAAAAGAGAAGGGAAAAAGTTTATTCGAATGCGTCGAAGGTGCGAGTGCGTGACCACCATCTCGAAAGGATGTTATGGTAGGGGTAAAAAGAAGGAAAAAAAAGAAACAGATATAGTGGGGATACATTCGTGATGCGGATCGGTACACACTATTCTACAAACTCGTAGATAGAACGCGGAAGGACTTCGAAGTGTTCGAATAAAGCGCGGTCAGTCTGAAAATCGACGTTATTCGTGTAACTACGTTTCCTTCTTCATCATCATCATCATCATCATTCGTCATCATTCGTCGTCATAGTTATTCGCGAATAACAAAAATTTTCTACTTTTTCTTTCTCTTTCATTTTTATATTATATTTTTGTAATAAACAATTTGCAACAGAGAGAGGCAGATATAATTAAAAAATAATATCATAGAAATCCGAGATCATTTCAGAACGTATTCTGATTTAAATCTATCATCTATCTAAGAAAAAAAAAAATACACTTCGTGTGTGATAGAAATATTGTAACATATTCCAAGAGAGTGCCGTTGTATCATCTTTCCGTTCGCGATTCGTAATAATCGAGATTAGTATTTCCATCGATGATATTTCTTCTAATAATATCTACTTTATTTTTTATTGATATATAATTTTCGATTGATTTTATTTCGTCGTGTTTTAATATCTTTCTCTCACACACACACACACACACACACACACACACACACACACACAGTCAAATTGTTGTCAATTGATAAACGTTCGTGCAAATGTTCAAACATTTCAACGATATTCGTACGAGGAGAAATTTAACGATATTATTACGTTATTCATAATAGTGGGTGATAAATTAACAACAACAACAACAAAAACAATAAAAAATTCTAAATAATATTTATAGCGGTCTGCTTTAAAAAGCAGCCGCGTGCCAAAAATTATGCCATAATAGCCCCTGTTAATAATCGGTTTGAATACAAAATTAACCCAAATAATATTGGGAATAATAAAATAATAAAAAAACAAAAATTACAAGAAGAACAAAAAATACAGGGGGATTCAACTCTATTCGACGAACATTTAGCCGATCAAAATTTCAATATTACTTCATGCTAAAGGTACGTACTTACAATTTGTCAGTGTTCTCTTCTCTTTTATAGCGGTTAAGAATCCTAATTGTTAGCTTTTTGCGGTCATCACTCCTGGCGGAAGAAGATCTTCTATATTATTATTATTATTATTATTAATATCATCATCATCATCACCTGTATCGTGTGTATATAAAATGACGTAAGGATAAAATTATCCCTATTATGGTAGAAAAATTGTTTTCGTTATCGTATTTTTCAAAAAAAAAACAAACCGAATTTTTATGAAAACAAATAAATAATTATTTGCATTAATATACAATTTAATATACACGTTGGTATTCGATATTTCAAAATTTTATACTCAAATGAGATATTATTTTATATTGATTATAATAATTTGATTTTTATCAATAATTGATTCTCAATTATTTTATTAGAATATAACAAAAGTTCGTTGAAACTTTTACTTTAAAATTGCATAATGAATTGTTTTTTATAAAATTTTTATAAAAATATATATATATATATGCATATCAAAATTAAGCAGATACCACGTGGATAATATTTACTACTACATAAGCACGTTTTAAAGTAGCCTAAGAGTCTGTAAGAAAAGGGGGGGAGGTGAGGAAAAAATAAAATAACCATTAAACATTATCTCGAATAAATATTATATATAAATTTGTAATTTTTTTGTTTTGTTTAAATTATTACTGTACGTATCGTGCGTTCATTGAAAAGTCCAAAATAGTTCAATGCAAACATCAGTGTCATTGTAAATATTCAAGAAATAGTAATCACGTTCTCTCATCGCGTAATAATTTTTTATTATTTTTTCTTGTTTGTTTTTTTTTTATATGGCCTGCTTCTTGTTAAATTAAATTGTCGTAAAATAAGAAACGCGTAATAAATCGGTCAATCTTTCGACACACGTTTACTTCTCGATATTACAATAACTTATTTAATCAATCAACGTAGATTTTTTTTTTCAAACACGAAAGATAAGTATATGGGAATACATTTTTGTTATTCATTTTTCATCTCTGATCTTATCAAATTCAAAGAACAATTAATTTAGAACGTAATTAAAGAGTTAGATGGGGGGGAGGGAAGGGGAATTTGTAAATCATTTGCCATTTTATTCTGACTAGTTTTTTATCATTTTATAAATACTACCAAAATTAACATTTATTAAAAATAAAATTCAACGTTTTGAAGAATGAGTATATCTATCGAAAGGGAAAATTAGAAATGAATAGTAAATGTAATTTTGTTTTTTCGATTAATTAGATTATTCTTATTCGGTAATAAAAAAAAAAAACTATATCGTTATTATGTCTAACCATAAACAGTAAAAGAAAAGAAAAAAAAGAAAAAAAAAATGTATGTCTAGCAACGCGTGAAATTCAAATGTTGCACGATCGCATCATTAAAGTATAAAATATGAAGGCCGCGATTTATATCTCGCATCACATTTCATGTATGAAATACATGAAAAATATACGATAGTATATATATATATTTTTTAATCATTTTATTTTTTTTAACACATTCATTACGTTATATATATTATCAAATTATACGAGTTAATAACTCGAACGTAAAGTTGATGAAATGATGAATACAATTTCATAAAATTATAATAAAAAACAAAAATACTTTCTATAAATTAATAAATTGAAATGTTTCGTTTAACATAAAGAAAAGAAAACGAATTTTATTATAATACCGATTCGGAGAGATCTAATACATTATTATATATATATATTATAAAAAAAAAGAAACGAATTACAAACGCGTGATGATGCTTATCACGTATGACAAAATTACAAATTCGCATCACGTATTTTTAACACAAGTAATGAAAACTATTTCGCCCTATATAAAAAAAAACAACTCAATTTCGAATAACTTTCACGATTGATTTATGTCAATCAATTATATATTAAATATCTGATCTATAATTAAAAATAAAAAAAACAAACAAGATATTTGTATTTTGTTTTTAAAAAAAAGCAGCAAAAAAAATCTACTTTACGTTGAAAATTTTTCAATCCACTCAAGTGTATAAACAATCGATAGAATAAATTAAAAATCGATAGATAAATTAATAAATTAAATAAAAAAAAAGGTTCATTTTATATAGAATTTATATTACAATTATTCATATTTTATATAGAATTTATATTACAATTATTCATTTTATATAGAATTTATATTACAATTATTGATATTTTATATAGAATTTTGATAAAACTAAACTTACATGTGTAACACAATTGACTAACCGTTAACCGAATGTAAGGGAGACACTGGGTCAGGAATTTAGTGAATTTCTATAAGAAAATAAATAAATTAGACACATATCGTATGGTTAAATCAATACTCGATAGATATAAAAAAAAAAATATATATATATATTATCCAGAAATTATGCAAATAAAATGAATAAAATTTCCATATTTAATTTAGCGAGTTAGCTAACCAGTTCGTTAGCCTTCCATAATATACATATGTATGTTGCGTATATTCATCCACGCTTATAACTTTCAACAGGACGTAATAATAATGCTCGTTTGCGTAATAAACTTTTATATATAAATATTCCTTTTCTTTTCTTTTTTTTTTTTTTATACTCCGCGAGAGAGAGAAAAAGAGAGAAATACATTTTTCGACGTTTCTTTTAGGAGCTACGTTCGTTTCTTTTTTTTTTTCACCTTTTTTTTCACCTTTGCTCGTAAAACTTCGCGATATTTGGATCGGATATCCAACATTCGAGTATGACTCGCAACAAATACCGTTATTGATCGTAACAGAAGGAAAAAAAAATGAAAAAACAAGGAATAAGAAAAAGTTTATAAAATATAATAAATATAGTAAAAATATATTCAAAAATATATTCATAAATAAATATAGTAAAAATATATTCACGTTTCATTGAAAATTGTTGTATATAATTTATTTATATATATTAATTAGTTTATCATAGCGTTATTTAAAAAGATAATATTTCGTCTAATTGTTTGATACACCATGATTATTGGTGATTGATTTATTTCAATATTTATTTATAAATATTCTATCCTTATATTTTTTCTTATCTTCCTTTTTTTGATTATTTTCTCTCTATAAGACAGTCTTTTTTTTGAAATCTATTAGCTTGGTTTAGAATTCGTATACTGGTAGATATATTTAACACGTGATTCGAATCATATACCATCGCAACCATAATTATATATCATTATACCGGGTAGGTAATGTTATTCATGTGCGCTATTACGGAATATCAGCGTTAAATTGGAAACATAGATTACCCTTTTAAGAAAATTAACTCGATTTATACACGAAAACTCTCTATAATCAAATTTAGAAAAATAATTGATCGAATAATTGATTAATTGAAAGAAACATATATAATCAGATTTAAACAAAAAGAAATCATTGAATAAATTCATAGTTAAAAGTGAGTAAAGAAAAATAGAATATATATTAGATCGTTTATTATTATTATTATTAATAAATTTCACGTGCATTACAATACATTGTATTTCATATTACTTAAATGACAATGAAACATATATAATCAAATTTAAATAAAACAAAATCATTGAATAAATTCGTAGTTAAAAGTGAGTAAAGAAAAATAGAATATATATTAAATCGTCTTATTATTATTATTATTAATAAATTTCACGTGCATTACAATACATTGTATTTCATATTACTTAAATGACAATGAAACATATATAATCAAATTTAAATAAAACAAAATCATTGAATAAATTCGTAGTTAAAAGTGAGTAAAGAAAAATAGAATATATATTAGATCGTCTTATTATTATTATTATTAATAAATTTCACGTGCATTACAATACATTGTATTTCATATTACTTAAATAACAATGAGTGTATTTAATAAAAAAATAAATTGAATATAAAATAATTAAAAAAGAAAAGAAAATATATCGTGAGCGTATAAAATTGATCAAAAATAAAGTCAAGAAATTAGTATTTAGGACAACGTTAGAAGAAGAAGAGGAAGAGGAAAAAATCCCAATTTTAGAATTGAAAAAACAAGACGAGATTAACGGTTTATAGTCAAAAACAGGAATCGATCCACGAATACCAAATTGCAAAGTCGTTTGATTCGTTTACTACCGGTCCAATTCAAGATGGTACGTCGAAATATTCAGGTCGTTAGAATTTGTATTCTTGCGGTGCTCGTTCAACTCTTTCCAACCTTCTTCCCCCCTCTTCCACCCCTTTTATCCATCTCCTTACCTTTTTCCTCGCAGTCTTCTTAACCGAGTTCGGTGATAGCCGTTATATCGACGGTCACGTTGTCTTTCCACGTGTAAACCCCCCTTGCCCCCTCTCCCTTCCCCCCATAGGTTTCCTATGGGTTGACATCAAATCACAACAGACCAAATTTAATTTTCTTTTTTCCTCATAAAAATCATAATAACGTTCACTCTCGAGTATTATCATTTTGTTACATATTTATCTCTCCCATCATTTATATTTTATTACATTTAAACAAAATAAATTCAATTGTATTTATAGTATTGTAGAATATTTATAACGTGTAAAGTATCTGTTTTATCTATTCACACGTACGTTTTTTTCATGCTAAAAAATATATAAACTTAATTTTGAAAATTTCATTAATAATAATAAGTCTACTATTATAACATAAAGATATAATAATATTTCTATATAATACTTAGCCTATTTTATTTAAAATGAATCAAAAGTTCGTGCTTTTATTGTTTCAAATGGTGCAGACAATTTTCTTCAAGTCAATCAAAATTATTTTATATTATATATGCAAGTGAAATATTAATTTAAAAAATGCATCAACTTTGTTGGTTCACCCTTGTCAGAGAAAAAAAATCCGAGAAAATTTTCAATATTAAAATAATAATTGATTCCCTCTCTCTCATTTTGTGAAGAATTGTTGTATAAAATAATAGAAAGTAAGTAAATAAATGAAATGTAAGTAACTATAGGTGATACTAGCGATAACCGGTAACCAACTACTCTTAGAACGATCAAACTGTTAATCGAGATACGTTAAGGTGTTGTTGGCATATCACGTTAGGCTTTTGCTCCATAAAGAAATCCTTTCGGACGTAAAGTACACCTTGACTTCTTTCTAGAGCGAATCTCTCACTGGCTTGGTCACTCTAGACGATGATTTCGCAGGCTATTACATACTGTTACATCGAACCAACGTTTGCAAACTGGTCATTCGTTCTACTACTATCGTATATAACAACTATTCGTAAGATAAGTTTATAGTATTGACGAGTGTTGAAACTAAACACTTTTATTGACACGTTCAATAAATTCTAACATCAATCGTTTTCCTCCTAACGTCTAATCGATTATTATAATCATTTTATACTAATTGATTTGATAAACATATATCATCGATAAACATATCGTAAGGATTATTTTTAATTGGGATAATTAAAGATTTAATTTATTTTATATTACATTTTATTAAATGGGACGAAGGAAAGAAAGAAAGAAAGAAAGATGGTTCGAATGTATTCTATAGATAATTATTTCCAGTCACGTCAACGTTGCTGAAACAATCGATTTGTTTTTTTTAAACGAAAACAATGAATGTTTATTTCAAATCAAAACCAATCGAATTCGTTAACTGTGTGCTATAAATCGTGACAATCATTTTAAACGTACAACGTGATTATGCAGTTTTGTTTCTTTTGCTATACTTTAAAAGTAATGAAATTAATTCGCGTATTCAAGTTGATTTCTTTTTTCGAAATCAAATTACTTTTCCAATGCTCGAATTATTCAATTGGATTAAGAATGCCGATTATTTCTGTGTTGCAGAATTTAGCAAAGTTTCAATATGAGGAGGAAGACACTGGTATTATTGTTCGTTCTTCTCGTTTTAAAACGATCCTATTCGAGTTCTGGAAACGAATACAGTGATGATAATCATCATCGACAAAAAAGAGTACTTTGGATAACGAACGATGGTCGAATAGCTTTACCACCTGGCACAGTAATGACTATAATACCTACGCTGGCATTACCTTTTGTCAGATATCCACCTTACGGATTTTTAAGTAACATGACTATTAGTCTACCCTTTACTAGTAAGTTGAAATTTGTTTGAACTATCGATACATTCAAGGTAGCGGGTAGGTACTCCTACACGATCCCGGTGGAGAATAAACCTACTTCAGGGATGCGACCCTGCCTACGCAAGCCTTGGATTATCTCCCAAGACCATACGGGGGAATCCATTGTCCCATCCAGTATCCTTGTCTAAACCTATAAATTTCCCTAACACACCATCCTTACACCATCTTCCAACACGTCTTTAGCCAGCGAGGAAGATTAAGGCTAAAAACCTCTCAATATGAGAGAGGCTTTTGTCCAGCAGTGGACAGTATAGGCTGATGATGATGATGATGATGATCGATACATTGAATGATTATAAATTCAAATCGATTAGAATACACTTTGAAAAATTTTACGATATTTCTTGATATTTCAAATATTAATTTGATAATAACTTTGAACATCACGTAAAGTAACAACATACAATTTTTATATATAATTATTTAATAATATAATTTATTATTTAATTATACGTAACGTAGAATGTAATTATATCTTTACAATATATATGTGTGTGTTTATTATTTATTATTATTTATATTACTATATATAATCTATAGAAATTGACTAAATTTTCCCTATTTTTTCTTGTTCTTTTTCTTTTTGAAATAAGTGGAAGCAATCACGTTGGCAAATGAACTAATATGTATACGTATATATGCCAATATCATTATATTATCATTTTACTTACAGTCGACTTCGATAAATTAGGACTAACGGACAATGAAAATCCTTATGGTGCGTTGCAACCAGCCTTCGACAGAAGTGCACGCGGTAGAAAAGCTGGCATGATTATGGCAGATTTCATAGCAGCATTTATAAAACGAAGACTTCACAAAAGGGATACCATAGAAATTCCAAAAGATGCTTTCCACGGTGGAGAAAGAGCTTTACT
Organism: Polistes fuscatus; assembly: GCF_010416935.1. Taxonomy (NCBI): domain Eukaryota; kingdom Metazoa; phylum Arthropoda; class Insecta; order Hymenoptera; family Vespidae; genus Polistes; species Polistes fuscatus. Next base: position 173,717 of record NW_025113099.1, read on the forward strand.
TTATGGGACAGCCGAGGATATGTTGAGCACTTTGGGCTTAGATGGAAAAGCTTGCCTTTTAAGAGCCATTTGCGAAGTTCACGGTCATCCTCTCAACAATTTTGGGCTCATTGGGGAAATGTTAAAATTACTTCTCACGTATGATCAATAAAATGAATTTTTCTTTTTTATTTATCGGTTCGTTTGAAATATATATGCGTATATGTATATACAATTGTTCATCTATTTTAACGAAATTATTATTCGATTATTTATTAGGGCCAGCAAATCGCTATTCGCTAATATTCTCAACGAATACGTCGAAGCCGAAAATAGAGGGAAATTACACGGAGAGTGTTGGCCGTATTTTAAAGACTGTCCCAAATCTTTGTTCCTTCCCTCTATTAATAAATACATGTTAGTTAACGATCTCCTATCAATTTCATTACTAAATTATATTTATTTTCTATAATTCGTTTATATTATAAAAATCAAACTAAAATTCGTACGTTTATTATGTTGTTGAAATTTTACTTTTTGATACTGCATAATCGATTTTGTTTTCTATTATTGCAAAAATTTATATATTCTTTTACATGTTATAGGAGAAATTCCGTCCATGATAACGACGATACAGAAAATGATGATAAATGGAATCAAATTTCGAGAGATGTCGAGGAAGATGTAGTCGAAAGGATACCAAAACAAAATCCGAAACATACGATGCATCCATCTATGTAATAATAATTTTACAATATAAGATAGATAATATAATAGAATACGATATATATTGTATCGATAATTAATTTATACATAGATCGTGATAATATTTGTTATCCATGTAAATGTTTATAGTAGGTATAATATGCATTTTTACGTGTCCAAGAATAGTCAATTCAAGTTCGATAATTTATTTAATTTTTATTCCATTATTACAATATATATTGCTATTCAATAATTGCCAAATAATAGTCCAGTCAACAAGAGCCGTTTCCTGCCTATCTCAGGAAAGAAGGTGAAAACTTGATATAAAGGTAAATAGACGACGCTGAATCGAATGATGCTAATTTTTTTGAGGTAAAAGGTGCCGTTTTTGAGAAAAAGGGTAAAAAAGGATAAAAATTGGTAAAAAATGGCTTTATCTTAGAATCTAGGCATTTAATCAAAAAAAGTTTCAAACAAAAGTTGTAGAAAATTAAAATATTCATAAAAAATGTTCTATGAGTTATCTTCGTATTTTCAAAAATAAGCGAATAAAATTGGATTGAAGATGGGAAAAAAATTGTAAGAGTGGGAGAAAGCAAGCTTATCCCTCCGTCGCGTTTTACACGCGAGCGAGCTAGTATGCATGCGAGCGTCCGTGTGCACTAATACACAAACGAGGGATCTTCGGCAATCTTCGGGACTCTCGGTCTTAAATGAAAGTGCGAGTGAGAGAACAAACCAATATTTCTCTCTTTTTATTTATCATGCGATAACGAGTATTATTGTCCTTGGCCATCGATTGTTGAGCGTTCTGATATTTCTCTTTTTATATTTTTTCTTTCGGTAGCAAGAAATTTACGTCTTGGCCATCGAGCGTCGAACGTTTTGTATACGAGTGCGAGTGAGAAAGAATACCGATATTTCTCTCTTTCTATTTTTTCATTTAGTAGCCAGAATTTTACGTCTTGGCCATCGAGCGTCGAGCGTTTTGTATATCTATATATATCGGCGTATAAGCGCGGCATTTTTAAATCAAATCTTGATGCTTATTGTAGTAGTCTGGTAACTTATGCCTATTTTCATGACTTTTTTGGAGGGTGGTTTTTTATAGGAAAATGAAAATGAATTATCTTAAATATTTAGAATGTTTTTATTTACATATTGAAAATATAAAAAAAAATTTATTTGAAAAAATTTAATAGTTTATAACTATTATTATTGTCACTCGAAGTTGGAACCTCAAAAAAAATGCACATGGGTGGCCCGGGTGATTTTGGCTCTTGATGTCATCTGAAATCAAATATTCTTGATTATTCTTCATCTATAGAATATAGAATATACATCTCATTCTGGTCGGATCTACCGAAGTTAAATTTCAAGCGTAAATCACAAAATGGCGGACTTTGAAAAAAAAGTCCTTTTATTTTAGCAAAGAAAGGGTTGTAAAATAAAAAGTTAGGGGTGGAAAAAATTCTCTTTAGTACCGACGAGAACTATACGTGTGTAGAACAGCCTGGTAAAATTTGAAAGCAATCGGTTTAGTAGAAAAAAAGTTAGGACCCGGGCCGACCAGAAAAACAATGTTTTGAGAAAAACGCGTTTAAATTTCAACAACAAATTTTCCTAAGTAAACTTATACTTACGTCAATCGTCGATGCCTGGAGCGTATAATATGCCTTCATCCTCTTCATAGGCATCATTCTCTTCAACTTTGTCCGCTCTTCGACTCTTTCGGGCTTCTTTCGATGACATTGCTGTGGCATTTTCCGCTTTTGCAATCCGAGATTTATTGTAGGATTTTGCAAACGCGACAGCGCACGGGCCGAGCGTAACGTCCATGACTTCCAATATTTTTAGTACTGGGAAAAATCCTTCGTTAAATATACATGCTGCAGTGAATGCAGCAATTTCTAAAGTTTTTTGGCCTACAAAAATATGTTTTGGTGCAAAACTCCAAACACAATGATTAAAAGCCTCGTTATTATTCTGTGTGTTTCTTCTTAAACATCTTTCCAAAAGATCATCTGATGACAGATCTTCGTAAATTGGTTCCAAAAGATTTGCAGTGTCATTATCGAAAGCAGGTGGATGAACAAACGTATCTTCATGACCTTCAGATTTCAATTTTTGATACTTGCGGTTGCAGCTGGTGGTCAACTTGAAAGGTTGGAATCCGAGGCGCTCTAGGAAACTCGTTACAACTCCCGAAATATTTCGAATTTCTGTCTGAAATTTTCACAGTATATTCTCAAGACATTGCACTTTCAAATTAAGCAAAAAAAAAATTTTCGATTTTTTGAACTCAAGTTACCAAACTACTACCTTATAGCACGCCGTTTCTTTATTTATTGTCAGAAATAATGAACCTTGAGTAAAAAAAAAAATAATTCATTTTAACAGAAACTATTATTATTTAGTTGAGAGTAAAAATAATGAATTAATTTTGTGTCTCGCCATAAAATTAATTAGAATAATTAATTGATATAAATTCTTTGCCTCACAAAAATTTATTTGTATATCAAATTGAATACGTATTCTCTTTAAGACGAAATTTAAAATTTAAATATTTTTCCTATTAAATTATGTATTTTATAAAATTTTAAATTACTGACTTTTTGTCTCGTAAAAATTTATTAGTTTATTAAATTAAATACATATTTGAAAAAGAAGAATTTTATAACCACACATAAAATTAATTCAAGATATATAGGAAAGGATATTCTAAAAACGTGGAATTTATTTTTTGTCTATACAAAATTTTAATTCATTTTTATTATGTTATAAGAAAACAGTAATGCATTCTGATTCATCTTCGAAGTCTTAAGAATTGTACGAAATAAATTGAGCTATTATCAAGTGGTGCGTTAGCGTAAGTAGTAACGTCTTTGCTTCTCGCGCTGGGTATTTAACGTTCGATTCTTCGTGAGGGAATTATTTTTTTTATAAGTTTTTCTATCCTTAGGTTATATAAATTATTTTGACATTTCCTTATTTCTAATTATATACAGAAAAAAATTAAAATTATTACAAAAAAATTAAAAGCAATAAATTTTTTTACATCTTGCACAAATAAAGGAAGATTTATTACATAAATTACAAATTTATCCTGTAAATATCATCCTAAAAAATGTCTCGTTTTTGCACGTTAAAAATAAAATTTTGTTATCTATTGGATATTATTTAATTTATAATTAGTAACTTTATTACTCGCGTAATAATGTTAATTTCTTAATAAATTTTATATCGTTAGTGCAAAATTTGAAAAAAATCTGAGGTGGGACTCACTGACCGTCTCCTTGTTAAGGATAGAAAAACTTATAAAAAAAATAATTCCCCCACGAAGAATCGAACGTTAAATACCCAGCGCGAGAAGCGAAGACGTTACTACTTACGGTAACGCACAACTTGATAATAGCTCAATTTGTTTCGTACAATTCTTAAGACTTCGAAGATGAATCAGAATGCATTACTGTTTTCTTATAACATAATAAAAAAGAATTAAAATTATGTATAGACAAAAAATAAATTCCACGTTTTTAGAATATCCTTTCATATATATCTTGAATTAATTTTATGTGTGGATATAAAATTCTTCTTTTTTAAATATGTATTTAATTTGATAAACTAATAAATTTTTACGAGACAAAAAGTCAGTAATTTAAAATTTTATAAAATACATAATTTAATAGGAAAAATATTTAAATTTTAAATTTCGTCTTAAAGAGAATACGTATTTAATTTGATATACAAATAAATTTTTGTGAGGCAAAGAATTTATATCAATTAATTATTCTAATTAATTTTATGGCGAGACACAAAATTAATTCATTATTTTTCCTCTTAACTAAATAATAATAGTTTCTGTTAAAATGAATTATTTTTTTTTTACTCAAGGTTCATTATTTTTGACAATAAATAAAGAAACGGCGTGCCATAAGCATCAAGATTCGATTTAAAAGTGCCGCGCTTATACGCCGATATATATAGATATAGAACGCTCGACGCACGATGGCTAAAACGAAAAATTCTCGCTACCGAAAATAAAATATCGGTTTTCTTTCTCACTCGCACTCGTATACAAAACGCTCGACGCTCGATGGCCAAGACGTAAAATTCTTGCTACCGAAAGAAAAAATATAAAAAGAGAAATATCAGAACGCTCAACAATCGATGGCCAAGGACAATAATACTCGTTATCGCATGATAAATAAAAAGAGAGAAATATTGGTTTGTTCTCTCACTCGCACTTTCATTCAAGACCGAGTGTCCCGAAGATTGCTGAAGATCCTTCGTTTGTGTATTAGTGCACACGGACGCTCGCACGCATAGTAGCTTACTCGCGTGTAAAACGCGACGGAGGGATAAGCTTGCTTTCTCCCACTCTTACAATTTTTTTCCCTTCTTCAATCCAATTTTATTCGCTTATTTTTGAAAATACGAAGATAACTCATAAAACATTTTTTATGTATATTTTAATTCTCTACAACTTTTGTTTAAAACTTTTTTCGATTAAATGCCTAGATTCTAAGATAAGGCTATATTTTACCCTTTTTTACCCTTTTTTTCCAAGATGCCGGTTGCTGATTTAATTATAATTAGCACTATTCGATTCAGTGTCGTCAACTTACCCTTAGGTCAAATTTTGAAGCATATACTAAAAAAGTTCCGGGTTTGGCCCCGCGTTGACTGGCCTAATGGCTGTTGACGCGTGAAGTAATTAGATATATCTTTCTTATATTTAGTGTGGGCTGATATCTATATTTTGATATTTTCTTTTTCTTTTTTTTATTCTTTCTTATATATATAATAATAATTATTTTTTTCTTTAAGTTATTTTTTTTCTTTGAAGTTTTTTTTTTGAAGTAATTTTTGAGGTTATTGAGGTTATATTCGTTTTGGTACGGCAAAGAAGTATAACTTCTTACGTGCGTACATAAGTACACACACCAGTTTTTTGTTTCTTTCTCTCGCGCTATCCCATTTTTCGCATACACATACTTTTTTCGATTAATTCGTTTTCAATCCGTGTTTCGTTCGACGACACTTCCTTCCTTCTCGATATTTTTCTTGTATCTCATATTTCTTTTTTTTCCTTTCCCCTTTTTTTTCTTTCCTCGAAGGCTTATTATTTAATTCAATATTTTCTCGAACGAGGGATTAACATTTTCATGGCACATCATTTATGTATGAAAAAGAAAAGAAAAGAAAAGAAAATAAAAAAATAAAAATAAAGAGACATAAATAAATAACATCGAGAAACTCGATGTTAACGATAATTTTTTTTTTTTCGACCATTCTCGATTCTCGATGAAAACAAAACTACGATTTGAAACGTCTCTCCCGAGTGAATCATTCGAACAATTAAACACACGAACTTGAAAACGTACTAATTAAACAATACATTAAACATACGACCTTTGGTTATCGAGTCATATGACGTCATCGAGACCAACGAAAAATTATAAACGCAAGCATAATGTTAAGATTACTCTTTTGTTTTTGTTTTATTCGAACTACGTACAGTCTTAATAATTAATAATCTTACCGCGTTAAACCGTTGAGTATTGTCATGACGAATCATAAGCAAAATAAAATAAGAAGAGAACCTTTTGAATTTCATCATTCCTCTCTCTCTCTCTCTCTCTCTTTCTTACAAACACATCTCTTAATCTCTATGGCATTTAACGAATGATAATAATCCGACGAGTTTTCTTCATTCCTTTTCTTCCTTTCTTCCTTTCTTATTTTTCGTCTCACTTCATTTTCTTTTGTATCTCTATTTTATCAGAGCGTTAGAACAACCCGACGATAATTTAACCCGGCGAATATATACATCCTTAGGAGTTGCTCACATTTTTAACCCCCCCATTTTTTCCCCTTTTATTTCTTCCTTTCTTTCTTTTCTTCCTTCCTTCCTTCCCTCCCTTTTTTTTTTCATTCTGATTTAGGAAACGACCTCTGACGTAAAACGACGACGACTACTATCCTCCTTCGTACGAAGGAAAATAAAATAAAAATAAAAATAAAGAAAATATTCGGCTTATCAAAACGTATTTGTTTTTCGCTTGAGCAACAGGAAACAAGCAACGAAGTAAGGAGAAAGAAAGGGTAAAAGGGATGGTTGTCCTAGTAGGGAAGAGAAGAGGAGGAAAAAGGGGGATGGTAGTGGGGAAAGCTACTAGATATTGTAGGGTGGTGCAGGGCTCAAAACAAGGGTAGAAAAGGAAGGTTGAAAGAGATGGGTTGAACGAGACAAAAAGGGCGTACACCACTACCAACCACCACCCTTCTCTTCCTCTTCTCGTCTAACTTCCCCGCCCGACCCCTATTTCTATCTTCCTCTTTATTTCTTTCTTTCTTTGTAAATGCACATAGATGGAAATAATGTGTTTGTGTGTGAATGTAACGTGGCACCTTCGCATCCACAAGGGACAGACTACGTTAAATAAGCTGACACTAAAAAAATGAACGACTGTCAGTTAGAGGGGAAGGCATTAAAAATGTCTTCCTTTTTTCTAAATTTACATTTTTATTTTACAAATTCAGAAAATGTATGATGCATTTCGATAAATATAAATTCACTCGACACAATGACAATATTAACGATCAATTAACGCTTAAAATTATTATTTTTTCTTCATTTTCTCTATTTATTTTATCGTTAATTGATTTTTACACGTATTTTTATTTAATAGTCGAATGCTAATGTTCATATATATATATATATATATATATATATATATATATATATATATATATATATTATTTATATATGTATATTTATATGTACGTATATTATTTATATGTATTTTTATTATAAAGGAATGAATTTATATGTTATACGATAGACGTATACTGGTGCTAAAATATTATATAAAACGATTAAATCATACTTTATTATCATACTTTACATATATAATATTTATCTTGTTGGAGGTCATCGGTGACCTCCACCAGAAATTAGGAGGAATACATTTAGTTTACTTATTTAATAATAGTAATATTTTTTATTTTCTATAGAAATTAATTATACGCGTGCGTTGAAAAAAAAAAAGGAGACATTTATTTTGATCTTATTTTTTGTAGAGTTTAAATTTACGAAAAAAAAAATTCTACTAATTAAAATGACAAAATATATAAGAAGAAAAACAAATTAAATATGAGTCGGTATATTTGCTCGCCCTAGTCGGAAAATTATATTGATTTATCTTATCGCCGTTTGTTACTTTTTAATACGAATTATCTCGATATTAATGTATAACGTATTTCTATCTAAAAATAAACCTATTAAAAAGCTATATAAAATAAATTAACATAATTATCACACTATTCAAAACATCTTCAATATTACGATAATAACGACACGATTAAAATCTAGTTTTAATTTTAACGTGCATTTATATATAACTATAACTATTATAATCATCATAATAAACAATAATACACATTGTAGAAAATAAAACTATTTAATTCATCGTGTTGTTTAATTTCCATATTAAAATTATTACAAAAGAATAAAAAAAATAATAATTATATTAACAAATCACCATTCACATATAATTGAATTACTTTGATTAATGTAACTATTATTATCAATCATAAACAAAAGAAAATAAATACACATAATTCCCTCGAAAAATCAATAAACTCGACACTCGACAAGTTTCCAATCATTTATAACATTTATTTGTTCTTTATTTATTATAACTAGCAATTAATTGAAAATGTGAAATCTTTGAATGCGAATACGAGCATAATGATTTACGAAACGAAATAAAATATTCGGATTGTATAGAAATAAAAAAAAAACAATTAATCGATAATAATTATTATATGAAAATTTCTCTGCAATATCATTCTCGTTGTCGTTGTGTTATTGTTGTTCTCTCGTCGTACATGCTTCGATCGGTCAAACCAATTCAACAACCCCTAACCTCCCCCCCGCCACTACCATTTATTCCCATCCCTTTCAAACTTCCTATAATAATAATAATAATAATAGAATGCATTTTCTATTTGTCCAATTCCCAACAGTTAATTACATCGGATCTCTCTATCGACTTTATCAACCTACTATCATTCTCTCTCTCTCTTTCTCTTACTATTATTCCCAACCCCTTGTGACCGAAGCACAGTAGTACTACTACTCTCAACCCTCTCCCCTCTCTCGAGGTCACCAACATCGAGGTAGAAATTGTTTCTGTATACATTTCCGGCATTTTCTCGCTTGGCCGCAGTTTCCACGAACGAGACAAGACCCGTAATAAAAAAAATAAAAAGAAAAAAAAAAAGAAAAGAGAAAAAGAGAAAAAAAAAGACCAATATGTGTATTTATATTTACAAGATGTTTCAAAATATGCGAGCTCAATTTCAAGGCCAGTTTTTTCGTACGTTTAGAATAAAAAAAAAAGGAAAAAAAGAGAAAATAAATATAATTGTAAAGCCGAATACGATCTCGATTTTGTATTAAAAACGTTTTTATTTAACAATAATTCATACTCATTCTTTAAAGTTAGATTTTGAAACGGTGTGTATACTACTATCCTATTATATGTATAACATATACATATATATGTTTAAAGTTTAAAACAATTTTCCGATGCTTTGATAAAAATTTTCTAATGGTCTAGAATTTAATTAAAAAACATTAAACAATAATTCAATTCATGATAAATTCCATTTCATATAATACTCGGAAAATAAATATTCCTACTCGGGAAATTTTTGTCCAACTTCTAGACAAATAAAATAGAAATATATTAAATTAGAAACAATTAAAAAAACTATAATAATTACAAAAGATTCTCAGAATTTGTCGAATCTATAATTAAAAATTAAAACAGTTGTTTTCTTTTGTTGAAATAGTAATTAAAAGAAAAAAAAAGAAAATACAAAATGTAATGTCTTTAAATAAATTTATGTCGGTTATATTTTAAATACATTGAATTTTATTATTTTTATAAATATCCTGTTTCCTTGAATTTACCCAGCGATTCAAAACTTTTAGCCGGTAGTGTATATACGCATATGTGTATGATATATATATATATATATATATATATACGTATATGCGTGTGTGCTTTCAATACATAACCGTAGTATAAACGTAGGATGAAAATCGATACGAGAGAAACCATACGAGATGTAAACAATTTTATACACACACACACATACATACCTAAACACACATACACGTATTTACAAGCGAGAAATAAATTGACTTTAGCAAGAATTTTTTAATCCTCATTTATACTGGTATATCTTTTGATAAAAATGGTCGACTTTATATCACTCTGCGTCCAATTAAAATTTATAAAAATTTCTCTCTCTCTCTCTCTCTCTCTCTTATTTCTCTTTATTATTATGAATAAAATAAAATGATTTATTAAAATATATGATTAAAAAAATAACGTTGTGTGCGTTATTAGAACTGTACGGTGTCGGTGTGCATGCTTTTTTTTTTTATTTGCAAGTAGTTTAATCAAATTTTGTTTGAAAATTTTATTTTATTTATGAGTTTGGTTGCAAAAATGTAATAGAAAACTAAATTGAAAATTAAATTTTTGTTCAATTTGAAGATATGAAAATTAAATATTTATATAATAATACGTTAAATGATACTTAATGGAATATTTAAAAAATTATGTAATTTTCTTTTTTTTTCTTATAAATCATAAAATCAAAAGGTTTGTTTTATTCTCGGAACAAAATGACGCACGTATAACAAGCTTAATGACTAAAACCTTATGAATAGTATTTAGATTAGTCATACACAGATCTAACAATAAGATTAATTTTTTCCACGATGATATAGAAATGTGCATGAATAAATTATAATTTTGATAATTAATAAGATATTAATTATTATATTATTTCGAATAAATTCCTTAATCAATAACATCGAAAAATAAACAAAATGTTATTGCAAAATGCGTTTGTTTTTTTGTATGACTGTATATTTTAAAATCAACATTTTCGAAATTTCTATTTTATTCTCTGGCAAAAGGCTACGTGAGTTTAGTTTGTAAACTCTAATGAATAAATATGAGCTACTCACACAAACGATCGAAGATAAGATTTTTTTTTATATGCTAGAAAAAGACGAATGTTTAATCGCGGTTTCAATAAATTCTTTTTATCAACAAAAATAGGTAAATAAGATTTTTATTTAAAATTGTGCATGCTTTTTTCTTTATTTTATATATTTTATTAATTTATAATCGTAGAAAATTTCTATTATATTTCTCGCAAGAAGTTACGTAAATTTATAACGTAAACTCTAATTAATGTAAGCTACTAACACAAAGATTTAATTAATACCTTTCTGTACTAGATTATATAAATTACATGTTAATAACTACTTTAAAATAATATTTTTATCAGAAGAATAATGTATACAAATATAGCGTTATCTACAATCTTATCTTTGCGTTTTAAAACGAACATAGTCGAAATTTCAAATTCATTTTCGAAAGTGATTACGTAGTTTTATTCAATAAACTTTAATAAATAAGCTACTTAAATAACAATCAAAACTAAGACCTTTGTACACAAGATAGTAAAAAAATTTAATTAAAATATAAAATAATTCCTCTCTTAAAATCAATCTAAATTAATTTATAAAAATAAGTTATTCAAGAAAAGACAAAAGAAAAATGTATTTATTTTTTGTAAAATATTTAAAAAAAAAACAAACATCGTCGAGATTTTAATTGAATTCAACCGTTCTGTGCAAGATAATACAGGAAAAAAAAAGAAAAAAAGAGACATTAAAAAATCTAAAATATTTTATCAACAACCTAGAAAAAAAACCTAGAAAAGAAATAAAAATTAAATATATTATTCAACAAAAATAAGATTAAATTTTTTTCCGTATATATTAGAAAAAAAAAAAAACAAGACAAACATTATTGAAAAATTTCAATTTTATTTACTCAGAAAATAGTCAACTCTCGAATAGATTCTCTAAATTTTAATGAATAGTACTATATAGGGATACATTCACATACACCCAACGAAACCTAGTAAAACGTGCACACCGATATTGTACGGAAACGACGAGGATGCACACTCAGGTTAATACGAGAGTATCAGGTTGGCACGACATTCTCTTTAGTAGCTTACATAACTAATGTTCCGTGTCACAATGGAAAACGTACTCTCTTATATATACATATAATATATATATATACTTGCATTCGTTGCAACGAGAATAATACAGAGGCGCGAGTACGGCTCGTTACTCCTTTCGACTCTCTCGATTTTGAGTCATGTCTAAAAATATCAATTATACTCGTGCATTCGCCAATCTACGCGCAACTCTCGTGAATATATATATAAATATAAATATTTCCCCTGCTTACTCTTTCCTCTCTCTAATACGTGAATCAATGAAATGCGTGTGAAAGAGAGAGAGAGAGAGATAGAGAGAGAGAGAGAGAGGTATATACAACTGATCTGAGAAAATTTACTACCAATTACTTTTCATTTGCTATATACAAACACGTTACATTCTCCAACAACCTACCTGAAACACTGCTAGGTAAAAAGTACTGTCATTCTATATGTATAATATGTGCATACACGTATAAATGTATATATATATAGTGTTTGTAATTATTTTTACACGAGAATAATTGTTATGTACGAATGTGCATATATTTTTGTGGTTATTTTTAAATATGAAAACAATTATTTATGTATGTTTGTATGTGTCTATGGTTATTTTATAGGTAAATATATGTGTGCATATATAGTATTGTACGATCGGAATCGATCATAGCCGAAAATCGATTGTAACTAAAATACGAGATTACTATGCGCCCACTAAATCGATAGAGAGTTACTAGTAACTAGCATCCATAACCCCACCACTCGACCGTCGAGTGAGGGCACCCTGCAGGGCACAATACGAAAGACACGCTCTAGTCCACCGCTGGACGCCTACGAGGACACTTGGAGACAAAGGCAAGGAGCGAGAGGATCATAGAAAGACAAGGAGTTTATCTGTTAAGTGAATGTATCTTACAGATATTATAAATACGATAGAAAGACAAGGAGTTTATCTGTTAAGCGAATGTATCTTACAGATATTATAAATACGATAGAGAGACGTAGAGGCGGCAATTAACGGTGAGAGATATAATTTCTATTTCTTTCAACGAGATTGACCATCAAGGTTAATCATGACGAGAAGTTGATCACGGACACAATCCGTGATCCATCGTCGTCCAATGTATTAATAACAACCAGGGTTTTTTGCCGCTAGGCTTTTTCCCTGACGAGCCAATAAAGCATTGCACTTATTGGCTCAACCACGTGTTTAATTTAATTCTAATTCACCTTTTCACCCTCCTCATAATTAAGCTTAATCCAATCGCCGGAGGACTCCATGTTGGAGAAATTTTGGCAAATACATATATATATATGTATATGTATATTTGAATGTTTGAATATACATATTAATGTGTATATTTATATATTCTTGTACGCGTGGGCATGGACCTGTGTATTAAAATTTTTACTTAAAATTCACGATGCACAACGTAGGAGATATTTAAACTTAAAATACATTTAACATTTTTACGATAATGAAAATAATGAAATAATGATTTAAGTATGAAAACAAATTATTATTATTATTATTATTATTAATATTGAAGTTCTTCTGATTTATAGAGCTCTGTAAGATAGTTAATCCACTTTTCTTTTGTGATCTGATTTGTTTCGATCATTTCGTTGACCTCCTTTCTTTGATTTCTAATAAATCGCCTGATTTGTTTTTGGAGTCTATAGAAGTCACTCTCCATTCTTTTTAAAAAAATCTCCCAATAATGTTGCTTTGTTTGCCTTACTAATGTCACTGTTTGATTCCGGATTCGTCTATACATTTCGTATGATTCAGGTGTTCGTAATGTCCTATAGTTAAGGTATGCTATTTTCTTTTTTTTGCATATTTCCTTAATCTCTGGGCGAAACCAAGGAGTTTTGATCATTCTTGCCCGGTTTTTTACATTTCGTATTCCCAGGGCTTCATATGCAGCTTCTAAAATGTTAGTTTTGAGTTTCTTCCAGGCCGTGTTTGTATTATCTTCTTCTTTTATTGGGTTTATTTCGATTTTATCCTTCAACCTGTTCTTATAGTTGTTTGGTTGGTTAGTTCCATAGTGACTCGATGTTTATTTTCGATTCTTGGGTTGCTCGGGCAAGATTTCTTTGGGGTTTAAACTTCATTCTTATTTTTGCTAATAGCAGGCTATGATCGCTTCCTATATATATATATATATATATATATAATAGCTATAACGTGGCAGCACTGCGCAGAATACCCTGTTAGAAGAATATTTCTGAGTCATATGTTTCTTATAGAAACGAAAATAGTGTTTGAAAAGGATGCTGTCAAATTCAGTGTCATATTTAGTATTATTCATGAAATGGATAGAATTTTCTTAACCTATTTTAACACGAGTTTAAATAATCTAATTAATATCATTTTAACGTTCAAATGAAATTTCGGAATATTTATCATTTCTCGTGACGATTCATCCTTATTACGTTTCGAAGAATAATAATAATCTTATAATTAGAAGAAACTTAAAATAAATTTGAACATTATTATTATTCATACACGTATATATATATATAGAAATTAATATTTAATTTGGTTTGTTTTTTAAATGATACGCGTTTACTAATTCTTTATTGAGGTTAAGTTTATTAGTATTATTGATATTGAAATATTTTTCTTCGTGTTCATTTATTCTTCCAATTGTTATCGGGTGTGTATATGACAAGCAGATTAAGAAGGAAAATTAAAAGGTTGAGTTTAGTTACAGCTTATATATGGTAAGAATGAATAAAAAACCTAATAGTGCCACAGCTCGCTTAAAGCAGGATTACTTACGTCTTAAAAAGATCCTGTGCCATATGTTCTGGCAGAACCGGTACCTTCTAACATATTAGAATGGTAACTAGATAACTATTCTTTTGATTATATAAACATTTTTCTTTTTTGTAACACAAGTTAATCATTTTTATTTTTGTAGGCATTACGTCGTCAAAGGACCAGAAAAGACACCTTACGAGGGAGGGTTTTATCATGGAAAACTTATATTTCCTGGAGAATTTCCATTTCAACCTCCTAGCATTTACATGACTACTCCTAACAGTAGATTCAAAGTTAATACCAAACTTTGTCTATCCAACACTGATTTTCATCCCGATACATGGAATCCTGCTTGGAGCGTGTCTACTATTCTTACAGGGCTTCTTAGTTTTATGGTATATTAAATAATAAATATTATAAATATAAAATGTAAATACCACACACTAAACAATTGAAAATGTGGTTATCAATTACAGATCGAAAAGAGCCCAACCTTTGGCAGTATTAATACGACAGATTACGAAAAGAGAGAATTAGCGAGGCAAAGTTTGGAGTACAATCTACGCGATAAATTGTTTTGTGAATTATTTCCTGAAACTGTTGAAGTAATATTTCTCTCTTTATTTAATTTATGCATTTGCTTTCTTCGAGTAAGCAAAAATACAAAACATTTAATTAAATGACTCCTATGTAATATTATTTTACATTATAGGTCATCAAGGCAGAGTTGGAACATAGAAAAGAATTGGAAAAACAAGCAAGGCATCAGTCTACCGCAGCAGAAGTTTCTTCCTTAATACGAGATCAATTACAAAGAGAACAAAGTCCATTACAAGACGCAATTACTAATCTCGTTGTTCTTATTGGTTTCGCAGCATTCGCTCTTATAGTTAAATATGTATTAAGGAGTATTGCAACGGAATATGGTAAAAGTGAGTAGATATTAAGATATTAAAAAGGAATTTTGTAAGAAAAAATAATACACATGAAGACACAGCATGAACAGATCTACCATGCACACATTTTTTACTTAAGGCTTCTACAAGAAAGACGATGATTTCGTATGAATAATAATGAATTGCTAAGATGTACAAAAAATCTCTTATTTTTTTTATCGTCGTGCATTTTTTCTTTTTTTTTATACTTTGGTTTGTAATGCAATTGCACTTTCTTCCAAATAATTTAGTCTTCGACTTGTAACAAAAGTGCAAAATTAATATTTCGACTGCCTAAAAAGCTTCATATATATATATTCATGTATATATTGCATCTTTGTATAACTTATTGTTACACGAAAATACGTTTTATTATTCCTACTAAAAATTATAAATTAATTTTCAATACGTACTTACATTTATATTTCCAATAATGATTTTACAATTGAAAATATTGGAGCCTTAAGGAAAAAAAGAAAGAAGGAAAGGAAAGAAAATTTGCCGATAACGTAAGCTACATTGACTTGCCTATTGATCTATGCCGAATTTGTGTGGAAACCTTCATTAATCTTTGATCGATGTTAGTCATGGACATTAGATAGATTTATTAACATAGATGTTTATATCAGGGGTAATTGTAAGATCCAAAATGTATTATAACACCCATTATTTTAACAATGATAATTGTGGTTTTTCTGCAACAACAGTCTTTCTACATCGCGACGTAAGAAGTTATTTTTCATATTAAATTAGAATATGAAATATCTCGTTAATCGTTACAATTTTGTAACCCTTAACGAATATCCACATTTTGTATTCTAATATTATTTAAACTTCCAAAGGATGATTTATCAACGATCGAAGATTTAAACCGTGATAATTTGGAAAAGAAAACAAACTAATTTAAAATCATCCAAATCATAAAAGACTTCCTATGTTCGATGAATTCTTTTAAGAAATTATTTATTTTCTTTACACCGTTTGCATCACTGGACATTTGACAAGAAAAAACTTTTTCATTCGCTCGTTGATAGAACATTAATTTTTATTATTGTTAAATTTAAGCATACATAATATATACATTTGGAATCTTATATAATATAATTAACGAAGAAGTGCACAAATTTCATCGATCGAACAATCTTTGCCTCTTCGACGTGCCAATATAGAAAACAAATTTTATATTTTATTAACTTATTAAAGTATCATATACCAGGATCTTATTAATCCCTTTCCCTACGATTTAAGTTTCAATGAAGTGTGCCATAATCAACAGCAAGTTAGATCATATATCGAGCCATTTCATGGTTCGACTAAGCAATGGAAGTTGTGTAAATCGCACATGTTTTGTGATATATAAAGCCATGAGTCTGACCAGTGTTGTTTATGTTTGGCCCATTTGATGTTCCACAGCTCTCATAAGCCGTGATACTCATGCTTACAATTAGTCTGATTTTCTTACCACGAATCTCACACGATATTGTAGGTAAAGGGAATTAAGTATAATATGCATATAATATTTGATTCATTCTATTAGAGATCAAATGTAAATATAATTTATATAAGATCGATGAGAGAAAATGAACTATCAGAGGCAAAGATGATTTAATTTTTCTTTTTTCCAACTATATTTATTCCAATTTACTTGATATATATATATAAATATTTCTTCCACTTAAAAAGAATAAAGAAAGAAAAAAGAGGAAATAATTAGATATAATATAATCTATCGCTTTAATAAAATATTATATCGTATATCTTCCTTTTTAAATCTATAAATTTAAATACAAATTACTTTTTATTTTTAGTTTATTATAATTTGGGAATACGTGATTTTGTTATTAATCCGTATCGATTATTATCATCTGTATGTTATTTTATAATTACATATTATTTCTTATCGCTATTTTTTGGTACAAGGCACATTTTAAGTTGGTAGAATATATTTGATTCGATATTAAAAGCAAAAATATTTATATTCAATTAAATTCAAATTGTATAAAGATAATCAATGCATTTTTAAATCTCTATTTTAAATATTTAAATATATTAAATATGAATTTCTTAAAATGAAATTAAATTCTCTCATTCATGATTAAAACTATACGTTGAACTTTGTAATCTTTGAAAATCATATAATAAAAATATATATTAAAATAAATTTCTATCAAAGATATTCAAACGCAATTGTTAAAGAATTGTCAAATGGATATGAAATAAGATTGATTAAAAATAAAAATAACTGAAACAGTCTACGTAGAATTATGACGATAATAATAAATAAAATACATGATATATAGAAGAAGAAGAAAAGAATATAAGAATGCCTATATAATAATATAAATAAGCGCCAATATAAAATAGCACAGAAATATTTTCAAACATATCAAACGCAAAAAAGAAAAAAAAAGAAAAATAATTAAATAGTTTCATTTATTTGGGTCAATATTTGTATTATTTAACGGTAAATATTTTGTATAATATATGATCAACTTATGCGAAGATTTTGTTCAATATAATTAATTACATTTTTTATCGATATTGTAAAGTTGAATTTGAATTGTCTTAGTTTATTGATAGATTATTTCATTATTAATTAATATATTTATTAATATTGTTTTGATCACATCTATTATAAAATATTGACAAATTATGATATTTATAAATATTAAATAGAAAATAAAAATCAAAATAATAATCATTTATATTCATCGGTTTATAATACTGATCACTTATATTACGTAATAATAATTTATCATAAATATTGACCCGATAAATACCAGCCAAGAAAAGAAATAAAATGACGATTACATTACGTGCACGTTCGGTGGAATATTAATGCATTATCTCGTATTAGAAAAGAAAGAAATAAAATAAATATTAAATAAAATACATATTGTAATGACTACGATACAAGTAAAATGAGTAAGTAAATTGTCAAAGAAATGATGTCGTTAATTTGATATGATAAAATGTTTTGCATTTAATCGTTGAATTTGACCGATTTAAAATTACATGTTTATACATATATTTACTTATTTAGTTACCGTAGAAAGAGAGAAAGACACGATATTCTTTGAGACAGTGGATGGTGTTCGTAAAACAATAAAACGTTAGTTTTCTCTGAATGCTTCGTTGTCCAAGTGCTCTCGGGAGGAAGGACACATCCTGTAAAGTGTCTTTGGTTTCTTTTCTCTCTCTCTCTCTCTCTCTCTCTCTCTCTCTCTCTCTCTTCACCTATATAAGATATTTTATAAGCAAAAAACTTTTACTTTTGCCGATCTTTCTATTCTTTCCTTTCATATTTTTCTTTTCAACATAATTTTTCTTTCTTGGTTTTGCAATTTATAATTTTATTTTCCTTCATTATCACAAAATTTGTTAAATATTTAAAATATACATTTTTTCTTTTTTATTTTTCTTCGATATTTCAAAATTGTTTATATATTAATAAAAATATATAATTGCACTATTTAATATGAAAATGGTGTTAGTCAATTTTGTACAAATATTGAAAAAACACATAATTATGATATTTTATTTATAATTAACGAATATTTTGTTTTTTTCTTAATTATTTTTATAATATCGACTTATTTCTTTTTTCATAATTAATTGTTTAATAAATATATATATATATATATATATATATATATATATATATATATATATATATACTTTATATCAAATATTAACAAACGAATAAGCAAATAACATAATTGAAAATTTCATTCGTTTTTATTATAAAAAAATATATATATATTTAAACGAACGTGTACTTGATCGTCCAAAAAAATAATTAAATAATTAAACAACGACGTTTTTATTCGCGTATCGTTTTCGCATGTGCGATGTGTACGTGCGTGCGTGTGTAAGTGTGTATAAAAATTTCTTTTCACGTAATATTATCCTTTATATATAATAGTTTTCGATTAGCTTCTCCTATATTGATTAGATTAGATGTAAGCGTTCCTTAAGTTCAATTAAAATGAAAATTTGGAATTAAGGAGCTTAAAAACTTCCCATAATTATAATAATAATAATAATAATAATAATAGTAATATTATAATGACAATGAAATAAATCCATTCGCGTTAATTATCTACGCCATTTACGATCATATAATTTTCATAATCGTATTTGGTGGGTAGGTTGAAAAGTTTTAAGCTTAACGTAAAAACAATTTCAAAAGTTTTTTTCCTTCTTTTTTGGTAAAGAAAACTAACATTTAATTTTTTTAACATAATTTCGCAAAAGTTTTGAGCCTATTTTTTTTTATTAATAAGCTCAAAACTTTTCAACCTACTCTCTTATATGTCTCTTATATATCACGTATTATATTTAATGCAATTAGAAGCTCCTTATATATATATTATAATAATAATAATAATGATAATGATAATGATGATGATAATGATGATGATAATATGAAATCGAGATTTTCACCGATATGCAAAACACATGTACAAAAATCTTTTTACTAATGAGAGATGTTTGTAACAGATTCTGTACAGGGACATATATATATGTAAGATTTTATGTATAGTGATATATATTTAATGATAATAATAAGGTAGTATTTATTAATAAATACTTAACAAGGTATAATGTTTTTAAGAGATAGAATGGTAAGTATCTATAATCTAAACTAATGCTACGATATACTAAGTGTAACTCTCTACGTCCGCAAACAACCACAAGGAACACCCGAATCCGACTCGTCGTCGCCTATCGTAATCCTTCGCCGTTCCCCGTTGTCTTCCGTACCTCACGTTACACTTTTCCCTCGTCGTCTCAATCAAAAAACTACCACAGAACGCACCACCAGTCCTTTCCGTCGCCTACTTATACCCTACATCCCCTCCATCGTCTCTCGTTGCTTCTTCTAGAAATTTCCCGATGATTCACCATCATGAATAACGGCCTTTTCTTCACCTTAAAATCGAGAACGCTCAAGAGGCCTCGATGTAGCTATACGAAGGCGACAAAGTCCAGATGATGTGACCCTGAACCTAAACAAATATCCTAAGCAAATATCCTAACGCAACGGTCCCTATCTTTATTCTCGCCCGATGCGTTCTTTCATTCCTTTCTCACACTCATACCATTACATATTTATATCTATACTTTTAGATAATTCAAAACCCCAAATATATATTAAAAAAATAGACTGTTTAAATCTTCTGTTTTTATTTTTTGGTTTATTTTTTTGTTATAATACGATTTACTCGAATAAAATATATTTGAGATTTTTCCATTTGTCCATCTTCGTTCACTCATTTTTTCTTTCTTTTTTCTATTTTATCTTATCTAATGTTTATGCTTAAGGGTGTGTTGAAAAGTTTTGAGCCCCTTACAAATAAAAACTTTTTTATATGTACATATTTTGTATATTTAAATAATTCTACTTTTTGGTTTTGTGTTTTAAATTTGAATAGAAAAATGTGTATTATAAAAATAATAATTCTTATTTAATAATTAATATTAAATAATTGTATACGTGAATGAATTGAAATGTTATTAAGCTTTTAATATATGTAAAAATCATATTGTTGAAATATTTAATCTTCTCCTCTTATCTTTTTCTCCAATAAATTATGAAATATATTATAATAAAAAATGGATGAAAATATTTTTAACAGACAAAAAAAAAAGAACGATTTATAAAGGAGGAAGCTAAATTTAAGGTATAATAAATTTGACACGATGTATAAGGTAACGCATATGTTAAATATAAGTATAACAGTACGTGATCAATTCCCCCTTTCTCGATGTTAGAAAAAAATCCACCATAATCTATCTAAACAAGCCGCAAAAGAAGCAAACAGTTATTTATTATAACCCAACGAATAACAAGGAAGTCGTAGACCTCTTTTCGGAAGTTTCTTTTTTCCCTTTTTTTCTACTTTCTTTCTTTTTTTCTTTCTTTTTTTGGGGTTGTACGTGTTAGAAACGCCCCTCATTGCATAAATCATCAAAAGCGAGGCGCCAGAATTGAATTTGGTCTCGGCTCGATTCCTGGCCAAATAAGATTCACGTGTTTCTACGATCATTATAATTTTTTAATATATTCATTCATATATTAATTCATGAAAATTATCTTAGAAACATTTTAATGCTTATTTTAATGTAAAATTGACAAATTCACAAATTTATGCTTGTATTCGTGTATGGATAAACATTTATGCATTTAAAAAAAAAAAAAATTAAGGAATCAAACAGTTTGTACGAAAAAGAAAGATAAGAATGAAGATTTAAAAATTGATACATATAGATCTTCGTGGCTCAAGTGGTAGAGCGTTCTTTCGGTATGCGAAAGATCCTGAGTTCCGAATCCCGGGCCTTTCTCGATTTGTTAAACAACTGATAAAAAAAAAAGATATAATCGATACATTAATTTTAATAATTTAACGTAAAATTAATGTAAATAATTTGAAAAACGTTACGAGTAAAACGATCATTTTCAATACCGGAAATGAGGTTAGGTTTTGCCATAGATACCGTGTATCCTTTTTTGGATAATTTAAAGTGTCGTCTATCGGAAAGCTTGGTAAAAGGAATTTCTAAGAATCGTTTTAAGTTTCTTCTTTAGTTTGGTTGTTGAGAAAACGAGAAGGGCCCGCATAAGGTTGGTTCATCCGTGACGGTGGTGGTAAGTAACGCTATAGACGAAAAGAAAGAAAGGAAGAAAAAAAAAAGAAAAAAAGATATTTGAAAATAATTAACTGTAGAACCGAGAACTCATTCATTACGCCTTTTAATGAGGTGCCGTTGGCTTATACACGAAGGGTAGTCAGAAAAATTTCGTGTTAAGGGAATACTATACTCGAATTTCGTTAACACGTGTCTATGTATAATGACAGAGTAAGAGATAGAAAATTTTAAAATAAAAAAAAACAAGAAATAGAGAGAGAGAGACAGATAATGCGATGAATGAAACATTCAATTGATTTTTAAATAACTTTGTAGTATTAAAATAATATAAAAATGTGAAAATAATTAAGATTATATTAGAATGTAAAACAGACAAAGAAATAAAAATAGAAATAATTAATGAGAGTGACACAGAGAAAAATATATAGATAGAAAATGAGATAGAATGAGAACAATGAAATTGATTTTTGAATAAATTTATAGCATTAATTAATAAAAATGTGAGAATGTCTTAAATTATATTACAATTTATAGGAGACAAAATGCTTAATTATAAAGAAATATTTTATTATTAAAAAATTATTTTTGTGTATTATCAACAATGATGTACAATCATAGTAAAAAGAGAAGAAAGAAATAGATTAAAAAATGATATTATTTTTACACAAATTATAATAATATTATGTTCTTACAAAAATGTAAAATTATTTTATATCATTTCATTTCATTTCATGTAAAGTATTAAAACAAGAAAGAGGAAGTGAGTGACAAAGAAAAAAATGAAAGAAATGATTTTAGTAGTATGACAGAAATGTTTTTTCTTTTTTTTCTTTTTTTTGTTCTATTATCAGCAAAGATGTAAAAACGTTTTAGATGATATTAGAACGAGTTAATTTAAAACATCCGATCAAGCACTTTAAATCGAAACCTTATTCCATCAAGTACTTGACATTTTCTAAGACACCCAGTTCTTTTGCATGCAGTCTCGAATCGAGATAAGTTATCTTTCTAATGTAGTAGAAGAAAACAAAAAACAACCACTTGTTTATGTTGATGTTAGGTGGATTAAATAAAATAGTTGTGGGTTAATAAACTCTAAAAATAACTCTTTATTCTAATCCTAGATAAATTTCTTACATTCTAAGTGTTACGACTAGCCGCTTGCTCTCTACCAACTGAACGTGTACACGTATGCTGGCTACAATTGTAGCTCCCCACCATAGGCTCTCGACACACACTCATATATATATATATATGTGTACAAAATATAGTATAAAGGTACCATACTCAACATGCTTCCTTACCTTTATACTATACCCCACTATCATTTATTATCATTTCAAATACAACTTTATTTTAAATTTAACATTCTTCTAAATTTTTCAAACTTATCTCTACATAACGTTTTTGTAAACATATCTGCTAGATTTTTTTCGGATTCTACTTTGATTACCTCGATAATCTTTTGTTCTACACTCTCATGTACATAGTGATAGTGAATTTCAATGTGTTTTGAGTTTTTCGTAAAATTACCGTACTTTGCAATATTTATTACCCCTGAATTATCTTCGTATATTTTAATCGGTTCTTCCATTTCAATTTCAAATACTTTTATTAGTTCCTTTATATTTTACTTCAGTTACCAATTCCGATAATGCTACATATTCGGCATATGTTGACGCTTTGGTAATGCACTTCTGTTTTCGCGATTTCCAATAGATCAAGTTTCCATATAATCTAATCGCATATCCTGTTGTTGACTTTCTATCTGAACTATCACCTGCCCAATCAGCGTCTACATAACAATCAACAGTCTCATAGTTCTCATTTTTATTGTAACATAACTTTAAATCTTTGGTACCATATAAATATTTCAAGATTCTCAAAGCATATCTAAAATGTGTACTCGTATAACAATTCTGAAATCGGCTAAGGTAGTTTACACTATAACTTATATCTGGCCTTGTGCCCGAACTAATATACAACAAGGCCCCTAGTAGGTTTTTATACATAATATTTTCATTGCAACAATCCGGTTTTTCTACATTTAATCTTGTTTCCATTGGGGTATTATAACACTTACTATTTACTACATCATATTTATCTGCTAGCTTTTCTATATATTTACTTGACTTAATTTCATTTCATTCTTCTCTATATTATAGTCTATCTCTATACCTAAGTATTCTTTAATTTCTCCCATGTCTTTAATTTTAAATTTTTCCCCTAATAATCTTTTAATAACTTTAATTTTATTTTTATTTTTACAACATATTATTATATCGTCAACATAATTCATTAAGTAGACTTTATTATCTCTGTACCGTGTACATATAAACATAATTCTATACCATTTGTCCTAAATCCTAAGCTTTCTACATACTTATTAAAACATCTATACCAATCTCGTGGACTCTCACTTAGACCATACATTGACTTTACTAATTTCATAACTCTATCTGTGCCATCACTAAAACCTTTAGGCTGTTCAATATATACCTCTGAGATTACATCTCCATACAAGAAGGCTGAATCTACGTCTACTACTTCAATTGTCAATCCATTAAGCAACAGAAAGATACAAAAACTTTATAGCCTGATTGCTCGCTACAGGAGCATAAATATCATCAATTGCATTTTTCTGTTTAAACCCTCTGGCAACCAATCTTGCCCTAAATCTACCATTCACCTTTTTAGTATATACCCATTTGGTATCAATAATATTCTTACTATTTTTCCTATTTACTAAAA
Source organism: Polistes fuscatus (assembly GCF_010416935.1). NCBI lineage: Eukaryota > Metazoa > Arthropoda > Insecta > Hymenoptera > Vespidae > Polistes > Polistes fuscatus. The sequence continues at coordinate 198,626 of NW_025113099.1, forward strand.
CCCAGGTTTTGTTTTCATTTATATTCTTAATTTCGTCTTTCATCGCTACTTCCCATTTCTCATGTTCCTCGCAATTTAATGCTTCCTCAAATGATTGAGGTACATTTATATCCATATAGTTTACAGAGATGCAATACGTTGTAGGATCTCCAAATCTTTTTACCTTATTTCTTGTTCTCTGTGATACACTCTCTGGGTCTCTATTGCTTTCATTTTTCCACTCATTACTTCCAATTTTCTCATTAGTGTTTTCTACTTCATTATTCTTATCTTCATCACTATCTCTAAGTTCCTCCTTGGTTTGCACAGAAATAGGAGTACCATTTTCTAAATTTACAAAATTAAATTTTTCATTTTCATTCTTTTCGTTTCTGTCTTTGGTTCCATTTTCACCATAAATCAAATCATTCTCATTTTCAATTACTTCAACATGTCTTGCATCTATAACTTTATTATCGACTAGAACTCTGTAACTATCATGATTGTACCCAACCAAAATCCCTAATCTTGATTTATCATCCCATTTTCCTTTTCTTAAAACTTCTGGGACTCTTACAAAAACCTTACTTCCGTATATTTTTAAATGTTTAATATTTGGTTTTGTACCAAAAAAATCTCATAAGGAGTTTTATTTTCCAGCGTATTGGCTATCGTACGATTTTTCAAATACGCTACCGTTTTCATTATTTCAGGCCAATACTTAATATTAACTTTTGCTTCTCTTGCTAAGCATCTGCCCATGTCCATTGCTGACCTATTGTACCTTTCTGCTACTCCATTGAGTTCATGAACATATGGGGGACAATTTAATATCTCAATACCCTTACTTTTTACGAAATCATAAATTCTCTTATTTAAGTACTCTGTACCATTATCACACCTTAATTTTTTTATACCTTTACCGAATTGGTTTTCTACTAAGTTTACAAATTCAATTAGACAATCAGCTGTCTCATCTTTACTTTTAATACAATATATCTTAGTACATCTACTATAATCATCAATGAAACTTACAAAATATCTTTCTCCTTTGTAACCAGGAGTCCTATGAGGCCCATTTAAGTCTGTGTGAATTACCTCTAATATTTCTTTTGACCTAGTCCGCTTATTTTCAAATGGTACATTAGCCATTTTGCTTTGCTTACAATTTATACATTGCATAAAACCTTTTTCTATCTTATCTGGTAACCCATCGAGCATTTTATCCCTTACTAGTTTATTTAAATACCTAAAATTTATATGGCCAAGTGCTCTATGCCATTTTTCTTTACTTGTTATTTTAACAGAATTTAGGTAAACATTATCCTTATTATTCTTACGTATAAAGCTAGTCATATGATACAAACCATCAGTCTTTTCTGCTACTGCTGTTAATTTATGATAATTATTATAAATTTTTGCATATTTACCAGATGCTACTACTTTATTCTTCTCGGTTATTTTCGATATGCTTAATAAATTTCTTTTTATCCCTTCTACAAAAAATACATTTTTTAATTCAACATTTGTTTCATAGTTATACGTTTTGAACACCGTATTTACGCTTCCTATCTTAGTAGCTTTTAACTTTTTATCATTTGGGAGGATAACTTCTATTGGGTTTCTCAAATCTGTTATATCACATAGATATTTCTGATCATTTACGATATGATCTGTGCAACCACTATCAAGTAACCATTCTATAATGTTCTCATTCTCGTTTTCACTCTCACTACACTGGTTTACATTTCCTTGAACTACCTGTGTTGCCCAGGATTCGTGCGATGATTTCTGTTGTTGTTCATGACCTCTTCCTCGACCTCTGTACGTGTTGCCTCTGCGAGACCCCATTTGTCCTCTCGATGACTTCTGATATTGTCTTTGTTTGTTATGCCAGCAATCTTTTATATGATGTCCTGTTTTGCCACAGTTAAAACATTGACCTTTAGTTTTAACATTAAATGTACTCGTATTTATTTTATTTTCACTATCATTGGCATTTATCTTCTTTTCTCGAATCTTAGATTTTATTAAATCAACAGTCTTTTGATCTTCTGGCACCAAATCAATAAAATCTCCAATATGTGCATAACTAGATGGAAGTGCTTTTATAATATATCTCATTTTCTCTTCTTCTAATAATTTTCCGCCAGCCTGTTTAAACTCATTACAGGCTTTTTCAAATTCAATGAAAAATTCATCTACTGTGTGATAGTTTTCCAATTTTATTTTATCTAATTTATTCCGATTGATTATTTGCAGTGCAGTTGATTTACTTGTGTATAAAGTTTCTAATTTATTTATCATTTCAAACGTCGTCGTACACTCACTCAGATATTCTAATTGTTTATCGGATACAGAACTAATTAATATCGTTTTCGCTTTTAGATCTACTTTTTCCAACTAGCTTCATTTTCTGTATCCAACCTTTTCCTTATTGCAGGCTTATCACATTCTTTATACTCTAATAAAGTCAAAAGTCTAAATTTCCATGCACTATAATTAACTCCATCAAATATTGGAATACGAATATCATCAATTCTTGCTTGATCAGCCATTTATTCTTCCTTTTATTATCTTTAATTTTTAACTAACCTCTTTAGCCATATGTTAATTAAACACTTACTTTTATATCGTAACCACGCTCTGCTACCATGTTGATGTTAGGATTAAATAAAATAGTTGTGGGTTAATAAACTCTAAAAATAACTCTTTATTCTAATCCTAGATTAATTTCTTACATTCTAAGTGTTACGACTAGCCGCTTGCTCTCTACCAACTGAACGTGTACACGTATGCTGGCTACAATTGTAGCTCCCCACCATAGGCTCTCGACACACACTCATATATATATATATATATATTAGACTGTGCCAATAAATCGACTATTTTTTTTTTTCGGTCCTATATCAAAATTTCGTTGAGAGTGACGAAAAAAAATTGTGTCAAAATTTGAGCCCTCTATCTTCATTTTTCAGTTAGCGCTCGCTAAAATAAGAATTTTCCCAAAAAAAAGTTTTTTTTCACTTATTTTTGGTTATAGACAATTCAATATACCAAATATAAAAAAACCCTTGGTATGGTTTTGTAGGAAATTAAATTCTCTACAAAGATGATTTTTTATCGAACTTAAAAAGTCAACAGCTTTTTTTTTATAGCTGATTAAATTACATTTCGTTCTATAATTTTCATTTTTAATTATTGATGAACACTTATTAAACTACTTCCTAACGAAAAGAACATACTAATGCAATTTTTCTAGGAATATTTATGATCTAAAAAAATAGTTTTTATGCCGTAATGAATGTAAATACTGTTGAGTAATTTATATTCTTTACTTTTAAAATAATGAATTACATGTCAATTCTATTTTTTTTTGTTTTTCACCTTATTGATTCAAAAATTCGGTGAAATTTTTCTGTTTACAGTGAGAATTGAACAAACCAATGATTGTATAAAAAATCATTAGTATTTTAATAGAAATAGAAAATTACTAAAAACGAAATATCTTAAAAAATTTTAATAAATTAAAAAAATGATATGCTAATCTAAAAAAAGAAGCTGCATCAACTAAATTTCTTAGACATCTCTGGTACTTGGCCGAAGATCTTGTGGCATTATCATTCTTCGATGAAAGAATTCCATCGGCCATCAAGATAAAAATGGTTCAAGCAATAAAAAATCGACAGAGTACAACAGAAAATACGAGAAAGTTATGTTTGAAACAAGAAGATTTAAAATCATTCGGCTCAAAAGATATAAGTGATTTTGTTACTCAAAAGTCGATGGTTTTATTCGAGAAGTTCGGTTTATCTACAAGTTTTCTTGATTTACCTGTAGATCAATGGGAATTCGATGACGAGTACAAGGCTTCTTTAAAAATTGTTCGATCGATAAAAGTTGTAAATGATATTGCCGAAAGAGCTGTAGCGTTAATTGATAAATATAATGATAGTCTCACTTGTGATGAAGAACAAAAACAGTTTTTATTACAAGTCGTTGCTGAGCATCGTTAAAAATATCCCAATTGTAACAAACGAAATTTATGTGAGTAATATGTTTACTCGAATCTCATAACTGATTTTAAAATAATTCAAGTAAAGATCTTATTAGTTTCATTTTATATAACAAGATTAAAAGTGTGTCTATCATAATTATATTAATGTTTATTTAAAAAATGTAAGCTCTTTAAAACTAGTAAAACATATGAATAAAGACAATAATAAAGATTAGCATATCATTTTTTTAATTTATTAAAATTTTTAAGATATTTCGTTTTTAGTAATTTCTATTTTTATTAAAATACTAATGATTTTTTACAATCATTGGTTTGTTCAATTCTCACTGTAAACAGAAAAAATTTCACTGAATTTGAATCAATAAGGTGAAAAACAAAAAAAAATAGAATTGACATGTAATTCATTATTTTTAAAAGTAAAGATATAAATTACTCAACAGTATTTACATTCATTACGGCATAAAAACTATTTTTTTAGATCATAAATATTCCTAGAAAAATTGCATTAGTATGTTCTTTTCGTTAGGAAGTAGTTTAATAAGTGTTCATCACTAAATTAAAAATGAAAATTATAGAACGAAATGTAATTTAATCAGCTATAAAAAAAAGCTGTTGACTTTTAAGTTCGATAAAAAATCATCTTTGTAGAGAATTTAATTTCCTACAAAACCATACCAAGGGTTTTTTTATATTTGGTATATTGAATTGTCTATAACCAAAAATAAGTGAAAAAAAAACTTTTTTTTTGCGAAAATTCCTATTTTAGCGAGCGCTAACTGAAAAATGAAGATAGAGGGCTTAAATTTTGACACAATTTTTTTTTCGTCACTCTCAACGAAATTTTGATATGGGACCGAAAAAAAAAAAAGTCGATTTTATTTGGCACAGTCTATATATATATATATATGTGTACAAATTATAGTAAAAGGGTACCATACTCAACAGTTTAAAAGTTTTTGACAGTACTCGAACGTCCTCTTGTAAAATGTTATTCGATGATTTATTCAATAATTTGAATTTTTAATATATAAAATTGTACAAGTTTTATATATATTGGGTGGGGGAAAAAAGTTTCTTCGTATTTGAATACCCAAAAAAAAGTCAAATCAAGTTTTTCCTTTCGTTATTTTCTATCTCAACTTTTTCAAATTTTTTAAAACTATTTCGTTGTTTCTTTTTTTTTTTTTAATTATTCTGTGAAATTTCAGCTTTCAATGTATGCTAGTATTGTCAAATCCGAAAATTATTATCAGAATTATGCGACTCTGAAGTTTATCAATCGAGAAAATACGAAAAAACTTTTCCCCAAACTTAATATTATTAAATAATTAGAACAATTTAATTACACAAATGTTTGGGTAAGATATTCATATCATCGCAATTGCAATTATAATAATTATTCGATTTATTTTGATTATAAATTATTAATAAAATATTAATATATAAAAATAATTGAAATAATATGAAATATATTATGTGAATATTAAATAGTATAGAAATTCTTCGAAATCGTTTAAAAGTTATGAAAATAGAGGAGTAAATGAAGAGAAAGAAAAAGAAAAGAAAAAGAGAGGTTAGGAAATTGACGTCTTTCAAAGGTATCGTTCACCACTTTCCCCGAACATTATAACCCAACAGCCACATTCCCCTCTGTTTCTTTACAAAGGAAATCGATCTATTTTTGACGGTGCCGAAGGAAACTTCAACGGTTTGAAAACTTTTCCGGTGCATCATTAAATGTATATGTGTACAAACACAAATATACACATACACGTACACACACACACACATTATATATACTTATATATTCACAATAATAGGAAAGAAAGAAAATAAAATTTTCTTCGAATTTTCTTATTAAAATAAATATGCTGGTTTATTATAAAATAAATTAATAATAAACTGACAATTATTTTATAATAATAATTGTAATATAAAATAAATCATCAAATCAAAGTTTTATTGACTGAATAATATGAATTTTACACATTATAACAATATAAAGAACAATTTAGTAATTATTTCATAATATATTGTAATATCAAATATATAAGAAATAATTTATTCCAAATAACTGATAGATATAAAATTAAAAAACGTACAATATATACTTCATAAAAAGTAATTAATTTCTCCAAAGTTGTTTGTCGACCGTTATAATTACCAGAACAAAAAAAAGAAACAGAAAAAAACAAAGAAAAGATTTATTGTAAGATTGAACGATTGCTTAGAACGATGGTGGGGATGATGGTGAAGGATGATTGGCGAAGGTAGGAGGGGCGTAAATAAACAAATCATGTCAAAACACAATGAGATTGAAAGGTTTTCTCATTGGACAAGGAAACCAGTGACTAGGGAAAAAAAGATGGTGTACACTGTTGGGAAACTATACACAGGGACTAATACACAAAGTAAAGTCGGGAGAGGAATGTTCTTGGCAACTTGGGTTATCTACTATTGGCTATGTAAAATACCGATGACATAGCTTTCGACCAATCAACGTTTAACCTGGGCGTCGCATTCCAAGAGTTCCTTACAATAATATTTGCACTGGCTCGTCTTATTATCCATTAGCATCAACCGTCATCGTTTCTGGTCGTTTGAGATACCATTTGGTAAATTATTATCGACTCCTTCTTCTTCTTCTTCGTTTTTTTCTTTTTGTTTTCTTTTCGGACGGAATCTTTTTGTTTTTTTTTCTATTGACCGTTCGTTCCGTTTTTCTCATGGTTTGGCTTCCTAAACCAATCTGATCTTTCTATATTACGATTAAATTTTTCTATATATTCGAAATTATTATTATAATTATATTTAAATTATAAATGAAATAACAATAATTGCAAACATAAATTCATTTAAGGTAGTATATAATGTGAACTATGAGATAATAGAATTTTTTTTAACCTAAAAACGCAGCTTTTATTAGCTTTTAATTATTTAAATAGGAGTACTTGGGGTAGGTGAAAAAAGTTGAAATTAAAATTGTATCAATATTTATAACAGTGCATTGTTTTTTTGGTTTTATTAAAAATTCTTTATTTTTATTTTTTCGATGATTGACAAATTACAAGAAAAAATATGAATCTTGTATAATAATTCAATATATTTATCATTCATATTATCATTATTATATACTCGTATAGTGGTTTTGTATTTAAAATATAAAAAGACTTAGATTAAAAATGCTCGCACATAATATTTTCTCATGTTTATTTTTTGAGAAAATTTGACCACGTCTACGAAGAGGAAATGGAAATCTAAATTTTTTTTATTATTATAAAAGTTATTATTAATAAACAATAATATCATTTATACGAATAAAGTAAATATGAATATATTTACATGCGTAAATTTTAGAAGAATCAACGAAAAGATTTTTTATTCAATCGAGTGTTAAAATTGTTAATAATTGATTGCATCGTCCGGCCAAAACTGAAAATTTTGCAAAAAATTTCTATTTTTATTGCCTAATTAATTTTAATTTCAGAATATGCTGACAAAATTTGCGTTTAGTTTGGTCGAAGATATCCCTGTATATTTACAAGTTTAATTACGACAAATTATTTCGGAAAATGATAAAAAATCATTCTAAAATCTAACACATATTCTAATTTTGAATATATACTTTAATACGCGTTATTTGGTATCACTAGCAGTATGCGTTTTAGAATTAAAAATTATTCTATCTGTTAAAAACTTAAACAATATTATTTTTGAAATATACATCATATACAGGGTGTCGTATTAATTGTAACTAATAATACAATTGTTAACGAATTGATTTTACATGCAAGCCCGTATATTATTCACAATACAAACAAATTTTATTATTAAAATAATTAGGAAAAAAAGTTACTTAAATTAACAAATATTTAATATTGTTCAATAAGATATTGTAAATATTTATATTAAATTTTTAATTATATATGTGTATATTTTTATAAATCATATGAGGTGATTACAATTGTAAGTATAAAAAAAATTTGTTTCTTTATATAAATAGATTAGGACGATTTGTAAGAAATTCTAAGCAAATGTTCGAATGACCTTGGGAGTGGTCCTGTTAACGCTAATACGGTTCGTTGTCTATGCTCCCGCGAGGCAAAACAGCTGTCACACACAACTCGTCACGCTTCTTTTCTTTCTTTTTTATTTTATTTTATTTTTGTCATTTTTTTTCTTTCTTTTTTTTTTGCCTAACCAACCTATCATGTAATTTCGCTCTATGCTTTACCTGGAGTAAAAAAATTTTGGATTGGGGGATAAAAGGGAATGGGGGGAAAGGTGCATAGAGCACAATTCCCCTTAAAAAAATATTTTATACTTCGGTTACGTTAATCGTAGGGAGAGGAGAAGTGGTGTGCGGGGGTTAAGGGGGAGGAGGACAATCAGAGTGACATACGACGAGTTGAGAAAATGTGTATTTTTTATTTAATTACTAAGTTTTCATTTATTATAATGCTTATACGTCTATATTATCATTTATTAGATTAGTTCGTTTCCTTTACTTAAATGTATTTTTCTTCTTGTGTTCTTTGATATTTGATTATCTCGAAATTACACAAATTTCTTCCTTCAACTCTAAAGAACACTGAGCCAACTTAGCGAGGGGGAGGAGGGGGAGAAGGGAGGGGGGGGGAGGGAAGGGCGGGGGGGAGAGGGGAGGGGAGAGGGGAAGGGAGAGAGGGAGGGGGGAGGAGGGAGGAGGGAGAGGGAAAGGGGCGGGGGGGGAGAGGGGGAGAGGGAGGGGAGGAGAGGGGGGGGGGAGGGGGGGAGAGAGAAGGGGAGGGCGAAGGGAGAGGGTGGGAGAAATAAAGAGGGGAATGGAGCTCAATAAGAGCTCGTATTCATTTCCACATTTTTTTTCAGAAAATCCCCCAGGCATGATTAATAGAATTCAGAATTAGTTTTTTGCCATACTTACCCCATTGTATAAAAAGCGTTTTAAAGCCAAATAGTCGATAAAAAAAACAAAAAAAAACAACAACAAAGTAAAGTCACACACACACACGATCCTATATGTTATAATAATTAGAAATTAGGATAATTAATATTATTATTAAAACAAAAAAAAATAGGAACTATTAATGTCACTTTTCGAATATCATAAACGTGCAACGGTATTCTTATTTGTTGGAAATATTTTTTTATTCTTACGCGACAAATAAATTAACGAATTTTATTCGAACTCGTTACGTTCAAGAAGACACAACGTGTATAATACGCGTATTAGATATAGGTATCTATGAAAAGGAAAAAGGTTGAGACGAAACGTTGGGATGTTTCGACTAATTGAATTCAAAGAGATTTATACTTTTAGCACAAAACCACCGACTCTTCTTGTCGGGGTGAGGATGTGGCTGGGGTGGGGTGAGGTGGGGTGGGTGTAAAAGGGGGACAACAGAAGAAGTATACGAACAAAAAAAACTAAATTCTGCTCATCTTCGACCAGGTTCTATTAACTCGAAGAAGGAAAAATGGCTACCACTAAACATTGATAACGGTTTCGCCAGTGGCGGACTAAGCGGCACGTAGCCCCCTATTCCCCACTCTTTTGAACGAGCTCGATATTCAAATGTTTTTTCCATTAGATTCGAGAAAATTGTTTCTTTTTTTTAATAAATAAAATTAACGCATCACCATGTGTGTTATGTAAAAATCGTCGATTATTTTTCTCTCTTTTTTTAATTTTATTTTGTTATCGTTGTTAATTCGTTGAAAAATTGCTTTTGTTTGTTTACTTTTTTTTCTAACTCGAATTTCGAGGAGGATGTGGAAAATATTCTCGTTTAGACACGATACGCCACTTTGTTTCGTGATATAATTTTAATTTAAAAAAAATAGATACGAAGAGAGAGGGATGGTTAAAAATAAAAGAAAAGAAAAAAACTATTGTTATATAAAATTCTCATGAAATTATTTAATTCAAATGTTGATAAAAGATTTATCATTTTTAGTAGGTCATTTAATATTACATACACAAATTTTGAAACGTAATTACTTAAGTACATTACGTAAACATGATTTCCGAACGTAATGAATCGATTTTACGTAGATCGGTTAAAAAATTCGTGCCGAGGTTGTAAACGTTATAATTTTATATAAATTTATCTACGATTTCAAACCCGCAGTCCCGAGATGACGTAAAATCATTGTACAAAAAGAAAAAAAAATTGAATTAATTAGGGGGCTGGGGGGAAAGGTTATCGTCTCGAAACGAACGTTCAAAATCGGCGCAAACTTTTTATTTCTAATTTTTTTTTTTTTTTTTTTTACTACACCGGTCGACGCGGAAGAAGAAGAAAAAAAAAAGCAAATTAACGTAATAATTGATTTCTTGCATGGGTTTTATGCGTGTTCAAGAGTTCATGACGATTGATTGAAGAACAAAAAAAAGAAAGAACATATAAATGTTTTTTATCAACCCTAATATTATTTTTCAACATAATTGTCATATACTTATCAACGATCTGCCATTTATAATTTTTGTTAACGTCATAACACCATGATTTTAATACGTAATTACTTAAGTAAATTACTTACGTGATTTGTAACGTAATGGCGTTTTTAGATCGAACGAACAAGCTCATACCGATTTTAATAATATAATATATTTAATTTTATGAGAAAAATTTTTAAACGTACTATATAAAATGTTTCGTCGTAATTGCAGAATTTCGCGATTTTATCTTTTTATCTATTGAAAATTCTCCTTTCTTTTTTTCTTTTTTCTTTTTTCTTTTTTTATATTTAATAAAAATCAGCACGAACTTTCAAACAATCGTTTTTTCTTTCATAAAAAACAATCTGTTCGTTTGTTTCAAGTATCCCGAAGAGTTCGCGTCGGATTTATTTAAAAAAGGAAAAAATATTTTTTTTCTCCCTCCCTTTTTCCCATTTCAATTATTTCTTTTTGTTTTTTCCTACTCTAATTATTTTTTTTGGCTTTTTTTAATTTTTTTTTTTTTTTTTTCTTTTCCTTTCACCTTGCAAATCACCACGAATAAATACTTTCGATGAGATTCATTAAAACCGTTATTTTCGCAAACTATTTTTCTTTTTTTTTTATGCAAATCAGTCAAAGAAACAATTTTAACCTCAAATTACTGTAATCACCTAAATACCCGAAAAAATAATTCTGCCGGTCATTAAATCTATACACGTGTATATATCTATATATTATTTAAAAAATTATGTTTATCAATTGTTTGAAAATGCAATTTTCGTTCACGTTGACATGGATATTTTTATAATTTTTTTCTTTTTTTCCCGGTATCCACTAAAATTTCGTGCCGATTCACAGAGAGGTGATTTACTATTATTATTATTATTATATATTTAATTACATTTTGTCTTTTTTCTCCTTCGTTTAATCTAATAAAAAAGAAAACAAAAAATTTTTTTTCATTTAATAAAATCTTGACGAACTTTTCGATCAATTCGCGCAAATAATTTAATTTAACTTACAACGTTAAATTTGAAATTAACCTGGCCAAGGTTTCCAATGTTTATGATTCGACAAGATTAATAACAAGCGCTTTGTTTCAATATTCGAAAATATATTTTTCTCTAAATATCAGGTCAGCTTTTCTGTTTCCTAATTTAGCTCAATCTGATTTAAACTAGATGAGTTCCTATTATTCTAAGTTTCTTATAACACATATATTTGATGATTTCTTATCGTCAAAAGACTTTGATCAATCAGTTTAATAACAATATTTTAAATACTTTTCAAAATGCTAATTTTATCCTAAAAGTTTTTAAAAGACTGATTGCTGAAGCCACTAAAGTATTTGGACAGATAATTGTTAAGTCTTTAATATTTAGTAGGACCACCTTTAACACGAATAACATCTTATAAGCGATTATGCATACTCTTTACAAAATTTTCCGTAATACTTAGTGATATGGAGCTCCATACTTCGAGTACTTTGTCTTTTAAACTTGTTTTTGATGTTATATTAAATTTTTGTAATTCTTTTCCTATTATTGCCCATAGATGTTCAATCGGATTAATATCAGGGTTTTGAGGTGGTGTTATTAATGTTAATAGATCTATGATACATTACTTAATTAAAAAATCGAAATCTGAAGGAATTATAAAATTATACCGTTCAGGTCGACCAAAGAAGTTAACTGAACAAGAAGAAATAGCTTCGATAAGTACAATAAATACTGGTGTGTGGACTTTGTGCGCACCTAAGAAGTTATACTTCTTTTGCATAAAAAAACATTTCTTTTCGCAGCCTATACGCCTTACAACGTTCCATGTTTGTTTGTGATGAGTACGTTCTTTTAGATACATTTTATAACGATAGTAATAGGCATTACACTTCTCTGCATTAGTTTTAGAAATCTCCAAAACTGAAACAAGAATTTATATGTATACTGATACTGGTCAAAAAGATGCAAGAGATTATAGTTGAATAAGAATTATTGTAGAAAATTTATAAATAACAAAAATGCATTCATTTTTCAATTCTTTTGATGGAATATGCACATGGTTTCTTCCCAGAGTGAATAAAAAGAAGACGGTGTCTTCCAAAATCTTTCATGATTTTTGTATCATCGGCTTCTTCTTATCGTTGTTGAAAATAATGCGCTCTCCCTTCCAGCAAAATAGTTGATTATCTATGCAGAGAGAATGTTTTCTAATGCTTTGAATAAATATTTTTGAAGAGAATTTTTAAGAAAATTAAATATTCATTTTTTGTAGAGCAAGGTATTATTTTATCTTTTCACAGATTTATGTCTTGCTTATTCCTTGAAACTGTGGTTGGATTCTGTTTGCATAATAATTAACATACGATCTCTATGAAGGAGACATTAGTTAAAAGATTTCTTTATATCATTAACCATTGGAAAATGAAATTTATATGCATAGATCCGATGTTGGAATGGAATCTTTTTCTTGGATGTGTTACAGTCCTTGATTGGAACAAAAAAGTAGAGCCACACACTTAAATAAACTATTTGGGAATATAGTTTATATATGAAAATAAAAAAATAGAAACGAGTAACAGAGCACCATAAATTGAATTAAAAACAATTATACATATATGTTACTCGGTAAAGTCTTTTAACTGAATAGAATATTGCTATTCTACTTACTATTGTCTGTTATAATATCAAAATAAAGAGAACATTTGTAATTCATCAGTATTCTTAGATTTAAATAAAAAATTATCATCGTATGGTTGGACATAAAAAATTGCACAACTTGTTATCTAATTTTTCCATTTTCAACCTATATTTGTGATCACTATAGAGAAGGAATGAAAAAGAAATAAAACACAATTCTGTAACCATCTTCTGTTTTACACTCTGCTATACAAAATTTACCCACTGATGATATCGCTGAACTAACAAAGTCGGACTGCCTCACAGTCATGTCGATAGTCATGGTCACAATGTTAGTTGTTTCATTCGCATTGTGACAGATAGCAAATTCTCCAGCTTTAACATTTGATCATTTGTATTGAATTAACATTTTAAATTTGGTATACTAATAGACTCATTATCATATAACCAAGTTTCACTCAACATTAAAATTTGAGATTTTTTTATAATGAATCAATAAGATCACCGGAGTGAGCCTGCAGACTTTGATAATGGAAAGTATCAAATTGATGATAATTGCTATCTGCTAAACTCATACAAATTTTTGTACCAGTAATCACAGGCTGAGGCGATGGTGCAGAAGTCATTAGTAAATTCGAAGTTGATGGAGTACATAAAATTTCATTCACAGACAATTATATGCTTGTGCAATCATTTTTTTTCACAGCCTATACGCCTAACAACGTTCTACATTGGTATGAGCTGCATTCGCCAAGATGTGGGTATACTCACCTCACTCGTCAGTAATAAAATAAAGATTGCGCAATTTGTAATAACTAGGAAGCATTCCTTCTTCAATTTTTTCAATAGAAAATAATGCACATGGTTTCTTTGCAGTGTGGTAAAAGAAGACGGTGTCTTCCAAAATCTTTCATGATTGCAGTGTTGTCAGCTTTTTCTTATCGTATTGGAAAGTTATATACTCTCTTTTCCAGTAAAATAATTGAAAACCTATGAAGAAAGAATAAGTTTATTATTGCTATAATAAATATTTTTCAAGAAAATTATAATATTTGTTTCTTTTTCAGAAGCAAAATTTTTATTTTTACCTTTTAAAAGATTCATGTCTTGCTTATTCTTTATAACTGCAACTGAATTTTATTCGCATAAAAATTTAAATGGAATCTCTATGAAGAAGACATTAGTTGATGCAAGTCTAAATATTTTCTTGCAAGTTAATAAGAATAATATCTCTTTCAATACCTGGTATGACGCTTGGAAAAACATTACGCACAAGTATATATTTTCTTATATATTGTATTTGCTATTAGTTTTTCAAATTTATAATAACTAAGATGCATTTTTCTTCACTTCCTTTGATAGAATATTAATAGATTTGATTTTCTCCCATTATACGTAAAAAGAAGGCGGTATCTTCCAAAATCTATAATGATTGCAGTGTTGTCAGCTTTTTCTCATCGTTGTTGAAAGTTAATACTTTTTCTTCCAGTAAAATAATTGGAAAACCTATGGAGAAAGAATAAGTTTAATAATGCCATAAATAATTATTTTTTAAGAGAATTATATAATGTTTACCTTTTAACAGATTCTGGTATTGATTATTCCTTGTAACTGCGGCTGCATTTTATTTGCATATAATTCACATAGACTCTCTATGAAGGAAACATTAGTTAAAAGAAATCTTTATATCGTAACCCATTGAAAAATGAAATTTATATGCATAGATCCGATGCTGTAATGGACTTTTTTTCTTGGACGTGTTACGGTCTTTGATTGGAATAAAAAATGAAGAGCCGCATACTTAGATAAATCTAATTAAGAAAGTAGTTAATGTATGAAATATAAAAATATAAAAAGAGAAGCAGAATATAAATTAAATTAAAAAACAATATAATACATATATTTTACAGAGTAAAGTATTTTAATTGAACAAAATATTGCTATTCTACTTACTATTGTCTTTATAATACCAGGATAAAGAGAACGCTTTATAACTCATCAATTTCATCTTAGATCGAAATCAGAAAAATGTCATCGTATGGTAAAGGCATAAAAAAATCACACAGCATGTTATCTTGTTTATTCATGTTTAACCTAAGTTGATGATCACTATAGAGAAGAAATGAAACGTATTAAAACTAATAAATGATAATACATACCTCAGTTAACCTAAAAAACTAATAAATAATAATACATCTCAGTTAACCTCAAATAACTAATAAATAATAATACATACCTCAATTAACTTCAAAAAAGACTTTTATTACTAATATTCACAAATGATAAAAATCACAAAAATGTAAAATAAGAGAAACGACGATGATAACGTCAGTTATTCGTCCTTCTTTCACAACACTATTCGTTGATCACCCGTACGGTTAATAACAATTACTAATGTATCTTTATTTAACGAACTTTTATAAACTAAATACGTTCTCACTTTTCTTTGCTTATATACCATCATAGAGGCGCGCGGATCATACTTAGCGCGCCAAGTTTAAAGAAATATATTCTCTTTACATATATATATTTATTTATGAATGTTTTCTATAATTTTTCACTATACTCATATTATATATATATATATATAGGACAATTTCTTTGCTTGGTAATGATAGTAACTACGGTTGAATAATTAGTACAACGGTTGATGCTAAGTTGAAACTGAATCAACAATATGTACAGCTTCCTTTTATTATGATTAAAACGAATATAACTTAAATCAATACACATAGATTATAACAAAAATATCTCTACGAGTTTACTTCTCGTCTCACGTAGTTACGGCTCTCAAGTGCCACGCCCAGGCGACTTCAGCTTTGTCTGTGTGGCCGTCACGCCAAAGCTTGGCGCCACCGGCACTCCTACCATCACGCCTCTAGTGACGAAACCAAAGAATTAAGAAAACACCAAGTATATGAAAAACCGCTACTATTCGCTCTCTTCCGTTCCAAACACCGAGCGAGATACACGCGTTTTACTAGCAGCGACCAAAAGACTGAACACTAGTTACTACTTCCGTTTCTCTTTATTACATTTTGTTAAGTTTAAAATATATATTTTATAAATCCTTTTTGATACGTTTAAAAATATAAAAATATTCTAATAATAATATTCCTAGTGAATTAATAATTATTGCATACCGACGAACACGCTACATCTGAGTGTCAAGCAGCACCCTCTAGCGAGTCGCCTTACAGTTTGGATTTATCCCAAACTTATATATATATACACATATTAGAATATATCAAAAATATTGAATTTTATTGAATAATTCTTATATTTTAAATTAAACGAAATAATATTGTATTATTATTTAAAGTAATAATTAGTTATTATTTATGTTTGTTTGTTTTAAATTATTTATCAGACTATTATATTATACTTCCAATCACATTGAATGAATTCGTATTGTTTATAATAAATGTATAAATAAAAATGTATGATTTTTATTTCTCATTTTATATTATTTAAACACGAAATAACACATAATTCAAATCTTTTTTTTTAAATTTACAATAATTTATCCAGTTTAAATCAGGATTTATAGATGCCGGAATGTTTTCCGATAATTGCATTGAAATTTTTCAAATATCTTCTTTAGTAGATAATTTGTTTTTTATCTTCGATTTTTTATCTTTTATATTATTTTCTATTACTTCTTTAGTATCGATTATTTTTATTTTCTATATTTTTAACAGGTCTTGAAAACATTTATTAATTCTGATGTTAAAACAATTGTTAATAATAACTAAAATATCAACATTTATCTGCTTCGATTACAGTTATTATCTTCATCATAATAGTTATTTTCTAAAAAAAAAATGTATTAACGTATTCTTTTGGCTGTAGTAATGTAGTGGCTATAGTAGCTACAGTGTGTGTATGTTTTCCACGTCGCCGATACCTATTTATCTTGACAGCGCTAACAAGTATGTTTACCTTTCTTTTTTTCTTTTTCTCTTCGTTCTTTTTCTTTGCTTTCTTATTTCTTTTTTTCGTTATTATGAAGTAAACTTAATATATTTTTTTTCTATTTTTTCAATAGTTTTTTATAATAATTTTATAGAAAATATAATTTAAAAAATGCATTTATATTATGGGCAGTGCGAATTTATTTTTGGCTTACGATATAAATTTTTTTAAGGAAAATTTATTAAGAAAAAATAAAAAAGAAAGAAAAATTTAATATAAATTTTATTAAGAAAATAGAAAGAATTATTGTTTTTTTTTATTCAAGGTTTATTATTTTTGACAATAAATAAAGAACAGCGTGCCATAAGCATCAAGATTCGATTTAAAAACGCCGCGCTTATACGCCGATATATATAGATATACAAAACGCTCGACGCACGATGGCCAAGACGTAAAATTCTGTCTACCGAATGAAAAAATAAAAGAGAGAAATATCGGTTGGAAAAGAAATACTCGCTATCGCCTAAACAAATAGAAGGGGAGAAATATCGGTTTCTTCTTTCAGTCGCACTTGCATTCAAGACCGAGAGTCCCAAAGATTGCCGAAGATCCTTCGTTTATGGATTAGTTCACACGGACGCTCGCACGCACACTAGCCCGCTCGCGTGTAAAAGCCGACTGAAAGGCGAGACTTGCTTCCCCACTCTTACAATTCTTTACCATCTTTTCCTCGCTTATTTTTGCAAATACGAAGATAAACTTTACGACATTTTTTATGTATTTTTCAATTCTCTACAACTTTTGTTTGAAATTTTTTTCGATTAATGCCTAGATTCTAAGAAAAGCCATTTTTTACCCTTTTTTTACCCATTTTTTACCTTTTTTCTTAAAAATGCGCCATTCGACTGAAAAAAAATAAAACCATTCGATTCAGCGTCGTTAATTTACTCTTAGATCAAATTTTCGGACTTCCAACAAAATTTAAGAAGTTTCGCCCTTTTTGACTAGCCTAAAAGAATTGTTACTGGGTTAGCGAATAATGAAATTTTAATGTTAAAAAGTGGAGGTGAAGAGAATTTGCTTGGAGTTCTATTGCAGTGATAGTAGATAATTAAATATTGAAGTAAGATGCTTACCTTTTTCTGCTGCTGATAGGATAGGCCTCTGGCTCTGATTCAATCAACACAAATAGAATAATTCTAGTCGCGGGTAATTAATGTATTTTACTGACTCATAAATTCATTTATCTTTAATATTTATTCTTTTACGCTACTGATCAATCATACAGAATGTTTCATTGATTTTACAGAATGCAGAATACGGACATGTAAATAAAAACAGAATACAGACTTTTAGCTGAATATGGATTTATTAATTAAAACAGACTTCCTAACTCACAAGGAGACCGTCAGATTGACACCTCTCAAATTTGTTCAAACTTTACACACTTGTAGTAGTCTATGTGAATATTCCTTGTATTTAAAAAAAAAAAAGTAGATATTCAAGCGTTTTCGAAAAAACGGGAGTAGAAATTTGGCAAAAATGATTTCGTTTCTTTTATGTCGTCGGATCGATTCATCGAGAGGGAAAATATTTTTTTTCCGAGCTTCTTTTATTTTTTGTTTTTGTTATTATGAAGTATGTTTAATTAATTTTATTTTTTTTCTAGAGAGTACGTTATATTATTTTTCTAATATAATAAAAAAAGAGGGGCATTTATATTAAAAAGCTTGTAAAGTTTCCTCTTTTTTTCAACGTTATTGTTTTATTAAGAAATCAACGTTATTACGCAAGTTATGTAATTAATAATTATAAATAGAATTACAAACAATAAATAACAAACAGTTGTTTTTTTACTTGCCTGAAACGATTTATTTTTCAGAATAATATTCGTCGTACGGACATACAAAACATAAATTTAATCCGGTTTCGTCAGTATTGATTATAAATAAAAAAATACAAGTACAGAGAGTTACTAATAATCGAAGATATATTCTGTTATTTTATTACAATAAAATCAGCATATCATTTAATTATATTACACCGGCTGGATCTTTAATAAACTTTTCGTAATTTAAAGAATTCATTCGCTGCGATAGATATTGTTTTAAGATTGTTTATCGATATCTAACAATGCATTCGGCTACTCTTGTGCGTGTTTGATCGTAAGATTCTTATAGCTTTATTATTTTTCTTGTTTTCTTATAACATACTTTACAATAACGAAAACAAAAAATAAAAAAAGACCAGAAAAAAAATATTTTTCCTGTCGAGGAATCGATTCGGTAACATCAGAGACACGAGTCCATTTTTGCGAAATTTCTACCCTCGTTCTTTTGAGAACGATTAAATATCTATTTTTTTTAAAAAGTACAACAAATATTCTTATGGACTACCAAAAGTGTGCAAAGTTTGAAAAAAATCGGAGGGAGGTCAATCTAACGGTCTTCTTGTTAGTTCTTTATTAGGTGGTTACATTAACGCCTTCAAGGCTGAATGGTTGAAAGAATTAACAAAAAGTATACCTTCTGGGGGTGTAGTCCGGACGATTTCAAATCTACGAATTTCTGAGTCTGCGCCTATGGGTATGGGAACTGACCCTTTGTCGTATAGTTTATATTTCCTAAGAAAAATAATAAATACGAAATCTCTAGAATATTTACTTAAGATTGTGCTTACCTTTTATTTGTGATTGATACGACACGAGTCTGGAAAATGTTTGTTTTGTCATCCATTCCCTTAGTTTAAGTAATAAAATTATATTGGATTACCTGATATAAGCCTTCGGCGAGGAAAATCTCGAGCATAGCAGGTAAAAAAAGAAAAAACGCCCTAGGACGTAACAATAGTATACAGACATTTGTATTTTGTTAAGAGAAAAGTTTTTAATTAGAAAAATGTTGTATTTTTTGTAAAATAAAGAAACACCCTCTGTTTTTAGAAAATAGCGGATTATAGTGAAAGTAACATTTGATTGCAGAAAAGTAGTATCTTTAGTACTTGTAAAATTTATAATAACTGAAGAAAGGTCAAATGTTAGATCACAGTGCTATTAATAAGGTTTGAGCCAATTATTGATTAAATCATTTGACTGTGGTTTGAATTAATTATTTGTTTAATATTTTAATAATGTTTAGTTATCTTTTCTTAGTAATTAAAGAAAAAAGGAAAGTATAAATACATATATATTACTATATATATTTATTTAAGGATGTAATTGGATAGGTTAAATTCGTAAGTTTCTATAATTGTCCAACTTACTGATTAATTATCGTCGTGTTTTATGTTACTTTTTTAAGGTCTTTTAACTTAACAAAATTATCTTTTACAACGTCGTATTTAGTTCTTTGTTATTCGTTACTCGTACTTTTTTCTTAGCAGAATCTTTTGTCGTACAAAACCCATTCTTTATAATTTATCAATACAATACTATACCATGCGATCGCCTTTTGTTACATATCATATTATATACGCGTCCAACCCCTCCAGATCTTTCATCATTTCTTTGTAAGGTCTTTCATCATTTCCTTGTAACGTCTTTTTTCTTAATTTTTCCTTTCTTTCGAATCCCCACTTTGCACCCTCACGGATGGAAATTGATCGTATGATCACCTTGCTTTTGGTCACGTACGCCACAAGCACGCACCCGCACACACACATCAATTATCATGCACTCATACTCACACCATAACACACGACAAGAGAAAGAACATTTTCTTTAACTTTCCTTATAAGGAAATCTTTTATAGCTATTCTCGAAACATTTATATGTTCACTTCTAATAGCAATCGCTTTTCGTTATCTACGTTTCAAGTTTCTTTCCATTCACTCGAGACAAAAAATACTGCTTTTTTGTTCACTCTCGAATTTCTCTTATCCTCAAAATAGTAAAGAAAAGTCTTTGTAAGTTTTTCTTTAAAAATAAAATAATAAAATTCGAGAAAAAACGCAAGGATCATTCTGAAAGTTGGACTAAAATTAAAAATGATCCTTTAACTCGTTGAAGAAACACTTTCAGCGTTGCGTTATCTAAATCTCTAAATTTCGAAATTTTCATTTTTTTATATCCCTAAGCAGAGAAAGAATTTTAATTGCGTATATTACACCGTTATATCTGCTTCAACATTTAATACGAATTATAAGAAAAAATTCTAGGATTCTTCAATTGTATATAGGCTATGCAATATTCAGCTTCGCCTAATACAATCAATGAACTGATTAAATATGATCAAAACGCTTATTATAAATTAAACGGAGAGATGCTTATTAAGATATGTATATCAATTAGCGAGTAGTTTAACAAGTGCTCACAATCACAGTTAGTAGTTTACTATCCATAACTTTTGAGATTGTGCTTAAAGCATTAACATTACAACTATACGAACTAAATTAATCGAATTTACTGGTTCAAGTAAAGCTAATTTCTATTATTTGTATATTTTTTTTAATATAATATGTTTAATTGTAGGTATATTTTTAGCAATATTTTGTTAAATTTGAATTGACATTGAATAGATACTTAAAAAAGTATTTAAAAAAGTTTGCATTTATATTATTTATTTATTTTAATTTTAATTAAATTTATATACTATTCGAAAATATTAATTCAAATGAAATGAGTCTCTATTATTAATTTTTTTTTTATAGTTTAAATATTTATAATCTTAATTATCAATTTTTGTAACAATATTTTTTACTCGACATTAAATAGAAGTTAAAAAATATGTAAATAGACATTTATTTTTACATTTTCTTTTTAATTTTCTTTTAACTATATTATGTGGTAAATTTAGTTTCTGCGTTGTAGTTGTGGTTACCACTTTTCTTCGTCATGAATTTTTCTCATTATATGCAAGAGTTTGGAAACAGTCATTGAAGTAGCACTTAACGCTTTCAAAAACTCTAAAATCATCTGAACTGAATTTTCATTGAGTAATTTTTGCAATTCAAAATTTTTTTAATTTTTTAGCTATCCGAGACGCTCTTTGTCTTTCACGTCAAAATCACTCTTTTAAAAGCGTTTTAAATAGAATATTAAGAAATCCAACCTGTTAAGACTGAATCCCTTTCAACAATTCATATGTTACCGTTAAAGCTCGAAAGTCGTTAATGTACACATTACCTAGTTAATCTACAGATTAATTGATTTGTTCCGTTAACGAGCGGAACAAAAGTTTTTAACATTTTACCTAGGTAATGTACACATTAAAGTAAGTTGCTAGTCGTAGAAACCAATTGTTATGTTATTAAAGAAAAAACAATATTAAGATTGCATTAATAATTAGGCATAATTTTTGGTAATGTTAATGAGGATATTATCGTATTTATTTCTTCTATATAAATCACAAACACACGCACGCACACACTTATCGTAGAAACAATACATAATTTTCGTCGCTTATATATACTCATTTTTCCCTCCATCATCTTTTGTTATTTTCTCGCATTCTTAATCGAAGTTTCCCGACCATTTCCGATCATATAAACTCCATATTCTTCCTTACTTCCGGATAGAGAGTGTATTCGGAAGGTACGACCAAACATTAGGCGATTATCTCAAGCGACGGCGCCTGACAAACGAAACACTCGTACGCAACAAAAGAGTCGTATTTAGTCTCCTAGCAACCTTTTCTCACACATACAAATACTATTCAGTCTCTCATTTGATAAAAAAAATTCAGTATTTCACAAATTTATTATATGGTTTGTAAATTCATTTCGTTAATTGTAATAATATTTTAAACCGTTTGATTATTTCTATTATAGTTTTTTAATTGATTGATGATTAATACAATCAACTAATTATACAATTAGTTGATCGTATTAATTTGATTAATGGAATAATTAGCAGATTACCTAGATAATTTGAGAAATGAAATAATTTTCGATACTTTAACGGATCACCCCAGTTAATATCACATACCTGAGTAATTTGCAAAATAACTGATTTCTGCGCTTTAGCAGTAACATATACATTTCAAAAGACACTCGATTTTACAGTTGAAACTTATTAGCATTGAAACTGGTTCCTTGTATCATAGTAGCAAGTAGCAGGAGTTAAATTTATCACGGTAATATACGTCTATCCCTACATTTACGCGGCCCTTTTTAAACAAGAATTTTTTTTTTACTCGAAAAATTATATTTCTTGTAATGTTCTAGATTGTTTTTTATTTTATCTGCTACGCTCGAGGTTTCGTTGCGAAGGCAATTGTCAGCTCTTTTTTAATTTCCTAAGCCAATGAGCCTCGTGGGTGTTAATATAACTATCCAATGAGGAAGTTCGTATATTCTGAAAACTGATTCGTTGTGGAAAGAAAGTGGGGATTGGTCAAAGAGGTGGGGACAGGAATATGCTTATAAAGAGGATCAGAGAGCGAAGCGAGTCACTTTCGTTCGAGTTGTTGAATATTGCACGTCTGTTTTGTGTTATCAAGTATATATCTGCTTTGTTGTAAAGTCAGTGAATTTTTTTTTTTTCTTTTTTAGGTGATCGTTTATGTGAAAGAATAAATTTGAAGACAATCGAATTTGAGAACATATATTTTAGTAAAATTAGTTATTTTTACCCGCGACTAGTACTGTTCTATTAGTGTTGATCGAAGGTCTGCCAGAGGCCCAACTCCACGAACTACTACAGATAAAGGTGGGAATCTTATTTTTATTTTTAACATATGTGCGCAGCTCTGTTCTTCCATGAACCGCATATTTTTGGGTGCTATTTTATGTTTAATAATAATTCAAAATCAATTAAAAGATGTCGAAATTATCACTAGTAAGCTTGTTTTCGTCTATAGTATTATTATATAGTGCATCCAATAAATTATCAATCAAAAATGTACTTTAAATTTAATTTTCGTTTGTTCTATGCACGTCATTTTGCAATTATTTTATATTCTTATAATTCATATTATAAATTATCATAAAAAGACTGTAAATATAATTGATTTTTAAAAGATATTTTCCTTATGAATTAAAACACGACTTTTAAAATAACAAAATACTTTGCAATTTTATAAGGTATGATAAAGAGCTATTTATCATTAATCACCGATGAATTTTTTTGCGCTAATCTTTTGTTAGGAGAATATACGAGAATTCGTTATCATGGAATGTAACAAGAAAATTTTTTTTTAATTTCTTATATCATCGATTGAGTCGAAGAAACCTGAAAAACTAGTTGTATGCAATATGTTAACATTGTGATACAATACTAACCAATTTTCTGCTTAAATTACTTTCTTGTACTCCTGTATCGTTTGTCATTTATCGTCTATTATTTATCGTCTATTATTTATCGTCTATTATTTATCGTCTATTGTCATTTCTTTTCGGCGTCTTTTTTTTAATCTTTTTTTTCTTTGGTATCTTTATTCCGCTTCATCGCAGAAACCAATCGATGTTGTATGGCGCTCTTTTTTCGGTTACGTACGCGATAAGTACGCACACATACTTTTTCATACTCATAATTATATACTATTCAACACGACAAAAGAAAGAACATTTCCTGTAGCTTTACTTTCAAGAAAATCGTCTTTCGTTATTTTAAAAATATCTATATGCGCACTTTCAAAAGCGATTGTTCTCCGTTATACTTCTTAAATTTTTTTTTCTTTTATTTTTTTTATTTTGTTTTTTTCAATATTATATACATTCACACGAGACAGGAAATACTGCTTCCTGTTCATTTCTGAATTTTTTTTATCCTTACAATTTTTTAAATTATTTCTTGATCACACTTTTGTTATATTTTTATACACAGTCAAATATATTTACAATAGTTTAGATCTTGTCAGCGAATTCCTTTGTTAAATTCAATTATCTTAATTTCTTTGGGGATTACAATTTCATGATCTCATCATAGATTATTAAATAATACAAATTTTTTTCAATTTTAACTTTAATACAAATCATTATTCTTGGAATATTTTTAACTCTATACAAAATTCATGAATATTTTAAAACTTCTTTTACAATTGCTGATTCAATTTTTGGCTTAATTTTTTTTTTTAATCACAGGATTTCATGAAATTCATTTTATTATAATTGGAATAATAATTTTAATTATTTGCTTAATCCGATGAATAAATAAAGATTTTTCTTGTAATCATCACTTTGGGTATGAATCTAGAAATCTGATAATAACATTTTGTTTATATTGTTTGATTATTTGTTTATACTTAATTTATTAAAGATCTTTTTAAAATTTATTAATTTATTAAATTACTTATATAGTATAAAAATTACATTTAACTTCTAATTAAGAAAATTATTAATTTAATAATATAAGTATTAAATTTTATTTATGCATAAATCATTTTAATTTTAAAATAAAATAATTATTTTTAAAATATAAATTATTATCACTATTTCATTATATATTATTTCATTATTTTTAACTTTAATTTTAATATTATTTAATAATTTTTTCTTTAAAAGTTAAAAAAGACCGAGAAAAACTATCAACATATGAATGTGGGTTTTAACCCTTTAACTTCTTCTCTATTACCTTTTTCTGTTTAATTTTTTTTTAGTTGCATTAAATTTTTTAATTTTTGATATTGAAATTATTCTTTTACTTCCATTTACTCAAACTATTTTAAAAAGAAATACTTTTTATTTTTAAACTTTATCAATATTGATTATTTATTTATGCCTAATAATTGGATTAAGTTATGAATGAAATAAACAATCAATTAATTGAATTAAATAAATTTTATATATTAATCTAATGATATTAGTTAATTTATTCCATTTATATATCAATAAAAAATTATTTTTAATTTTTAAATATAACTTTAATATGAAAGAATTATTTCTAATTTAATTTCGACTTAAATTTATGATTAAATTTTAATTCATATTATCATTTATTTTATATATATATACATATTTAATTGAAACCAAAATAGAGGTAAATTATTGTTAATAATTTAATTGAATTTAACTTTCCAATTAAAATAATTAAAAAAAGCCTCTAACTTTTAAATTAATAAATAAAATTCATTTTATTTCTTACTAGTTTATATAGTTTAAAAAAAACAATTAATTTTTTAATGAATATAATATTTACTAATATAATCGTTATTACTATTGAAAATAATTAATTATTGAATTTAAAAAAAAATTAAAATAAAAATTAAATTTTTGAATTCAAAAATATTTTTTCATCTTATTATAAATTAAGACACTTTTTTAAAAGAAATATAATTTTTTAATTACAATTAAATACCACAATAATAAATTAAATTTATAACTAATATATTAAATTAATCCCGAATATATTTACTTTAAAATAATATTTCAAAAAATTAATAGTAATAAAGATTTAAATTTTAAAGCTGAATTTCATTCAATTCTAAAAAAACTATATATATTTAAAATCGTTTAATATTTCACTTCCAATTAAAAGTTAATATTAATAATTTAACAATAACTTGAAATTTTTAATTAAATCATTTAAAATCAAAATAAATTTAAATTTAAATACATTTATTAATAACCCCCCCCTTCCGATACAAAAGGTACACAAAATTAAAATTACTTTTGAATTTTATAATAAAATTTTAATTTCATTACTATATATATAATTAAAAAAAATTATTTATTAAATTAATTATCGAACTAAAAATTTTTTAAATAATATTAATTATGAATAAATTATTAGTAAAAAAAAAAAAATAATTTAAATAAAAAAATATAATTGAATTTAAAATTCAATTTAAATAAATTAAAATTCTAATAATAACTTTTTATATGTTATTCTAATTATTGTAAATAAATTATTTTATTTAAACTAAATTTTATCTATAACTAACTTTGTAGTATTTAAACTATGTTACGACTTATTTCATTTTATTGAAAGTGACGGGCAATTTGTACACATTTTATATATTTATTCAAATCAATTAATTAATTAAATTTGCTATTAAATCCAATATCTAATTGAATTTAAATTAAATTTCCAATGTTAATAAAAAATGTAATCCATGAAATTCTTATATAAACTATATTTTGACTTGAATTTAACTAAAATTCTAAAAATAAAATTATGCTTAATAAAATTTGTAAAACAGCAATACATAAATAAATAATTTTTTTATTATGTAAATAGATTTTTTTATCGTGGATCATCAATTAATTACAGATTCCTTTAATTTTATAAAATACCGCAAAATCTTATAAATTGAATGATTTAACATTTAATATTTTATATTTAAATATTTAAGTATTCAAATTTTAATTATTTACTATAATAGAGTATCTAATTTTAGTTTATTATATAAATTAACTTAACAAAAAATATTAAAATTATGAAAATAAATAATATTAATATTTCACCATTTAATGAAATATTTAATTTAACAAATTATAATAATTTATAATATGAATAATTTTAATAATTAATTTTAATTAATAGTTTAATCGCTATTGCTTGCATTAAATTTTTCAATTAATAAAATATAAACTGAAAAAACTTTAATTTCTTAATTAATTTTAAATATTAAAAAATTTTAAATATTTAAATTAAATTTATATAATTTTTTTTCTAAAAAAAAATATAACTAAAATTAAATTTTTTTTATAACAATTAAGTGGAAATAATTTTTATAAAGAAATTGGATATAATCCTTTCTAATTAAGTGAAAATAATTTTTATAATGAAATTAGATATAATCCTTTTTTATTTAGTAAAAATAATTTCTTTAAAAAATTCAATTAATAATTTATACATATATACGTACATACATACATACATACATACATACATATATAAATGTAGGATATTTTTCGTAACCCTACTTTTTCACTCCCGATCTCTCTAAATTCTCTTCGACTCTCTTATATCTCTTATATCTTATCTTTTCGTGCTCGCCCCTCTTTATTCCTTTCTTTTATATCGCCGCTTCTCGTATCCTCTCATATCCACGCTACATACACGCATGTATACTCATACCCTCTCATTTCTTCATACCATAACAACAAAGGACAACATTTCTTATAGCTCTACCTACCAGATAACAACTTTACTTATTCTCGAAATATTAAGATATATTTAATAATGATCGTTCTCGAACATTCATATCGTAACGTTTCTTGCCTTTATATTTATTCGCTCTTTTACTTAAGAATTTTTCCCAATCCCACATATATAAGTATAAGTACATTTATACATAATTTAAATTTAATAATATATTATTAGTTATCATTTATAAGTTTTTCATCTAATAAATATATTATATGTTATATACATAACATATATATTATATATAATAGGTTATAAATGATTATGAACATATAAGTAACTATTTATTTATAAATTATTATAATATTGGTACAGATTTATTAATTTAAAATATTAATTAATTCTATTAATATTGTGTGTGTTCTTAATATAATATTTTTTAAGGGGAAATTTAGATAACTTACTATATTAAATATATAATTAATATTATTAATCGGATTGGGTTAAAATGTATAGTTTGGATTATTTGATTATTATTAAGTATTGATAATTATTCTTGATTATATTTTTATTATATTTAATTTATATATATATATATATATATATGTAAGTTCAATAAATTAATCTAATTATCCGTAAAATTATCAAGATTTAAAATAAATTTTTAAAATTTAATTTCTCAACTTTTAAAAACCTAACTAAAATTTCAAAATTCAATTTTTATGGTTAAATTAAATTATTTTAAAGCTAAAATTAATTTAAAACTCAATTTTTAAAATCAAAACAAAATTAATAAAAATTAAATTATTAATTAAAATAAACAGAAAATAATTATTTAATTAAAATCAAAAATTAATTTAAATTAAAAATTAAATTAATTCATTCTTTTAATAATAATAATAAAAATAAAAATTTAAAATCAATAAATTATACTTAAAAATAAATAATTCAAATAATTTAAATAATTCTTAAATATAAACAACCAAAAATTAACAATTGTTTAGAAATTCAATAGTAAATTTAAATTTGATTGAAACTAAAACTTTCCATGAATTTTTCAATATGAAATAAAATCCCATCGTTTTGAAATTCTTGTTTTTATTGGTATCTTGAAGTGTAGAAAAAAACTTTTTTTAATTAATTTTATTAATTTGTTATAATTTTGTCTAAGTTGAGTCCTCGAAAGAAAGGTGAGTTGTTTCGGAGAAGCACACGGCCTTCCGTAGTTTCATCTGAATTAAAATAATTAGACAGATTATTGTTTTTAGGCTTCATTCTAATGAATTAACCTATAGTATGCATATTAAAAATACAACTGTTCAAAAAATTGTTTAAAAAAATTGATTTATTATTAAAAATTTAATGTTTGAAAGGTTGTGCATTTAGCTATTGTTTGTCGAAAATAACGGGTTCAATTTTAGCCAAATCAGTTGAACAGTTGTAAAAATCAGTGCTTCCCCGAAATTCCGAAAACGTGGTTTCGAGAAGAACGCGTTCAAAGTTTTTCAAACACTTTATACACACTACAGCGCGCTCTTTTCTTTTGGCTATAACTTTAAAAAATATTTTAAATTTTGATCTGAATCTTTGAGATAATATTTTTAACCCTAAGCGCTCCGTCGGCTCCGCTACGGAGCCATCCGTCATTTGTTTCGTAACTCCGTAGGCTCCGCTGCTGCTCCCAATGTTTTTAGCATGACTAGGAAAAAAAAAGAAAAAAAAGAAAAAAAAAATTTTTAATTTATTTTTCATTTACAAAAAGAAGGTGCATATGTGTATAAAAGAAATAAAATCAAAAATATTCACAAGCACCTGTAATTCTTCTCCCTTAAAATAAAACTCCTTTTTCATGATCGTTCCGCTGCGAAAATGTGCCCGAGTTGCTGGTAGGCAGTGGTACAAAGACGTGCGGAGCGCTAAGGGTTAAGATGTTTTTCTGTAAAATAAACAAAAAAAAAATAAATTTTTTAAACCCGTTACACTGGCCTACTACCTAAATTTATCAGGAAATAATAAATTGTCAAGTTTTACTAATTTCATCGTTAGATTTCATGAGTTATCAATCCTGTCCCTCTATTTTCATGATATTCCGAAAATATACATATGTAAATAAATGTAAAATTTGTTTATTTTATATATTTCTTTATTTAAATTTTCTTTTTTTTTTTGGTATTTTGTTAAATCGAAAAAACACGATAAATGTATGAGTCATACTAGGTCGAAAAACTTGATTTTATAATATAAACTCATTAGTATTTTTATTATTTAGTTCATTGTCCTAATTAATAAATAGGACGTCTGTTTAATAGTATAATAGAAAAACTAAAATATATGTAAAATATAATAAAATCTAATATTTATTATCAAGTAGTAAGTTACTTCCTTATCCTCGATAAACCCGATTGTTTCTTTTGTTTCTTGTAATTCCTAAATTTTTGATGAGTTAGATGAAGAAAGGAGGGGGGAGGTAAATGAAAGTTAATATTACTAACGAAAGTAGTAGCCAAAATCGAGTTAAGTGGGGGACAACTGCTCGTAGGAAAGCAGTGGCGTACATAGCAAGTTTTTTAAAGGTCATTTTTTTTCTTTTTGTATACATTTTTGTTTCGTTAGGAAAATTTTTATATAAGATTGCATTTATAGTCCGAGCTCTCTTCTTTTCTTTTTCCTTTTCTTTTTCGTTAAGATCCAATAAAGAAAATCTTTGAAAATAACTATATAGAACCTTTATTGAAAACTTAGAATTTGACGGTTCATTGTACTTCAAATAAACTAATACAACAGTATCGCAATGTTAATGAAAGTTTTTCTCGTCGAGTTTAATGTTTATTAATTTAGTAACCTTCTTTGTGGATATTAATTTCGAGAAAAATCATTTTGTGAAAAAACATATATTGTAACTATGATTGTTTTATAATCTTTTTTATACCAAATATTATTTTTTTTAAATTATTTAAATTTCTTATCATTTTTAAATTCATACAAGTTTTGTTCTATAATCTTTAATCGGTAATAAATAAGATTTTTCTGTGGCAATAATCAATTTTAACTGAAGATATAGATGTAAATTTAATATTCTTGAAAATATTTAATTAATGTGCAATCTCTATTTAAAAGCTCACATTTGTTGAATTCAGGTTGCTTACGTTTCTTTATATTTACGAAAAAAAAATATACGGGTTTTAGAAGTTTATTAATTATACCGGACAGATTTGTATTCTTGGAAAGGTGAGATTCCATCGATTAAATTATTGGGGTTCTTAACTGTTTTTAATTAAAAACCGAGAATTAGTAGAAAATAATAATAGGGAAAAAGAAAGTTAATGAAACGGGTTAAAGTTTAAAATCACGATCCTGTATTCTGTTTGCGATGCGCTTTGTTCTTTTCTTTACAATGATAACTGTTTTTCCTTTAAATTGCACTCCAGTGCGCAACAACGTCTATTGCTATGGTTGCAAGTCCTTTTCTTTAAATAAGAAAAAGCCAGACGAGTAAACGAAAGAGTAGTGAAAACAGAAGTATAGGAGAAAAAGCATTCTCTGTATTTTCTGTAGCTACTGTTAAGAGAAATTCCAGCTTCCCACGTGTACAGAAATTATTACGGAAAACAGGAGCGTACTTACTCTCTTTTGCTCTTCCTTCTTTTTTTTTTTGTCCTTTTTTCTTTTTTTATATCTGTATTCATATTGTTTTCACTTTTTTTTTTTATCTTTCTCCCTTTCACATGATTTTCTTCTTTCTCTTTTCTTCGTTTTTTCTTCTTTTCTTCTTCTTCTCTTTTGCATATTATACTTGTTACATTTTTATCATTAAACTCCCACGAATTTAAAGTTAATTTAAAAACTGGATTTTTTAATTTGTTTTTTCCGTTATACATACAAGTGTAAAAGTCAATTCCGAAATGTAATTATATTTTTGCGTGTAAGTACAGAAATGTTAGATTTTCGCGTATTAGGAATTTTAGTGGCATGTTTCTATCAAAGAAGAACAAAGAAAAACAATATTACCTAACAAACTATTTTTTTACGATTAAACAATTTATTTATATGAAATATTTTATGTTATATATGTAGGATGTTTAAATAAAAAAAAATAGTGAGGAGTGCGATCAGAAGTAATTTATTAATATAACACTAACTCTTGATTATATCGTAGCTGAACTTACACTGAACTGTGTTCGAACCGAAACGCTCCTCTTTTATATTCTCTCGCCTTATATCCTTTCCTCCTTTTGTCTTTCCTGCATCCACGCTAAGCACATCCATACACGCATACTCTCTCATTCCCTAACCGAAAAACAACTTTTTACTTATACTAGATCGTTCTCGAACATTCACATTTCAACGTTTCTCGCTTCTATATTTATCCTACCATAATAAAGGAAGACATTTCTTATACTTCTGCCTAATTGAAAAACAAGTTTACTTATACTCGATTGTTCTTGAATATTCGTATTTCAACGTTTCTTGCTTCTATATTTATTCTATAATAATTATTACTTATTTTCGATTATTCTTGAGTATTCATATTTCAATGTTTCTTACTTCTATATTTATCCTACAATAATTAAGGAAATTATTTCTTATGCCTTTACCTAGCTGAACAACAATTTTACTTATACTCGATTACTCTTGAATATTCATATTTTAACGTCTTTTGCTTCTATATTTATTCCAATCCCATACTCGGCCATTCTGCATGTACATTCGTCCTCGAATGTGTCTCTCTCTCTTTTTCCCACGCATTCACTCATCCATAACATCTTTCTCTAATTTCGCCTTTTATTTTACATTTAGTACCTCGCGCACTCTTAACATCCTTTGTCCTAACTTCATTTTATCTTACATTCTCGTATCTCACTCATTCCCATACATATACTCATCCATTACATAGGCGCCTTCGTTTACAAATTTGATTATATTTTATTCTCGCTCGCTTTCTAAAACGATACCGAATCTCGCTCGTCGAAGTCGTCTTAGTCGGATATAACCACGCGAATTTCGAAAAACTATCGACCACTACGAGAATATGACTACGAGAATTTTTCCCCGTGGAAGGAAGTGGTCCAAGATGGTCTACGTGATAGGTATCAAGGGGCACTTCCCCTTTATCTATGGGATTCAGATATCCTTCTTTTCTACCTTGTTTACTTTCGGCTAATATACACGCAACACAGTTTCGAATAACATTTTCTATTTTCATTTTAACATTTGGAATCCAATAATCTTTTCGAATTAATGCCTCTGTTTTACTTACAGAAAAATGACCAACCTCATGCGCTTGACGAATTATTTGTAAACACATCTGTTTCGGAACTACTAATTTAAAATCATCATCAACTTCTTTGAACAACAAATCTCCTCGCATTTCGTATCCATTAATTTTTCCGTCTTTAGTTAAATCTATTATTTTTTGTACATCACTATCGCTCCGCTGAGCCTGTCTTAAGCGATTCATTAATCCATTTTTACTTTCTTCAATAATCATACAAGATGGTAACGGCTGACGACTTAAAGCATCTACATGCAGCATATTTTTTCCTGGACGATGCTCGATAACATAATTAAAATCTTGTAAAAAGAAAACCCACCTAGCAATTCGCACGCATAAATCTTTTTTTCCCATCGTAAGAGCAAAAGCGCGACAATCCGTAATAATTTTAAAAGAAATTCCCAATAGGTAAACTCTAAATTTCTTAAGCGCTTTAATTATTGCAAGTACTTCCAACTCGTAACTTGTGTATTTCTTTTCTGCCGGTGTAGTCTTACCACTAGCATAAAAAATAGGGTGCCACGCGTTATCTTTCTCGCTCTTTTGTAACAATATCGCTCCATACCCATGCATACTCGCGTCAGTGTGTAACTGTGTCTCTGCACCAACCCTATACAAAGTCAACACCGGTTTCTCGACTAATATTTCTTTCAATTGAATGAATGCGTTCTTTTGTTCCTCACCAAACGTAAACTTAGCATCCAATTTCAACAAATCTGTCAACGGTCTAGCTATTAACGAATAATGTGGTATAAATTTCCTAAAGTAGCCACTTAGACCTAAAAAACTTTGAACCTGTCGAATGTTCGTTGGCTTGGGAAAATTTTTAACAGCCTCAGTCTTACGTTCAGATGGTCGTATCCTTCCATTCTCTATTATATGGCCTAGAAATTCGACCCTACTTTGTAAAAAGGAACACTTCTTCCAGTTTATCTGCAAACCTGCTTGACTAGCAGTATCTAACACGATTTTCAATCTTTCAAATCCGTCATCACTATTAATTGATGGTATAATCAAATCATCTAAATATGTTAATACTATTTTCTGGCGAGTCAAATCTCTAAAAACTGCATTTATATATTTTTGAAATACGGATGGCGAATTACAAAGTCCAAAAGGAACTTTTAAAAATTCATAGTGTCCATCAGGAACTATAAACGCGGTGTATTTTCGACTTTCTTCTTCTATCGACACGTGAAAGAATCCATTCTTTAAATCAAGAGTACTAAAGTAATTAGCGCCCTGCAACTGATCTAACTGATCTTCTATAAGAGGCAAAGGATAACGATCTTTAACTATCTTTTGATTTAATTTTCTATAATCAACACACAATCTAAATGAACCGTCTCGTTTTTCCACTAAAACTATCGGACTTGCATATTCAGAAAGAGATGGTTGTACGATACCTTCTTCCATCCACTCTTGTATCTGTTGATTTACAATATCTTTTTGGGATTGGGAAAGTCGTCTCGCCCTTTGATATACCGGTTCGTTATCCTTAACTACGATAGACATTTTAACACCGATATCTTTTGTTTTCCTAGGATTATAATCAGCAACTAAATTCTTAATTTCTTGTTGACATTTAACATCGTTTACATGATCTACTTCTATTTCCAGAGACTTTTCAATAAGATCTATTTTAAATATTTCTGAGCGATCTAAATCGTTACCTGCTTTCGGTGTAATAATAGCGTTTCCGTCTTTAATTGCTACATCGACCGTACTGAGAAAATCGATTCCTAATATCAACTTTTGACTCATAACTGTATTCGGTACTACACGCATTAGAACTACATACAAATTATTGTCAATTGTTAACCGTGCATAATATTCACCTATTGTTGTATTTGTGCCTCCACCTACACCACTAAATTTCAATTCTCTATCCATTAACCGTGGAGATCCTAACTCTATGTATTGATCAAAACGCATAAGACATACATCGCTGCCTGTATCAATCAATGCCTTGATGCAACAATTATTCACTCGAACGTCAATAACGCACTTCTTTTCTTGAATTCTAAATGTGTTTAAACTTTCTTTTACTACGGGATATTTCTTCGGACAATTCGATGCAATGTGTCCTCGCTCTTTGCAATTGTAGCACGTTGGTCCTTCCTTCTTCTTCTTTGGACAACTATCAGCCATATGGTCAAATGATCCACAAGTAAAACAACTTCTTGTCTGCTTCGTAGATTTCCACCCTCCTGTATTCCAATTCTTCATGTTGTAAGGTCTTCTAACGAATCTCGTATCACCCGGAATTCGATTCTTTTCCTGCAAGGTCACTCCTTCGAAAGCTTCTAGGATATCTGCCTTCGTTCGTAACCTATTTATCTTAGCTTGGTTTTTAAGATTTGCATCTGGAATACCTTCGATGATATAATCTACAATTTCATCTTCATGAATCGGAACTTTGTTTCCGAGTATCACCTTGTTGTGAACGTACTCACGAAATGACTCATCTTTTCTCTAAACACGCTCTTCAAAAATTTTTCGTAGAACTATACGATTTTGCCGATGACAAAATGTGCTTCTTAAATCGGCTAGCAATTCCTCAATGGGTATTGTGACATAATCTGGTTTTGAATAGAACCATTCAAGTGCCTTCCCTTTTAATCTCATGCTGATTAACATACGCACTTGATTATCGTTGAGACTATATGTTGCTCGTAACATTCTCAGCTGTCTTTCCCAATTTTCGTATTCACCCATTTCTCCCTTAAAAACATTCAAAAGGTCAGACACATGCCTTATATCAACCCTTTCTCTAAAATCTGGATTACTGTAACTTTGTTCTTGCGTTTCAACCAATTGTCGTCGCTCTGTACTAATACTTGCACCGCGAAGACTTCTAACCAATTCTAACTCACGTCGTACGAGTTCCAATTCTTCCTCCAGTAAATGCTTATCATTTTTCTAACTTCTTCTTCGCAATTATCAATCAAAAATCTCCCTACATCTTCAGCATCAGGGAATCTTACTTCTTCACACACAATACGTGGAGCTGTATTTGTTACGTTCTTCTGAGCCCACGCTTCCGACGGATCAACTTCTCTCAACCGTTGTATTAATTCGGTTTTCGTTCCTGAAGTGCTACATCCTAATTCTTTGCACTTCTCCTTGAGTTCAGCAATCGTAGTGTTATTCTGTGACTTCGACATCTTATAAATCTTTTCAACGAACCGACAAACCAAAAACTGTGTCCAACCTCGATCTTTAATACAGACTTAAACCAACGCTGTATAACTTACACGAGGATGCTACACACTAGCAATTACAAAAATTACACTCACTCACGGCTTACTTTTTACTCAATCCCGGCTGAGCCCCCAAAATTTGTAGGATGTTTAAATAAAAAAAATAGTGAGGAGTGCGATCAGAAGTAATTTATTAATATAACACTAACTCTTGATTATATCGTAGCTGAACTTACACTGAACTGTGTTCGAACCGAAACGCTCCTCTTTTATATTCTCTCGCCTTATATCCTTTCCTCCTTTTGTCTTTCCTGCATCCACGCTAAGCACATCCA
This sequence comes from Polistes fuscatus, assembly GCF_010416935.1. NCBI lineage: Eukaryota > Metazoa > Arthropoda > Insecta > Hymenoptera > Vespidae > Polistes > Polistes fuscatus. The sequence continues at coordinate 235,395 of NW_025113099.1, forward strand.
TACACGCATACTCTCTCATTCCCTAACCGAAAAACAACTTTTTACTTATACTAGATCGTTCTCGAACATTCACATTTCGACGTTTCTCGCTTCTATATTTATCCTACCATAATAAAGGAAGACATTTCTTATACTTCTGCCTAATTGAAAAACAAGTTTACTTATACTCGATTGTTCTTGAATATTCGTATTTCAACGTTTCTTGCTTCTATATTTATTCTATAATAATTATTACTTATTTTCGATTATTCTTGAGTATTCATATTTCAATGTTTCTTACTTCTATATTTATCCTACACTAATTAAGGAAATTATTTCTTATGCCTTTACCTAGCTGAACAACAATTTTACTTATACTCGATTACTCTTGAATATTCATATTTTAACGTCTTTTGCTTCTATATTTATTCCAATCCCATATATATGTCTACGCTTTATATTATTGTTAACTAAAATTAATTTTTTCGTCGCATCATTTGTCAAATTATTGGAAACGTTAATATTGTTTATTAGTTCTTTTTCATCATAGCTACACAACTATTTCAATAAATTAAACTCAGTTGATAATTGAACCTATCATTGTAAATCGTGACAAATTTTTTACTTCTATATTTATTTATATTTCATATTTTTTGGTTACGTAATATACATTTTCAGTCGACAGAAATTCTATTAATTAAAAAAAAAATAGGAAATGAAATGTGTCACTTTAACGGTAATTTAAAAAGTAATATAAACGTATAAATTTATTATGTCAGCATCCCTGAATAGGATAAATAATAAAATAAAGCAAATTAAAATTCTACAATAATGAAACAATATATTTATAATTATAATTATAATTGTCGTAAAGTCAATAACAAAAACAGAATAATTAGGGCAGAATTTTAATTCAAAGTTTAAGATTAATCATCTTATTAACTTCTTTATTTACATTTCTTAAAGTTGAAAAGTTTAACTAAAAACGTTTAAAAATTCGATCTTACGAAAAATTCGTTTATTCTCAGAATTAAAATCATAATCAATACTTCGCTTGCAAATGCGAATAGGTGAGTGTACCGCCGTAGAGGACAAATTGGTCGTACACGTCCAGGAAACAGGGAGGGGGTTTCCCGAGTTGTTTGTTTAGTGGATACGTAACGATTCTCCTGAGAATTTCTTGATAATTCCGAAACAAAGTCCTTTTCATCGCATAAAAAATAAATGGAAGTATGTCAAGTACGAGCATTAATATAATTAGTTAGCTATGTAAGATAACAACACGCCATGATAACATGAAGAAATTTTAACATATATTACAAGAAATCTTCGGATAAAACCGTTGTATGGTTACTAAAAAGTACTATGTTATATAATAATACGAATAAGTAATACAAAAAGGCAGTTGGTTTTCTAAAATTAAATAACAATTTTATTTTATTCTTATAATTAAAAAAACATCTTTATTAAAGCAATTTTTGTAAGCTAATTAGTAAGTTGATGAACGATTAAGTATTTTTCACTACTATAGCACAAGTCTAAGTAGAAAAATGTTTATGTTTATACATACGTATACAATAGAACTATATTAACAAGTTTGCGTTTATCCGACGTCTTTTTAACCAAGATCATGGTTATCTGTTGTCTTATCCCCGTTAATTTCTCTATTGGGTATATTTGCATAAATACAACTTTATAAAAAAAGAACTTTTTTCCCTAAATTTAAGATATCTCTGATAATAAATACATGTGTTTTATTTATTTCAACAAACTCAACAACTGTACTTCTATCTTTAAATTACACTAATTATAAGAGAATTCCGTAATTATTTGCTGCAATTTGTAACAAAACAAGATTAAGTATAAAAAAACAGTTATATTAAATTATAAATAAGATTAGTATGAATAAAATGTTTGCGTAAAAATGCATTTTTAAGTGGTAAATTAATAAAACAATAAAAATGCAAACAGATAATATTCTGATAAAAATAAGAAAATATAAATATTATTTTGTAATAAATACATATACATAATATAAATACTATTTTGCAATAAGTTCATATGCATAATATAGATATTATTTATAAATCTATACATATGGTAAAAGTGGTAGTGAATAATAAATGAAAGGTGGTTTTATTTAGATTACATGGGTATAATGTTAGACACTATTAGCTAGCGTTGATTCAAATTGAACTGAACGCAGCTGAACTGTACGATTACGGATTTCTTCTCTTTTATATTTTTCTTCTATCTTTCTCGAAACGTTTTGACCATTTCCAAATAATTAACATCTAGATTATTTCTTTACTTTCGATAAGGAATATTCGAGAGATTCGGTGCGACAAAATATCAGACGACCGCGTTTTCAAGAGGTATCGCGTACCTAAACAAGCAAATGCATTTCCGAGGAACGGTCTTTTTCATTCTACGTAATATTATATACATATAAAATATATGGGAATACAATATATATTTTCTTTTTTATTTTATTCGTTTTCTGTTTTCCAGTTTTTATGTACACAAGTAAGTCGGATATTTCATTTTAAATCTTTTTCTAAATCGAGTAGTGTTCATTTGTATAGCTAGTTGTTAGGTAAATACAATACATATACATAAATATAAGTATTATTGTTTAGGAATTCGTCTATTCTCAAACCATGTTAGAGTGAAACCATGTTCTAGGGTGCCCTGTTTGATGAGAGTTCTCCCCGATTCTTGAACTCTACTAAAACGAATCGGTTCTATAGAATGTCGTATTATACGGGGTTATTAAATTTTAGAAAAATTTTTTTAATTTAATGATTTTAAAATTATTTACGTATAAAAAAGATTCCTTTTTGTTTAGAAAAGTAAAATTATTAAATTAACATGAATGAAATTCTTACCAATGGACGATCTTGAAATTAATTCTAAATTCGATTAAAACTCTTTCTTTTTATCTTTTTCTATAATTTTTTCAACCTGAAATTCGGTTCACTTTTCTCGATTAAATGTTCATAAACTTGATCGAACACGAGCTCGGGTCTTCATCACTTTGATCGAGAACGAGCAAAAGCTTCCTCTCATTTTCAATTTTGTCGCCTATTTTTCAACTTTTCCTCTCCTCTTATATATAGTATATAATATCGTCAGAACTATCATAACCTGTTTAACAAAGAGGATTCTCAATCGGTACACATCTGCAAATAAAAAATATCTTTAAAAATGTAAGATAAATAAACATAAAAAGTTTTGGGTATGAATTGTTTTTTTTTTTTTAATGGTACAAAACCATTATTCCGATTTTAAGATACTGCAGAGTTTTAGTTTTAATTGAATTAAAAATATTTCTAAATGTTTCTATGAATTTGAATAATATTTATAATATACAAGCATATTTAATTTTATTATTCGATAATAAAAAACGAGTTATGAAAAATAAGGTTCTATAACTTATATTACTTCAGGGGGAAAAAAATTAAAAATTAAAAATTTGTTGCATTTAGATTTTAAAGTGAAACTTTTTTTTGGTGAATTCGTAATGATTTAGTGTGTCTACTTTGTTATTAACAATATGAAAAGAAGTTGTGCATGCCTAACTGAAACTATTATTCTCTTCAATTAAACTTATACCACTTAAAAAAAAAGGAAAGCTAATGCAACGTAACAAAACAATTAGAACAGCATATTTTCTATATATATATGTAAGCTTTGTATACATGTGCCGGTGTATTGAGTGATTAGCTGTTTGGATGTGGCGCTATACATCGGATAAACAAAAACATTAGAGATATAGGAAGGGAGAGACAGTTGGTTTTTAAATCTAGCAGGAGTGACAGTTGGTGTTTAAATCTTGCAGGAGTGACAGTCTTTAAATCTGGCAAGAGCGTTTTAGAAGTTTAGTAGAAAAGTCTTGTAAATTAAATTTAATTGAAAACGTATTAAGATTGGTATCAATTAATAGAGAAACGGGAGCATGAACTTTTAATTGTTGCTTCTCTTATTTTAGGTCAGTTGATCACGTGTAAATATTATAAAATTATTAATCTAATATATATGTTTAAATAAATTACTCTTATTTTAGACGAATCTAATTGTGGTTCTTACTCTCAACAAATTAAGGATTACAAACATATTATATATATATATATAATATATCTTATATATTATATATATAAGATATGTTATAATAAATCTCAATAAGAGAAAGTAAAAAACTGATGATTTAATTCTTGTTTTATCAAAAATGGAAGTTTAATTTGTACGAGAAGTTTAATTTCTTCTCAGATAAAGCTTAATGCAAACTTCGAAAGAAAAAAAGTGAAACATTATTTCAGATATATTTGCCGAGAGCTAATTTTTTCTTTACGCGAGATAAACTTGCACTTAAGTTGATAACATGGTTAACCGCGAAACGTTTTAATTTACTAAGCGTATCCCAGTATTACCAGACACGAATTAATACTCCGTTTTCTATCCTAACCCGATAAAACTACCTCTTAATTATTTTCTAGTTTGCAAATATAACGAGACAACTTTTGCTTAAATGAATGTGGGATACGAGCACCTCCAAGCTAAACACTTAAATAGGCATTCGTGAGGAGATTGGATCGTGGGCCCTGGATAGCTGCTCAATGGTTAAGAGCAGTCGCCCGGAAAGCGGAAGATCCGGGTTCGAGTCCCGGTCCAGTCTGTCCAACGGCCCAATTTTTTCACGAATCCTACATAAATTTTCTGCGAATAATTTTTTAATTTAACCAAATAGAAAGTTTTTACATTTAATTACGATTAACTTAATTACGGAGATTTTTTTATTTTACATATATTTTTATAGTGTTAGTATTGATATTTGATTATGAAGAGCATATAAATTTTTTGTTATTATCATTAACATTCCTTCGGATAACTTATATATGGATCGATTATTTTGAAAGTCCATTTTCTGTTTCTTAAGAAAATTAAACGTTTACATATTTGTCAATTAAAATATAGGTTAATTATGCCAAGTCTGGCAGTGTTTTTACTAATTTATCTCAATATGTAATTTACATATATAAATTTCTTTCTACGTAATCTTTTTCACAGGCCAATTTTAAATTGGACAAAGCCTTAGCATTTTTAAAGAAATTAAATACTAACTAGTTGTAAATAAAAAGCTTACGCTAAATTAAATATGAATTACGTGATCTTACTTTTTTTTAAAATGGACTTCTTAAACCACTTTCAAAGTAAACAGTCGATATGCGTGTTAAATTAAAGTCGTGTAAAAAAAGTTTGTGTAAAACAACATCGGGTGTATTTATCCTGGAACTAAGTAGCTATCCATAAAGTTGAAAACCTCTGATAATTAGATTTTAAAAAGTATACATTATAACCCGCTCAGTACAAAGTTGCCTTTGAGCTATAAGACATAACATTTTTCATCTTTTTTTTTTTTTTAACTCGATAGGTATTTTTGTATATAAAGACTTTTATTCCATTAAAAAATTGGCGAAAAATTGTTTCCATACCCCCAATTTTGCAATATATTTATATAATTAAATAATGTAAATAAGCGAAGATCTATTGAGCTTTTGATAAAAAAGCTATGATAAACTCTTTGTAGTTTTAGAATGTTCCATTAAAGCAAATATAAACCTACTACTCTTTCTTCTCTTCCATCTCTTTGTATTTTAGTTTTAAAGTTCTCCGCTATGTCTCGTATTACGTTACCTGGTGCTGCAAGCGGTAAAATTGCACTTTACTGTTCACGTTTCATTATGTGATAGTCTTTTATTAATGTATTGCAAATTTGTATATTTTATTGGGTTGTCCGTAAGTTTGGGTCGGTTTATATAATACATTTGTTCGATTTATATTTTAATTGTATAAATTAGTTTTTTTTTTCCAAATTATTTTTACATACATTATAAATATTAAATTTAAAAGACTTCCGGTAGGAGCGCGAGAAAGAGTGGTCGTGTGGAAGAAAGATCCCAGAAAAAGAGTGATAAGTAAAGGATTAAAGGGTAAAAGGAGGAGCAACTGGAATAGAGAAGGAAGGGTAAAGTAAAGGAAGAAGTTTAAGAGGTCTGGAAGGATTAAGAGAGTGTAAGAGGAAGAAAAAGGGTAAAAGAAGGAGGACGCCTGATAGAGTGAGGTTAGGATAGAGGATAAAGCGTTGGTAGAAGAGTCGATAAAGAAGATTTCTGTCAGACCAAGGAGAGTTATTTGATGAACGGTAATACAAGCGGAAATATCAAAACAAGAAGTAAGGCAGACAAAAAGGAGATGGAACAGTCGAGATTATGCTTCGAGAAGGAGAACCAGGATAGTAGAGAGATGAATGAGAAGCTGGGCAGAATGGAAAAGAAAATAGAAAGTTTGATTAGCATTTTAGAAAAAAGGGAAGAGGATTGGAAAGAGAAGAAATTGTGGATGAGAGAAAGGCAACAATGGATGGAGGAGAAGAAATCACTGGAACAGAGATATACAGGCTGGAATGGGTTAAGGAAAGAGATGAGAGAGAGAAGAGAAGGAATAATATCGTGATAAGGGGTACAAACATGGAGAAGGAAAATTTGGAAAAAAAGGTGGAGGAGTTTTAGAAAAGAATATTAAAGTAAAGGTTAAAGTGGAGAAAGCTACAGAAGTAAGAGTGAGTAAGGGGCAGAGGGAGAAAAACTTAGTGGTAGTAAAGCTGGAGAATAAGGAAATGAGGGATCAGGTAATGAGGAATAAGAAGTACTTAGAAAGAGGAGTGTATATAGATAGGGACATGACGATAAAGGAAAGGGAGATCCAGAGGATGATTTTAGACAAGGCAAGAGAACAGAGGTGTAAAGGAAAAAGAGCTAGAGTAGGTTATATGAGAATATTAATAGAGGATAGATGGATGAGGTATGATGAGTGGAGGGAGGAGTTTGTGGAGGAGGGAAAGGAGAGAAGGAAGGATTGAGAGGAACAGGAAGTTAGAAAGGAGGAGGAGGAGAGGAAAAAAAGAATGAGTATGTGTGTGTGGAATATAGCGGGGGTGTTAAGTAAGGACAAAGAAGTGTGGAAGTATCTGAGTGGCTTTGAGGTGGTAATATTAGTAGAGACTTGGTTGGAGAAAGATAAATGGGCAGGGTTAGAAGGGAAATTGCCAAGAAAGTTTGAGTGGAATGTGTAGCAGCAACAAGAAATCATAATAAAGGCAGAGCAAAAGGAGGAATAATAGTAGGAATTAGTAAAGAGGTGATGGGTAGGAAATTTGAGGTTTGGAGTGAGAATATAGTTATGCAGGAGATAAGGCAGGGAGGACAGATTTGGAAAATAGTAGGGGTGTACAGCCAAGATATGTAAGGACAATGGAAATTATAAGAGGAAAGTAAAGTCAAAGGAAAAAGGATGTGTTTTGTTAGTGGGAGATTGGAATGCAAGAACCGGTTAATGAGGGAGGATGGGTAGAGGAAACGGATAGGGAAAGTAAGAGAGTTTAAAGTAAGACAGTCAAAAGATGAGACAATAAATGAGGAAGGAAGAAGACTTGTAAAGGAAATAGCAGAAGAAGGATGGTGCATAGTAATGGGCAGAAAGAAGAGGAAGGAGAGTTCACATATATTGGTAGCAGAGGGGAATCGGTGATAGATTATGCAATTGGGAATCAGGAGGCGTTTGATCAGATAAAGGAAATGAGAATAGGGCATAGAACGGAGGCAGATCATATGCCGTTAGAAGTATACTTAGAGGAAGAAGTAAAATTAAAGGGAGAGGAAGAGAAGGTAGAAAAGGAGATAGAAAGAAGAATTTGGTCCAGGGAGTGATTGAGCAGTATCATGAAAGGTGTAAAGGTTGGGTGGGAAAAGAAGAGGAGATAGAGGGAAGGTGGGAAGAGATAAAGGAGGTAATAGAAAGAGTAGTACCTAAAATGAAGAAGCGAGTCAAGGCATGGAAGTTGGGAGATAGAAAATGGTATGATAAGGAATGGAAAGGAAAAAAGAGGGAATTAAGGAAAATTCTGAAGTCATGGAGGAAAAAGGAAGTACAAAGGAGTTTTTATTTAGGCAAAAAAGAGAGTACAGGAATTGGTGTGAGGCAAAAAGGAAAAGGTTTGAAAGTTTAGAAGAGGAGAAGTTAAAAAAGGCAACAGGTGAAGGAGAGGTATGGAGGTATATTAATAGGTTCAGAAAGAAGCGGAAAGAAGAGATAAGCAAAAAGATCAGGATAGAACATTGGAGAAAACATTTCATGGAAAAGTTAGGAGGAAAGGAAAGAAGGGGAAGAGAACAGAGGGGAAGGAGAAGGGAAGAGGTAGAACAGCAGATAGAGGAGCAAGAAGAATTGGTCAAGGAAGAATTTTTGAGACAGGTCAATAAACTTAAGTTAGGAAAGGCACCGGGGGAGGATAAGTTAGAAAATGAAGTGTGGAAATATATGCCAAAAGAAGTGGAGACAGCGCTGTGGGAGTTGTTGAGGAAAATGGAAAGAGGGGGAAATACCGGAACAGTGGAGAAGAGGGACAATGTGTATGATATATAAAAAAGGGGATAAGATAGATAGAGAAGAAAATTACAGAGGAGTAACTTTAACTTGTACAGCATATAAAATATGCGAGTATGCTGAATGAAATGCTGAAAAAGAAGATAGAGGGTAAATTAGCGGAGAGCCAGTTTGGTTTTAGAGAGAAGAGAGGGGTAGTAGAGGCGATATACGGTTAAACATATTGTAGATGAGAAATTATGTAAACCGAAAGGAAAAATTTTGCATGTTTTGTGGACCTTAAGGAGGCGTTTGACAGGGTGGATAGAGAAGTATTAAAAGAGAGTGTGAGGAGATGGGGGTGGGAGTTAAGTTAAGTAGGAGGATTGGACATTTACAGGAAACAATAAATGTAATCAAAGTAGGAGAGGAAGAAGCGGAGGAATTTTTGACGGAAAAGGGAGTAAGACAAGGATGCCCGTTAAGTCCAACTTTGTTTAATGTGTATATGGCGGACTTAGAAGAGGAGATGAGAAAAGGGCAAGAAGGAGGATGTAGAGTTGGGAACGAGAAGGTATGGAGCGTATCATATGCAGACGATATAGTATTAATTGCAGATAGAGAAGAAGAATTGAAAGGTATGATAAGAAGGTTTAAGAAATACCTGGAAAAGAGAAGAAGATATATTAGTGATACAAAAACGAAAATTATGGTATTTGAAAAAAGAAAAGGTAAGGATAGACTGTGGAAGTGGGGTGATAGAGAATTAGAGGAGGTGGAGGAGATAAGATACCTAGGTTTATATTACAGAAGAATGGAAGGAATGAGAGGCACTTGGAGGAGAGGAAGAGGAAGCAAAAATCGTAATGAAGAATGCGTGGAGCATAGGAGAAAGGATATTTAAAAAAAGCTACAGAAGAAGAAAGAAATTGTTTACAGCGTTAGTGGAGAGTGTAGCATTATTTGGAGCAGAAAATGGGGATGGGAGGAAGATGAGAGGCTGGAAAGTGTGCAAAGAAGATATATGAAATGGACCTTAGGGTTAGATAGTAATACGCCAAATTATATAGTGGAGGAAGAATGTAAATATGAAAAAATGAGAATTAAAGCATTAAGAAGAGCGTTAAAATTCGAAGAGAAGATAAGGGATTCGATATAAAATTGGTGAAAGAATGTATAAGAGAAAGGGATAGAGATAGAGAAAGAGAGAAAATAGGGAAAGAGTCAAAGATGAGGGTCGGAATAATAAGAAGAGAGAGAATAAAGGAATCAAGATATATGAGAGGTATGGAGTTCAAAGAGGAGGTAAGAGAAAAGATATTATTGAACTTAGAAAGGAAATTCAAGGAAGAAAGAAGGATAAGATAGGCAACTCAAGGTATAATGTGATATACAAGTATATAAGAGTAGAGGAAGAACCAGAATATTTGAAGAAGGATGTCAATGAGGGATAGGAAAATAAGCAAGATTCAGATGCGGGAATGAATGCAAAAGCAGAGAGTTTTGGAAAGAGGAGGAAGAGAAGAGGTGTAGATTGTGCAATAATGGAGAGGAAGATTACATGCACATACTGGGAACATGTGAAGTAACGAGGAGTGAGGTTGGAATAGAGGAGATACTAAGTCAGGATGCGAAGGAGGCAGAAATATTAAAACGAGTGATAGGAAAGAGAAGGGAAGCGGAGAGGGTTTGAGAGAAAAGTGTTAAGATAATTTTTTGTTTGTTTTATAATAAGTCAGTTTTTATGTTGTTGTAGTAAGTTGTTATGTTGGTAATATAGTGTATCTAGGATGTTATATGTTCATAGTTTAATGGAAAAGTATGTAACAGTCCGTAAAGTTTGGGTCGGTTTATATAAATTACATTTGTTTCGATTTATATTTTAATTGTATAATTAGTTTTTTTTTTCCAATTATTTTTACATCATTCATAAATATAAATTTAAAAACAATTTTTTTTCTTATTTTCCCGGTAGGTAGTGTAAAATGACTCTTAAATTTCTGAACGATTAAACCTAGCAAAAAATAAACAAACGTCATATTATACTCCCGAATTTTTCATGCAACTTTTGTTCTATAAACTTTTCTACTACTATCATACTTTAAAGCTATCTTGGTTGCAAGAGTTAATAATCACCCTGTATATTGTTTTCTTGTATAATCTGTCCTCGTGGGGGCGTTTACTCTCCAGCGGAAGAGAATAGCAAATACGGTTTTGTTAGCGGGCTTTGCAGGGCGTGCTTAGCAACGGTTTTAAGAGGGGGGTGGGGCGACTATTGACACTTTTCGATATTCCCTAAATGACTAGCGGCGACGATGGCTATGGCAATATTTTAGTTAGTTAATACAACTATACGTATACCTACATTAAAATTAAATAAATTGCAATATTAACTTTTGAAGTTCAAAAAGAATATAAAAGTTGTTTTCAAACGATTACATACTTTCTAAAGTATTTTACATATATTTTATTGTTTAAACTAATAATAATTCGCGTGTCTCATAAAGCCGTACAATAATAATAAAAGTAGACCGTTAATTACGGAATAGATCTTTTTTGTCTATAAGCACGGTCAATTCAAAATTTACTGTACGTATATTAAGACGCTATAATATTGGGTTGGCAACAAAGTGATCGTGGATTTTAAAGAAGAAGGAAATTCCAAATTCGATAATTAAACTATTAATTTCATAAATAGATAATATAATTTTATTTGTCAACTAATAAACTATCATATCAATATAAAAGTTATCAAAAATTTGCTGTTTTAATAACTATAAACAAAATTGCAAAATTTGCAAACCATTTATGTATTCAATGTAGTGAAAGGGGATTTCTATGCATTTCAAGCGAACGAATAATTATTTATTTTTTCTTAAAAGTCACAGTGATCATTAAAGCAGTAAAATTGTTCTGTTTACTTGTTCGGATGTTCCAATTTATAAAAGTGATTCTTATATTTAAATTAAATAAATGCGTAGTCAAAATATTTTCTATCTATTGGAATGTCTCATCAGAGGGACATATGTTTCATGGTTAGGTTTTTACCTTATTGAGAGTCGTAACAATTGCCCTACAAATCCTGCTGTGATAAGTGCATTCAAAAGTTCATTTAGGGGTAGTTGATTGACCCCATCAGTCCCAAAGCAATATGCCGAAAAAGTATCGCTTTTAGCCAAAAAGAAGTCAGTCGTTGTCCGAAAACTATTGTTAATGCAGAATATCAGCTTTTCTACCTCCTTTAAGGCAGTCAATCTGATTGCTCTATCAGGATCTCCGGTCTTACTTTCGCTAATAAGTAGTAATAATAAGTAGCAACCCCTCATAAATTCCAGTGCTGATCGGGAAAAATGTATGTTGTAACTAAGGAGTGTAACAATCAAATCTGATTGTCCTATTACATAACTTCAGCTATCCTTAAAGATAAGTTGCTCTCCAGTAGGAGGGGTTATAAGGATTACTGACTAATTCAACTCCCATCACATATGTATATGATATCAAGTACAGTCTTATAGAGAAAATACATTCAGAAATTAATTGATTTATTGAGCAGTAAGTGTTATAGTAAGTTGGGTTGCTCCTGGTCAATCTTTCATTAATTGTTGGTGCGCAGCTATTTCCCCTCATTGATTATCCTTTGGAAGAAATATTCCTAATTCCTTTAATCTAACTTTTTCTCACTTGATATAAGAGACATGAGGATTAATTAGAAATCTTGTTCATGTCCACTAGTTTTACTGCAGAATCTAGTTGCTTTGTAGATGGGTTGTGTCTATAAAATTCTGTTTATCAGGAACTAAAGCCCCAGAACATGTCTGCTGAACTGGTGATAGACTTTTCTTATAAGTTATCATCTTCCCTAATTTTTTTATCTTTTCTTCGCAGTTCACTCATGTTAGCGTGTTTCGTGTTCCACTTCTGACACCAAGTCTTCATGTCTCAAAGACGAGAGTATTAGAATATTATGTTGCTAACCCTGTTTTAGCTACTCTGCATTCACCGAATTTAGCCAGGATCCAGGTAGGTTTGTTTTTCCCGAAGATTAAATAACTGTAAATAAAGGCAAATTACGAAAAAGGGTTATGAAAGGATCGGATGAGGATGAATTGAAAATTTTAGTTTATTTGTGAAAATTGTAGTTCACCTTAACTCTGGTTCTCAAAATATTTCATAGAATTATTTATTTAAAGAAATTACAACAGGCTAGTCTTTCCAACGTAGAGACGATCGCTTACGTACTTCTCGAGATGCTCCGAATCAAAATAGTCGTTATCGGTGGAAAGTAAGTTGTCTGGTAGTGAATCGAAATCTGTTGAGTTTGAAGGTTACGTTGACGGATTGATGCTGGTGTGGTCCTCGATACTGGAAGACAATGAGCAGGAATAATGAATATTATTAGTCAAATAATTGTAATAAAAAACGTTATAACTATCGCGGCCTAGCCCGATATCCTTTTCACATAGACCAAAGGAATCCCTGATGGGAGTGACTCAAGCCCTATTTCTCGGTGTCAGAGTCAGGCCATCTTTCTCATACCTATTTTTTCACACACACAACTTTTTCGCCGCGTTAACATTATCATTACAAGTATGCCTAGGCATTCGTCAGTGTTGCATTGGCGGAGGTCTGATTCGGTACGATCATAGTGGCCGTGGCTTATGTAGATTCAAGTTTCTTGTAGGAGCGTTCGGGTTCCTATTACTTTTAGTTTTATATTGCAGATAATATTTTATTTCTGCTGATAAGCATATAATATTAATTTAAATTAAAAATTATATTTATTTATATATATATATATATATATATATAATAATATATAATTTAAATTAAATAAATAAATAAATTTTTATAATAAAATTATTTATTTTATAAAAAAACATAAGTCATTTCATTAGAACTAAATTCAATATTATTACAGCTGCACACATATGTACTCTGTATTTGACAAATGTACGAATTATCGCTTAGTTTTGGCAGAACACTTTAAATGGGTACACAGTTATCAAAGAGATCGCCTACAGCTAACTGTGTAAATATTCATATTTTTTGATGTTAATATAGAGACATTTTTTCTCCGATCCAATATAAATTGACACAAATTTTCCTGGTAACCTAATATAATGTAAATAAGCTTATAACACGGGTGGTATCCACAAAAACGAGTTATTCTCATCAAGGTCAACATTACGATGAATGCTTGAATATTTTCAATATTCGACTAATAGGACTTGCCGGGAATAGTTATTATAGAGAATAAAGCTCGTTTTTGAATTGATGGAACTTCCCTCGTTATAAACTTTTCTCTACCTTCAATGTTCGTCGTTAACGATTAAGCTTTTGGTGAAATTTCGGTGTCGGAGCAAGGATTAAAAGAGCATAAAATTAAAAGGCAAGTTGTGGTAGTAGTAAATGACTGTAAAGAAGGTAGAAGTAGTAATGAGTATAAGCGCAACTGGGTCGCAAGAGTTAAAACGTACGTACTTATACTACAAAGACATAAGCATGTACGGTCGTCTTCGGTATGTGACTCATCCTTTTACTTTTCCATTCGTTTTTTCTTCCTCGCAAATGAACCTAAATAACGTTGATACCTTCTCTGTTTTATATATTTGCAATTATTTTATATTTATTATACTTTAACAGTAATGAAAATCTGTTGTACATTTCACATTTACATATAATCTAGCTCTAACATTAATATAATCTATTAGTAAATACAGGCTTAGTCTGTAACAATTACGAGCTGGTAATATAACTTCATTATTTTTTATCTTACGAAAAAAAAGGTTAGGGACAATGTTACATTATTTTAAGGGCTGTATCTGATAGGAGACATTGTTTCTTAAAATAAATTTTTTTTTACAGGATTTCAATGTCATTAGTATGTTTTTAAATTTTACTAATTTTTTTTTTTAAATCCCTTTGTAACACTAAATTGTAAAATGTTAGGATACAATGTAAAAAGCTTATTTGTTTAAAAGGAAACCCAATTTTTTTGTCTTTATTTTCATTTTTCTACCAGAATCTAACGAAACTATTACTGTTTCATTTTTATTCTGATAGTAATCGTATTATTAAAAAGGTAGAATAAAAGCATATTTAAGAAAAACAGGTTTGCAAATCAAATAGTGTAGGTTAAGCAAAGTGTCCGTGTTTGAAATTGGAAAATCAATGTTCTATTTTGCATAAGTAAACGTATAAAGGAGTTCGACCAGTTCGATGTTGGAGTAGTTTGCTTAACCTCTATTTAATATTAGATATTTAACAGCACTATAATCATCTGTACGATTGAATAATCGGTAGCTTTAAATTATGTACACATATAAAAGATCAACAAAAATATTATCTCTAATTTATTCAATCAATTAGAGTCTTTAGGTAGGTAAATTACATAAATTTAAAAGTAACATGATGCAATTGTAGAGAGGAAAGAAACTAGGCATCGTGTCATATAGTGATTAATCATTCACCAATCGAATGTCGAGAACTCACTGTCACTGTCACTGTGTTGTCAGCTTCGCAACAACTTGGTTACATTAATGTATTTTCTTAGAATTTCATAGAATTTTTAAAGAAAATTATTTACCTGTCCCATTTACTACGATCGGTCAATCAGATCAATCAAAAATATATGAAGACATTTATCCTTTTGAATTTATACTCTCAATACAAAAAATAAAATTATCTAAATGTGCTCTCTGAAGAACAAACTAAAAGCGGTATGAGTCTTTTTATTACATTCTCTGAAAGTGTCTTTCATTACAAATGTGTAAGCTGACTGTAAAGTAAAGGTGGGTGTTACAGTAAAAATTTATAATTGTAGGAAAGAGAATAATCATAGTACAAAAGTTCAAAAGAATTTTCTTTATTGAATATTAAGTTGTCAGTACTAATTTGAAGAAAAAAAAGTAAGCTAACCATATTTCGATGTAAATTTTTATTTCTTATTTAGTGTATTATTTTCTAGTGAATATTTGAGCCGTTTATTGCGAAAGAAGCCTAAATTCATTTTAATATATTTTTTTTTGTTTATCGTAATAATATTGGAAGTCAACTGGAAGTCAAATGTCAGTAAAAACATTTCGCGGCAAAAAAAGTCTTAGGTCATTATTAAAATAAACGGCTCATTTATTCGAAAAATGTCATAACATTCTAAAAATATGACATCAATGAAAGAAATAAATAGCATATAGGGGCAGTATTCGGATTTCGAAAAACAATAAATTTTGGAAACTGAATATAATATTGATAAAATAATGACATTTGACTCATCCAATGAGCTAGAATTTTCTGACAACGATGATGACGAGGAGAATAATTTAATTAAAATAGCAGAAAGCAATAGATATTTGTTATAAATTTTTTACTACTTATATTTGCAACTGGTAGTTCAGCTTCTTGTAAACGCGTTAATTTATTACTACAGTATTGTATTATATTTATATTATATTAAATTGTATTATTTATATATAATATTATTAATATAATACCTATTACATTATATCTACCTATCTATTATCTACGATAATTATTAAAAATATAACTTTTTTCTAACAATCAATTTGACACAATCCTAGTAGAAATAGGTATATATAAAGTTTTGCAAGGTTTTTAATGTCCATTGACGTAAATTTTCAAATTAATAAAAAATTAACTATGATCTAAATTTAACTGTAAAAATTTTTTCTGTCCGAAAAAATGGTATATATTCTTAAAAACATTTAGGATTAAGAATAAGTAAAAAATGAAGTAACCTTACTTTGTATTTAGTAATTATTATAACGCAACACATGATAATGGGCAGAAATTTATTTTTGATAAGAAAAATATTGTATTTATTCTAAATAATGTAATATACGCTGTTTTTAGAAAATCAGAGATTTTGTTAAAAGTAGTGTTTAATTGCAAAAATGGAATACTAAATCGAGGCTCTGAACTAATACGGAATTTACAAGTTTATTTCAAAAGTTGTTATAATTGAAGAAAGGTCAGAAGTTAAAACGCACTGCTATTAAAAAGATTTAAGCTGATTTTGCAGCAAATTGTTTAATTTCGGCTAGAATTTAACACTTGATTGGAAAACAATATAGTAAAGGTAAAATCTTTGAAGATGTTTCAAAAGAGAAAAAGATATACCGGAGCGAACGTAAGGGTTATTTAGAAAATTTTGCTAAAATTACAAATGTCTCTTCGAATCGTTGATTATCGCGATTAGTCTGTTTTCGAGCTATTTGCGTTCAGAAATTTACATAAGTATCTCTGGTCGATCAGCAAAGCCGTTAAAGTAGGAAGACTTGTTTCGACTTCGAATTTTTTCCGAGCATTGTTTAAACTTTTTAAAGCGTTTATAGTAAACAGGTGACTTACGGCTAGCGAGTGTTGTGATGGTTCGATCTTCTAATAATGCCATAAAATCTACCGAGTCGATTTAAATTATAGCCAACGGCGATAAATATATCTTAAAAAATATTATGATAAGTTAAGCATACACGAATTTGTAGATTCCCAAAATTTGAGCACAGGTTCGGTTTTTTGTATTACAAAATTATGAAGAAAATAGTATTTAAACAAGTACTGACAATCGAATTAACAACTGGAAAGGAGTTAAAGCAAGTAAAAATTGTAAAGAAATCTCGCATTCAAACGATTTCGAGACACAACCCTGGCTACAAGAAATATCACTGTCAAATTCGTTTATCTCATTGGAAGGAGAGGTAGAGATAAACATAATTAAAGAACTTTACAACGACAGCTCATTTTATTAAATCACAATTAATTTACGTTGTAGCTCAAATAGTAAAACTTTTTATTGAGTTGCTTAATTATACAGCACAGAGACAAAAAACTATATTTAAAAACAAATAAACTGCATTAAGTTAAAATACAAACTAAACATTCCTGAAATATCTCGTGAAGTTAAAAAAGTTCTAAAGTCAAGAAACGCAGTCATCACACATACTAACTGAAGACGGAAGAAAGCTACGAAACAGTCATCAGAAGCTTACGTCCAAAAATAAGCCAATACAACCATCAAGAAGGATTTTAAGCTGGAACATGAGATAAAAGCAGTAAATTGCATGAAGTTAATATGAAACAAGTATTGCCGTTATTTATGGGAAAACTCTTGGCTGGAAGCAATAATAAGGATACTTTTAGTATAAACAAAATGCTAAACACTATAATAAGCGTAGAACCACCACAACATAAGAAAGATATGCAGCAATGCATAAGATTTCAGCAATACAACATACAAAAAATTATATAGCAATAGAACACCTACGTATGTAAGATGAGCACAAAATCATCTGTCAACTAACTTCCCCATTTTAAGAAAGATAGACTCAATAAAATGCTAAAATTGCAAAGGAACAACTACCAATTAGTTACAAAGGCTGTGAGATAAGAAAGTAGCTTCAAAAAAACTCTTCTCAACTCTTCCAAGCAGAGTACATCCGCAGTAAAATATACAACAAAAAAGAGGTAACTTAAGAGATAATACGTAGGTACTCTGTTGTTCCAAGCACAATGTGGGGAAAATGTTAATTTTACTGACTTAAGAAGTTGTGCACAGACGACTTCCACAATAGAATTAATAAACGAAAGGGAAACAAATGACGCTACAGAAATCAAGACACTTTTCATACAATCAATTAGAAATACAGAATACTAACAAAAATTATAGTAAAATAAAACGCAATACTAAAATAACAAACAATAACTAAGCTACAAATGCTCACAAACGTGCTAACTGAAAAATAAAAATAGAGCTATCCTGAAAATAGCTTTGTGGAACGCTAAAAGACTGAAAGAAAGGGTCGTAGAGACAAAAATAATCTTTTACAATAACAATATTGATATACTCCTCATTTGGAAACCCACACACACACTTCATTTATAGAAGCTATATAAAAATCTAATATTACAATATATACGACACAAAACATGAATCGGAGAAGGCACACGAAGGTACTGCATTTATATTAAAAAATGACATTAAAGACTATCTACATAGTCAAATTGACCATGAACACATTCAAGCAACTACAGTTACAGTATAATGTAACACCAATAAATTTAAAATTTCGGCCATTATGCAACTTCAGGACAAAAAATTACCTCACATTGGTAACAAATCCATCTAAGCAGAAGTTCGTAATGCCAAAATTACTATTATATGTTTAGGGTTTACAAATAATTTCAGCTAGATGGACATTGGAAAAGCATTCTAAGCATTTTAGCATGCAGGGCTCGTAGATACAACTAAAACCCTCTTACCAATGCAAATGCACAACAATCTACTTGCACCATATCTAAGGGGCAGGACTTTTGTTATAAAAATCAATGATGTGTACTTTGAAATTGGAGAAATCAAAGCTGGCGTATCGCAAAGAAAAGTGTCCTTTGACCCATAGTGATACATTTGACCCTTACACACTCTATACAACTGATATTCCAGCTACTGATTAAAGTCAAATACTAACGTTTGATAAGAAAACTGCTATATACTACCTATCATTCTGACTCAGCAGTAGCGATGACCTTTTTACAAGAAAACGTAAGAAAAATAGAAAAATAGGTAAAAGAAAAAAGGATAAAAGCAAATATAAGCAAATACATCCACTTCACTTTCATACTGTATAAAAAAAGACTCTTTGGATATTAAACTAAATAACATAGTTATTATTCGACAAACTAGGCAAAAATCCAAGCTCAGCCTAGAAAGTGAATAAACAGTTTATAAAATCATTATAAAACAAATAATGGACCTTTGGGATATCACTATAGAAAGCGGCAATAATGAATTATATAATAAAGTTTAAATAATTGCAATCGAAAATACTAAGATTGATAGTCGACGCATCATGTAATTCATATGGAGGGAAATATACGAAAGGACCTTGTACTAATGACAATGATGGAAGAAATAGAAAATTTGACAACAACATATAAAAAAAGAAGAACCCCGCAGTACACTGCCACCAACTAGCCGCAGAAACGTTATCTGCTCACATTAGAAAAAAACTAAAAAGGAAACATCCGGTGAACTTAAATACATAAAAATTGTAAAAGAAAACGATAACCCTAAAGGATAGTTCATAACCATTCACATGTTATTTTAAATTAATCAAAAAAAAAGAAATATTTCTAATGTCTACGAATAAATTGTAAACAATGAATATAATTTAACCCTTTCGCTCCGGAGCGTTTGCGTCAAAATGTGATCACTGTGAACGGAGTGCATTACTGAGTAGTTGACACTGAAGTCTGACACTAAAGTACGGAATATCACGAAGTTATTAGATGTAGTTTTTTGTTCTCCAAATTATTTATTATCATCATTTTATTATTTTTGTTTTATTAGTAATTCAAGTAAAGTATGAACTAAAAATATATATGGTATTAACGTATATGTACGCTCTTTGTACCCGCGCGCCCAATTATATAGAGCGTATATATACGCTCTTCGTACATAAATAGTCATTCTTCCAGGGCGTATATACGCCCGTCGGAGCGAAAGGGTTAAAAGGGAAAACAAAAAATTCGACAAAAAAATTTTATAAAAGAAAAACGAAAAAAGAAAAAATAGATAAATAAAGATAAAAAAAAAAAAAAGATAAAAAAGATAATCAAGATAAAAAAGATAAAAAAAGATAAAAAAAGAAGAAAAAAAAGAAAAGAAGGAAAAATAGGAAAAAAAGGAAAAAAGGAAAAAAGGATAAAAAGAAAAAAAAGCAAAAAAAAGCAAAAATCTACTCATTTTTATATCTGTAATTTTAAATAAAAAAATAGATTTTAAGCGCATATCTTTGACTGTTTAACCTACTCTAACAGTTGCTAATATTAAATGCTTCAACCTTTCTAGATGTTGGATTCTTCAATCCTATGCTGTCTTTGAAACCTAAAACTTAGCTCGATACGATTAAATGCATATAATGAATTTAAAAAAATAGAAATTTGATAACTTTTTGTAATATTACAAACATCTAATAAATTAATTGTTTTAAATAACAGAGGACATTCCTATAAGATTCTTCGTATCATTAAGACAAAAGTTCACTCTAATTACAATTAGTTTGTATTTTAAATTTTGTAAATGTATATACCATCAGCGACTGAAATTAAAAACAAAAATTAAATTTATATATAGCACAAATTCGAACAAGAATAATTTGTAAATGTATACCATATTTTCGGACAGAGGGAGTACATTTATTGAGGGGTGATCTTTTTGATCATTCATGGTAGGAATTGATACATATGACGTGATGGTAGGTCTAGTAGTAATAGCTATTTCATGTAGGAACAATTATTGTGTAATATAAAGTGATCAATTTTTAATGAAGTTTTTACCACAGATTGACCTTTAGGAGCGTAAATTTTATATCGAGCTGATTTGATTAGAAATTAGTTTATTATTTAAATGAAACAATTTTTTAATTAATAACAGTTTTATTAGCTGATTTATTATTAGATTTATCTTACTATAAAACGGATATGAAATATCTTGTTTTATTTTAAATTTAATACCTAAAACCTTCCTTAGACTGATCTAGCTTATCGTGTAATAGGCTTAAATCAATTTCATAGAATTTTTTTTTTGCTGGCTTAATAATAATAGCTTCTACATATATGAATGACATAAGACATTAAAAAATTTCTATTAAATTATATTGCAAAGCGAGATCCGATTGGTATAAAATCCAAGAAATCTACTTGAATGTGTTTTTATAAACGGAGCTAGTTCATTTCAATTGTTTATATCTCCAGAGATGTTAACTGTTTATGTAAGTGTATTGGGAGTTAAAGAAATAGAATCTTGACAACCCGCAGTGATCCCAAATCTCCTAAACGCGATTAAAATCTTAAGAAGAAAATTTAAAATTTGAAATTATAAACTGTTGAGTTAGATATACTGACAATAAAGCATTCAATATCGGAGAAGAAAACGTTTTTTATTTATTTCTATTTGAATTTGTAAATTTATGCAATAGTGATGTTTTTTTACTGGATTGACCCGTTTACCTCCGTGTGAAGAAAAAAATGCTTGTTTTAAGCATTATTAACTTTGTTAAAAGAAAGTCAGTTTTTATCTGTTATTAAAAATATTTATAAAAGAATATATAATAAATATTTTATATATATATAATATTAACATTATATAGATAATATATTTCTTGAAGAAAATCTTAAAGATAATAAATGTAATGTAAAAGCTTAGTAAAAAATTCTTCGATTAAAATACAATTAAAGAACTCTTTTTAGATTTTGAAATCTGAGGAATAAATTTATGCAGGTTTCAGGTGGTCGCAATAATATCTATTCAGGCATTATTTAACTAATACTTCAATTAATCAGAATGAACAAGAATTAAGTGCTTACAGAATCATCGGATTTTTTTATGAAAGCTGGTATGTATATAAACTATAATTATGAGCAAAAAATAATGTTCAAATGTTGAACGTCATATCCACCACTGGTAACTGATACTAGTTGCAAGTTAGCTTAAAGCGCTACAGGGGTCACATCGATGACCGGCGAAACAATGATTATCAGGAACATATTTAAATATTAAATGAGGGTGAGGATAGTAAGCTACCCTCGATTAAAACAGTAAAGCTTTTCCGGAAGTAGCAATAACAGCTATAACAGGACAAATTCCTAATAAAAAAGAAGAAGAAAGATAATTTAAATAAATCTCTATATATTTGAACTATTCAATATTATTATCATTACTGCATTGGTGCGAGGAAATTAATGTCATAAAAACATAAACTGTAGTTTTATTTAAATAAATAATTATAACTTATATACTTAAATATTATGCACGCATATTGCAATGTGCCGTATTGAAATGTTTCAAATAAAAGAAAGGTGAACCAGTACAGTCTCGAATTTTTAGTAACGGTTTTTGTGTTTGTCCTAGATAGATTAAAAAAATTTTTTTAGTATGATTGTATAAGATCGTCCTGTTTTGGTTTGTTCTGGCATTTTTTGTATTGAGCTGGTTTTTTAAGTAAGTTTACACGGGATAAAAGGCTATCTTCAATTGCACTATCTCTGGATTTTATCATACGAGTCAACACAAATAAATCCATTTCAGCGCTTTGAGGGTTACCTATAATCCTCCCATAAGATAAATGCATTTCATATAGCTATACAGAACTTATCTTTTCAAAATAATGTTTTAATAAAATACGTAATGCATAATAATAAAAATTCGTGTTAGCGCTATGGCAGATTATGTAATAAAATCACTGTGACAATTAACATGTAAATGCAAACATAAATGTAATTTTTAATATTGCTAAAGTTAATGAACTGTATATATTTTCAGTTTTAATAAAAATTCGGTTAAAGAATTTGTACAATTAAAAGAAATTATGTAATTTGAGTAAGGTTATTGAAATTGCAAATTTACTACTTAGGTATGAAGAAATAACTACTAGATTCAATTCCCTTGCGTACACGTTGGTTGCTTCTAAAGAGTAATTATTGACTAACAAGACATTTTTGATTTTTATTACTTAAAATTTATCCCCACAGGGTCGGAAGATGGTCCCACCGATTGTATCGATTTCTCAAGAATACCAACGTTCTTATATTCACTTCCTTAACTGTTTGAAAGTTTACCTCTTACCCTCGTTTCGACATAATTGAAATATGAAATAAAACTTAACGAAAGAGAAGTGTCTCGATTAAATTTTTAAGAGTAAATAATTTTTAGGTACTTAATATTTATAACATTTCGCAAAATCGAATACGTTGTTTGCTTATAAAAACGAACATAAATTTTCTGATATCTATTTGTTTTTTTAGCCTAATAGATTTTATCTAATTAATTCGATTTATTGGTAAAGATTTACTACTATAAGAGTTTACAGGTAGGACTTATGTACATTTCTACAGGCATTTACGGTGTGGGTAAATAGGACAGAGTATAATAAGCATATGCCTTAAATCAATGTTTTAAAATCATATTTTCACTACACTAGATTATTTAAAAAATTTCATTAAACGAACAATTAAGAAATATTTGGTAGGCAAATATGTCATATTGAAATTTTCGATATACTATAAGATAATTGTATCTAATATTGTATGTAATTAAATAATTATTACATTTCTAAAATTTGATAGTTGTTTTCGTAAAAGTTCCAATATCGTAAAGCTATTGTAAGAAAAGTAAGAAAACGTCAATAGTAACAGTTTAAAAATGTAGCAATTATATTGACAAAGTATCTTCTTCTTCTTCTTTCTTTAGTTTAGGCAAATTGCCTGTTTCGTAACGACGTTTTTCTGCCTATTGCACTGTTAAATTGTCGCACCATCGTTTTCGTGGGCGTCCCGTGCTTCTGCGGCCTACCGGTGACTTATCCCGTGCAATTCTGACAATTCTTCCGTTGTCCATTCTGTTAATATGTTCGTTCCATTCTTTTTTTCTTTTTAGTATCCATTCGTTAATGTTTTCCACTTTGCATGTTCTTCTTATATCTTCACTTCTCTCTCGATCAAGTAGTGTTTTTCCAGCTATTCTGCGAAGAACTCTCATTTCGGTTGTCTCTAGACTGCTGTTTCGTTTTCGCCGTGTCTGGTCGAGTTTCTGCGGTATGTGACATAATAGGTCTTACCATTGCCTTGTAAATTCTTGCTTTGGTCTCTATGTCAATGTTTTTGTTTCGCCATATTGTGTCATTCAAACAACCCGCTATTCTGGATGCCTTCATTGTCTGTTCTCTTACCTCTGCTTCAACATCACCATATCCAGAGATTTCTATTCCTAGGTACTTAAATCTTATTTCCTGCTGAATAACCTTCCCTTCAATTTCCAGTTTGCATCTTAACGGCGTTTTTGATGTTGTCATGCATTTAGTTTTCTGGGCCGATATTTTCATGTTGAATGATTTGGCTATGCAGTTAAATCGGTGTAGTAGACGTTGTAGATCATCCTCATTTTCGGCCACTAATACAGCGTCATCAGCATAGCATAGGATGGTTATTTCTTCACTGCCCATTTTATATCCTTTTAGCAGTCTTACGTTTCTTATTATTTCGTCCATAATGATGTTAAAAAGCAGGGGACTTAGGGAATCCCCTTGTCGAATACCACGACCTGCATCAATCGGTTCAGTCAAGGCGCCATTTATCTTTGCTTGGATCTTATTGTTTCTATAGATGTCCTCTATGGTCTTGATAAGATTGTTCGGAATTTGCCGGTTATAGAGGAGGTGTATAACATCCTTTAACTGCACTCGGTCGAATGCCTTTTCCAAATCAATGAAACACATATATGCTGGTCTGTTGTATTCAATTGATTTTTCTGTTTTCTGTCTTATGATGAAAACCGCGTCTGTGCACGATCTGCCTGATCTGAATCCCTGCTGTTCGTCTTCTAGATTCGTTCAGCTGTTAATTTTATTCGTTATAATCTTTGTCGTTAGTTTTAATGAAGTGTTTAAAAGATTGATTCCCCTGTAGTTTGTAGGCAACTTTTTGTCTCCTTTTTTAAACATAACTATAGTTGTACTAGTTCGCCATTCGTCAGGTATTTTGTGTTGGCATAGTATTTTTTGGATTAGGAATGTTAGTTGTTGTGTGAGACGTGGCCACCATATTTTATTAACTCGTTTTGGATGCCATCTTGCCCTGAGCTCTTCCTATTCTTTAGTCTTCGAATAGCTGTTTCTACATCACTGGACTCAATTTGTATGTCGTTTCTGGTTATTATTTCTGACGTATTTAGTTCCGTTTGAGGTTCTTCTGATTTATAGAGCTCTGTTAGATAGTTAATCCAATTTTCTTTTGTGATCTGGTTTGTTTCTATCATTTCATTGACCTCCTTTCTTTGATTTCTAATAAATCGCCAGATTTGTTTTTGAAGTCCATAGAAGTCACTCTCCATTCTTTTCGAAAAAATCTCCCAATAATTTTGCTTTGTTTGCCTTACTAATGTCGCTGTTTGATTCCGGATTCGTCTATACGTTCCGTATAACTCAGGTGTTCGTAATGTCCTATAGTTAAGGTATGCCATTTTCTTTTTTTTGCATATTTCCTTAATCTCTGGGCGGAACCAAGGAGTCTTGATCATTCTAGCCCGGTTTTTTACAGTTCGTGTTCCCAGGGCTTCGTATGCAGCTTCTAAAATGTTGGTTCTTAGTTTCTTCTAGGCTATGTTTATATTATCTTCTTCTTTTATTGGGTCTTTTTCGATTTTTTCTTTCAACCTGTTCTCGTATAGTTGTTTGGTTGGTAAGTTCCATAGTGACTCGATGTTTATTTTCGATTCTTGAGTTGCTCGTGCAAGATTCCTTTGGGGTTTAAACTTCATTCTAATTTTTGCTAATAGCAGGCTATGATCGCTTCCTACATTCGCGGAGTTTAATGTCCTAACATCTAGTATTTGGTTTGGTTGGACGTATCTGTTAGTAACAATGTAATCAATTGTAGACCTGAAGCCTCTGGTGTTGCTGTATGTAAATTTATACTGTTCCTTATGATTGTAAAATGTGTTATTAATCCTTAGCTCGTTAAATGTGCATAGTTGTGTCATTAGTTCTCCATTGTCATTTAACACGTTTTCGTTGAACCTTTGTTTTATTCCAGGTATTATTTCGTTTCAGATGCGGGCGTTAAAATCTCCAAAGATTATCATTTGTTGGTTACTTGGTAATGATCCGACTAAATTTTGTAGTTGGTCGTAGAAGGCTTCTCTTTCTTCCTTCGGTTTATTATCTTCGGGTGCATAAATTGACACTATATTTAACTTTTGGTCTTCCGCTTTCATTTTTACAACCAAGATTCGTGAAGATACGTATCTACATTCTTGTATGTTATTTTGATACTTCTTAGACACTGCGATAACTACCCCTTCTTTTGCCCTGATTTGTTGTTCTACACCACTATAGATCACTAAGTAGTCTTCGTACTGTATTTGTCCTTTGCCTTTCTTTTTGGTCTCTTGTAAGGCGCAAATATCGATGTTATTATCTTTCAGTTCTTTCAGGGTTTCTTGATCTTTATTATTGAATGACTTGATGTTCCATGTAGCCAGACGCATTATATGTTCTTTCTTCCATTTCGTTGTCCATTTCCTTGCATGTGTCGTCATCTGTATATCCGTCCTTCTTCGAGGAAGAGTGTCAGTTCTATGAGCCGTAGTCTTTTTTTTTACGTTGGGTAGGGAGCTAACCTGATCCAACAACCTTCCTCCTTTTCCCGGGCTTAGGACCGGCAACATGATCGCTGATCTGCGATCATGCAGGCGGAGTTATTGACAAAGTATATTTCGCTTAATTATTTAAATAACAAAAGATTTTTAGAATAAAACAACTTTGGTTTATTAAGACACGACAAGGAATAATTTTTACAATACTTTGATCCTAAATAATAATTAGCTTATAAACCCGCTTATAATAATATTTTCGAACAAAATGAAACTGGTATATATAAATCCCGATAGTGTGCCTTCCAATAATGATAATACATGTAATTTGTAGTACTATCCGTCCGGTTGTGCAGTTTGTCCGTTTGTCGAACTAAAAATGTCCATTCATATATATCCGGGATCCGCTCAGGTTCCTCATGGTAAATGAAATGTAGTTTTCTCCAAAAAAAGATGTTCTGGGAATCGAGAAAACTTCCCATTAATCTCTAGCGTCCTTTTTCGACCTGCCGATTTAGCCAGCTCCTAAAACGTTCTTTCGGATTCTCTTCGATCTATGTTTATCTGTAAATATGATATAACCGCAAGCCTTGCTAATCCCTAAAATAAACACTCGAGTCATTTATATCCCTAAGACCCATCGATACTGATACGAAACCACTCTAATCATATTCCGGTTACAAAAGAGAACCTTTTTTCTAAAGAAAAAATGTAGGTCTGGAAATTTAAATAAACCCCCTAACATATAAATAAAACGAAATTAAATGAATCCGAAAAATACTATTTAATCTGGCCAAACTGAACAATTATGTCGATGCTTAAAGAACAGAACATTTCCTTTTTAAATATGCGTTTCTATATAACATTTAATCAAGTTGGTATATAATGTTAATGTTTAATGGTTAAACGAGTGAAATAAATAATTAATTAAATAACCCTGTGACATATATATACAAATAAAATGCGCGTCGACGCGTCCGTAGAATACCATTTAATTTGGGTTAATTGAGAACACTCATGTACAAGCTCAGAAACAAGGCGTTTTATTTTGAAAGTTATACTGCTTTATAACATTTAATAAAGTTGATAATTAATTTAGTAATATCAAAAATAATTATTTAACCCTTTGCGGACCGATCGCTCATCACCATTTCATTCCAGCAGGTCCGTGCTGGATTCGCAAGTGCGTACTAGCTGATTCGCACATATTTCACTAGTCGCTTATTCGCTTGGTAGCGTTTACTTTAGAAAACATTTATGACCTTACTAACGTAACGTACTAATGATAAGATGTAAGATTGAGACATAGTCGGGTGAAACTTGATACAGAACACAAAGCGATGTCGAGCCCCACTTGACATAGGACCGCAAAGGGTTAACAGTTTTACCATAAAATAATAATTTTATAGTTTTACCATAAAATATAATCATAGGTCTACCATAAATAAATAATTTAATAGTTTTGTAACGTGTGGTACTTCTAACAGCATTTACATATGTAGTGGAACGAGGCATGTATTACACTTCCAAGTCGTTTCACTTTTATATTGTTTTTCATACACACATGACATCTTTTTGCAGAATGTTGCTTTTTTATTTGTCACAGGTATATATTCGGGACAATGGGCCCAATGTTTTGCCTATTTACTTTGGGTTGGTCTGCCGTGTGTCGAATAGTTCGGAAGTGACAAGTTACAGACCATATCTTTTGCAAGATTCAATCGAAAATTTACAAACGATTGCTCTTGTGAAGTATACAACTTAGAATATAAATTATAAGTATTATAGATAGCAATATCAAACATATAAAAAAATATTTTCTTGTATCCTTTTACAAACTTTCGCATGAGAGGTAAACATGCAAGACGTTAGTTTTGCTTGTCGATGCCTCCCATTCCACGGTTATACTCCACAACTCAGGTCGGTTTTTAAACAGTTCCTTCTTCACTTCCCTTGTTTTTCTTATTTTCCCCGTATCAACTAACCATTTCTGCTCTTGAGTATTTCGTGCTTATTACTTACACATCCTTCTTGTCATGCCAGCGTAAGGATAGGATACTTCTACAAGACAGTGTTCTTACTTATCCTTTTTTTTGCTTGTACGATGCCACCTCCTTTATCATATTTTTCCGATTTTTTTCTCACTGTTCCAACATTTGTATTCTTCACTTGCAAAATTTCGTATAAATTAGGAGACGAATACCAATTGTCTAGGAACAAGGTTTATCCTTTCCCTAAAATGGGTTTGACTAGTTGAATGGCAACACTCTCCGATACAGGTTCATTACTTCCTTGAAGTACGTCTTGTCCTGTGTATATTTTAATCCTTTCGCTACGGGCGAGTTCTCCGACGTGGTACTTCCGCTGAACTGAGTGCTGCGTCATCACCGCACGCTACGCGACGCCGACCGTCGCTTGAGTACCGCGGCGGAGAATCCATGCTGATTGAATGTTTCCGAACGAAAAAATTTTTCTTCAAAGGGAATTTGTAAATAAAAGGTTATTCCAGGGTATGTATAACGTCTTAGCATGATGCGCTCTTTAATTTACATTGGCATTGTCATTAATACATTGCAATTTACAGTGGCATCTTATGGAGGGCCACTATAGAGGCCCGTAGTAGCGAAAGGGTTAAATCGATAGTAATACCCAGAATTCATTTTCGAATTCTTTTCCATTCTCGTTTATGTTGCATATCTATTCGTTTCTATAGCTATTATTTCAAAAAAATCATCACATAATACTTCTTTGAAAACACAGAGAGGTGTTCCATTTATACTCAATTTTCGTAGATTTGAACAACTGATACCTGAAGTTACTGTAAATTGTTTTATATTAACAATAATTTCCTCTTTTCAATTCCCCATTCATCCTCTGCTTTAGTATCTTCACTGCTCAAAATAGGTTATACACGTTTACGCATTCTTTGTTAAAAAGAGCTAGCTTCACTTGAATCTAAAGCATCACTTGAGATTACCCAACAGTATGAACATTTTCATGACCATTTTCAACTTCATTATTACCAGTAGAGCAGCCTTATCGACTTTCATGGTCACTTTCATATAATGCAATCGATTCAAACATGTTGAGATAACTATTTCTGATTTGTATAAAATTCAGATATGTGCTATGGCGTTCGGCGTACGAGCGCGCGCGCTCACTGCTATGCTGATTACCGTTTTCATTACGATTCTTGATGTTAATTCCAATAATATACTGCCCGGTGTTACCAAAGATTGTTCTTGACGTTTCGGATACGTCAAAGTCCTGGAATGGCACATGAAATAAATGACGTCTCTTAGACATCACTTTCTGAGGATTAGGTCAATAGCATTGCTTTTGCAACATCGTATTTGACACAATTTGCAACAGTATCTTATTTCGCTCCTTTTTCCATTGGACAGGCAGACATTACATATTTTTGTTAGGAATTTTTTCATGGCTTTTCCTATTATTGGTTCAAGGGTATGTTGTTTCCTATTACCCGAGAGTCTATATGGTGGGTCGATTAGTACATGATCTTTTGTATTTATAATAATTTGTTCAATATTCATAATAGTTGTTATTGAGTTTTCTTCTTCCGATATTCATAATTACATCACAGCAAGTAAAAAATCTTTATATTTCATTTTCTTGTAATTATAAAAATTATTTATTTTAAATGCACTTGACAGGCCGCTGTTAATTAGATATAGTACCATCCTTTTTGGCTATTTAATTGTTCTTCTCAATGTTTAATAATATGACAGATATTGGTTAGTGAGGTTGACGCCGTTCATGTATAAATTGTAATAATCTACAATGCATTTCGGTTTTCTCGTGATTTTTTTCTTGAAAACTAGATATCTCGGCTCCAGTACGTAATGTGTTAATAAGGTAATTTTAATGATTTTGACCCTATCTAAAAACTTATGCATCTCTTTGACAATTCAGACACCAATTTGGTGTTCCAAGGAGATAGAATGATCCTTCATCTCCAATTACAACAACAAATTAATGACGAGCAAGAAAGTAATACAATAAAATATAAAATATGACTAGTCTTTTCGCTGCGAACAGCGTCTTTAGGCGCTCAATTATAGACGCTTTCTATGAGCGAAAAACGTGTTTAGGCGCTCATCTAAAGACGCTTCTCTTAAGCGAACGGCGCCCATAGGCTTTGTGCATGTTTTGCATTTTTTGTTATTAATAATTGCAAAATAATGGCCATTAATTCGTTTGTCTTCGACGCGTTAACTGCAAATGCTTCTTGAGCAGAGATTTTTTTGTATAATCGAATAATTTTATCCATAATTTGCTCCGCACACCGTTTTAGGAACGACAACTCACGTATCGTGTTATCCTCTTCTACTATCGCGCCTGCTGCGGAGAGAGAGTAATTCTTTTCTGAGTACTCCGCAGCGAAAGGGCTAGAGAGCTATTCCCGAAAAGTTCGAACTTGCAGTTAAACCTGTGAAAATAACTCAGTGACCTGTAGTTGCCACTCTTCAGCTACAGTTAGGTAGGGGCCTCCTCGGCTATAAGCCTCGTCTTTTCTTCACGCCCTGAAAACTGCATTTGGACATTTCCTACGTGCGAGCAAGATAAGATTTTCCATACTACTTTAAACAAATTAACTTGTATGTTTTTATGATTTTATTTCTCAATTATTAAAAAATTAATTTACATTCTCTGTTCATTATTAAAGCTTGTGAACCATGAATGAATTTTAAGTTCACTGACCGTTTACATATACACGAGCCTAATAAATCGAATGTCCAAGCAGATAATTATAATCGATGACCTAATAACATGTCGCACTTTTAATGTCTAGTAATAAAATAAAATTGAAATGAATAATGCAATAAATGTAATGCATTTTCTTGTCATATTTTTATTAAATTTTTTCTTTATATGAATTATATCAAATATTTCCAAGAATAAATAGCAATAATGCGAAGTGCTAGTTATAATACTTAAAACTGAGTATCAAATTCATCAAAATATTTGCGAATGTGTTCGACTCTATTTCATATGATATAGAATCGAAATAGAAATGAATCAAATCGTTGCAAATCTTTTTGAATCATGATACATAATAAAAATTACAGAAAAGTGACAAAATTAATTAATAAAACAAGCATGATAAAATGAAATAATATAATTTTGTAACAATTCTGTATAAAACTCGAATGGGGGACTTTTACTTTTTAGTGAAAGTATACCACGTGTTTTTCCGGGGTCCTACCTGCTTATAATTAAAATTTTCACATTAATTCAGAAAAGTATGCTACCTGCCCTGTATATTAGCAATATATAAGGTGAGCAAACATAAATACATACATAACCACCCACCCACCCACTTACTACACGATTCTCTTACATACCACCAGAGTGCAAAAACCCAAACTAAAGAGCATTTCCCGGGACACCCTAGTTAAACCACGGGATTTCTAAGCTTATATGTATGCTAATGGTATACGTTATTTCTGCTGTAATTGACAACCAAGGCTAATAATTATTGTTAAAATGACTAAATAAAAAATACTAGTAAATACTAGTATATGTGCATTCAAGTAATATACGAGTATATCAGAGTTTTATTAAATAAATGCGGTAACTCTACTATTAAAAACGATTTTATTACAAAAAAAAGTATAAAAATTAAATATAAATGTAAAAATTCAAATATTCGTAATTTTCATCTCATAAATGACTCTACAAGTAGTACTTAAAATTTGAATGATGGATTAATTAAAAACTATCGCGAAAAACGATGTACGGCACACACTACCTAATACGCACATAGCAAAGTAGATCATGCAACCACTGGTACCATGACAGCCGCTAATAAGGGAAAAATTTTAAACTGAACCTATGCTAACCATTTCTTACCCATTCGAGTAGCACCTGAGCACACTCTTAGAAAGGAAGGCAAAAAGTATAGGGAGGAGAAACGGGAGATTAGTTCATTAGAAGCTGATAATCATGATCTGAAAAACATGATTAAAAACACATAAATACATAACGCATAAATACATTTCTATGGAATGGGCTAGGACTCTATAGGTTAATTGATTTTAACTTTTTGCTTGTAAGAAATTTTAAATTTAATTTTTTAATAAGTAAGAATTCCAAAAAAAGAAAAAGAAATATGTAAATATATATGGAAAAACTTGATTTTTGAAAAAAAATAATTCCCCTACGAAGAATCGAACGTTAATAGCCGGCGCGAGAAGCAAAGACTTTACTACTTAGGCTAACGCACCACTCAATAATTGCTAAATTTTTTTCGTACAATTCTTAAGACCTCGAAGATGAATCAGAATGCATTACTGTTTTCTTATAACATAATAAAAATGAATTAAAATTATGTATAGACAAAAAATAAAATCCACGTTTTTAGAATATCTTTTCATATATATCTTGAATTAATTTTATGTGTTAATATAAAATTCTTCTTTTTCAAATATGTATTTAATTTGATAAACTAATAAATTTTTACGAGACAAAAAGTCAGTAATTTTAAATTTTAAAAAATACCTAATTTAATAGGAAAAATATTAAAATTTTAAATTTTGTCTTAAAGAGAATACGTATTCAATTTGATATACAAATAAATTTTTGTGAGGCAAAGAATTTATATCAATTAATTATTCTAATTAATTTTATGGCGAGGCACAAAATTAATTCATTATTTTTACTCTCCACTAAATAATAATAGTTTCTGCTAAAATGAATTATTTTTTTTTGTTACTTAAGGTTCATTATTTTTGACAATAAATAAAGAAACGGCGTGCCATAAGCATCAAGATTCGATTTAAAAATGCCGCGCTTATACGCCGATATATATAGATATACAAAACGCTCGACGCTCGATGGCCAAGACGTAAAATTCTGGCTACCGAGTGAAAAAATAGAAAGAGAGAAATATCGGTTTTCTTTCTCACTCGCACTCGTATACAAAACGCTCGACGCTCGATGGCCAAGACGTAAAATTCTTTCTACCGAAAGAAAAAATATAAAAAGAGAAATATCAAAACGCTCAACAATCGATGGCCAAGGACAATAATACTCGTTATCGCATGATAAATAAAAAGAGAGAAATTTTGGTTTGTTCTCTCACTCGCACTTTCATTCAAGACCGAGAGTCCCGAAGATTGCCGAAGATCCTTCGTTTGTGTATTAGTGCACACGGACGCTCGCACGCATACTAGCTCGCTCGCGTGTAAAACGCGACGGAGGGATAAGCTTGCTTTCTCCCACTCTTACAATTTTTTTCCCATCTTCAATCCAATTTTATTCGCTTATTTTTGACAATACGAAGATAACTCATAGAACATTTTTTATGTATATTTTAATTCTCTACAACTTTTGTTTGAAACTTTTTTTGATTAAATGCCTAGATTCTAAGATAAAACTATATTTTACCCTTTTTAACCTTTTTTCCCCAAGATGCCGGTTGCTGATTTTATTTTAATTAGCACTATTCGATTCAGCGTCGTCAACTTACCCTTAATTCAAATTTTGAAGCTGCCAGCTAAAAAAGTCAGTTTTTTGCCCGCGTTGACTGGCCTATATAGAGATTGCTGTACTACCGGCCCGAAAATTACGTAGCCCGACAGAGCGCGCTGTAATTCGAGCAGGCCATAAAAAGTCGCACTCTCTGGCGTTAAATGCGGCCAGAAAGACCGTATATTCGGCAGATGGAGCAAGAAAAATAATGAATTTTTCGTCACAAAATCACTAATGTTTTTATCTATCATTGAAGTTATTGCACTATAGGCCACTGTATAACGTTTAATAGCTTTTTCAACTATTATTGCGCTATTAATTTTCTCTACAATTTTTAATTTTTCTTCTCGTGAAACTATTTTATCGTAAAGAGCCAATCCAACAAGCTGCTCATGTAAATACCATAAATGCCTGCATAATTTATCCAATGCTGCATTTGCTACATCAGGATGGATGTCTCTATATTGTATAAGATTTTTTACTAATTCCAAATCTGATTTGGGTGCTTTTTTCGCATTTGAAGCCGTAAACCATATTTTAACATAGAATAATACAATAAAAACACATACCTAACATAAAACATTCACTTCTTTGATTGAAATTTTTAACTGTCTGCGAAACATATAAATTTTTGAACAGTAGAGAGCTTTTGAAAGCCATTTTGTATGATGACAAGAACCAGGAACTGTAAATTTAACTTCATGACTTATTCTGCCACCCAAAAATATACAACTCAGCATCAAAAACTCTTTGTAGTCATCTCGTGGATGATGATTCTAATTAGATAAAAAAATAAATAATTCAAAATTAATATAGAGTAAATAAATTGATCATTTGAAAAACCTTAAAATTATCCCTGTTTTAAGGAAGGTATTGAATTGAAGGAATCGAAAGTATGAAAGTAATCAATTACTTATAAACAAACCTTTAACTGATCTTCAATAAAATCCAGTATATCTTGTTTTTTATCGTTCAAAATATCTGCTATCAGTTCGTCATTGATACCAATTTCATACGCTTATGTATCAATCTTTGTCCAATGATCTCGAAATCTTTTGAAAATTGGTACAGATAGACCATTCGTTACTGGCCAAGCTACTTCTGCCACATTTCTCAACATTAATAGACACTTGTAGGGTAACTTCAGTTTTTATCGAAGTATTATTTTTGTTCATTTACAAAAAGCACTTGGAAAATTGACGATAGTGAAAATAAGAAAATTTCCGACCAAAAAAATAATACGCTCGGGCAAAGTGAGAAAGAGAATAAGATTAAAAACAAAAAAAAATCATTAAAATTATTACGATAATTCGAAGGTATCAAATTATTCGTTAATTATAAAACATATTTTCCAAGTTTGAAAAGTTTTGATTATCGGGAAAAATTAATTATAATGAAAATAAAATATATATATATAATGTCGTGGGAACGAGTGAAAATCAATTGATTTGTTTATTTAAATCGTAATTTTTTAAAGAAAAATTGTTATTAATAAAACTAATGACGACTCGCCTCTTATCTATTAGTCGAACGATAAGAAATTTTATCTACAACGATTGCATGTGCACGTTAGACCCCTTAACCTACGATTTACGTTCCGAAAGTTTCAAGTTACGTTTTTAAAAGTACGTAAATAATATGTACGAATGAAATAAAAAGGCCAATATCAAAGAGATAAAAAAGAATTTTACCCTTATTGTACTACGGGCTATGCCCGTGATATTAGCATTTAGCCCAATCATCGTACTACGAGATATGGCCGTAGTTGGAGGTTAAGGTGTTAATTATTTATTTATTTCGGAAAAAAATTGTCAAGTGTACTCGGTGCGATACTTATAAATCATTAAAAAACGGGTGCACGAATACGTTTAATTTCGTTTAGAATATTTCAATTACGTTAATGGTGTTTCGGACAATCGATGACGATCGATAGAACGTTTGTCATTTTTTTCTAAAATACAAATAAAGCAAATCGAACACAAACAAAGAAAGCAAACGAAAACATTCGCGTTATTTCGTTTTCGAATAATATTTTGTTTATTTGTACATTGACGGGACTTATCCATTGT
This sequence comes from Polistes fuscatus, assembly GCF_010416935.1. NCBI lineage: Eukaryota > Metazoa > Arthropoda > Insecta > Hymenoptera > Vespidae > Polistes > Polistes fuscatus. Next base: position 271,518 of record NW_025113099.1, read on the forward strand.
TACATAACAAGAAATAAATATTGATAAATAAAAAAATATAAATATAAATATAACAATAAATAAATAAATGAAAACATAAATAAATACATAAAAATAATGTGAAGAACATAGGCTGTATGCGTCACCCATGGAGGGGGGCCGATGCTCCGTTGTTCGACGGAAAAGTATAAAAGGGCAGTCGGACAATACGGAGTGGTAGTAGTAGGAAGTAGCAGTTAGTTAGTCTTATGTTCTTATGTGTTGGGGAGTTTACAAATTTCAGAAGTGGGATTCAAACTCGCTAAATTAGAAATTCGCGATTCGCGCGTGTGTTATGAAAAGTGGGATTGAATCTATTACGTTATTAGTGAAGTTATTAGTGAACTTACGTGTTTAAGTGACTTAACATTTGAAGTATAAAAAATTTAGAAAACGTTTGCATTGAAAGTGTCTACGAAAATTAAGAAACATGGCAACAACCTGCAAACTTACAGTAACCGAGCTAAGAGAAAAGTTACGCGCTCGAGGCTTGGCGACGTACGGCACGAAAGCCGAGCTTATGGCAAGATTAGATTTAGCTGAACCTCATTGGAGGGATGAAGCCATCTTAGATACAACTTACGACGACGGAGCGACCGCCTTAGAAACACTGGCCACCGAAGACGGCGAAGTAGAAAGTCTCCGTCGGCAGAAAGAAGACCTTATGCGTGAGGTCGGGCAACTCAGGGGAACAACGGAACAACGACCAGGAGTGAATGATCGACACCGCGAGGACAGCTTAAGTGTAATCTCTGATATGATCGACGTTTTTGATGGAAGCGTTGGTACCTTTACCGTCTGGGAAAGACGAGTGCGCTATATACAACGAATGCACCAGCTTCGGGATACCGAAATTGTTATGATAATTAGTCTAAAATTGAGGGTAAAAGCATTGCGATGGTTTCACTCAAAACCCGAATTCGTGACTTATGGAATAGAGGAATTATTAGCAGCAATAGGGAAGATTTTTAGCACGCGACAAAGTGTTATCACGTTGAGAAGACAGTTTGAGGAACGTAGGTGGAACGGCAACGAGTCGTTTAGAGATTACCTACATGACAAAATGATTCTGGGTTACCGAATTCCCCTCCCAGAACAAGAAATTTTGGAGTATGCGATAGACGGCATTCCAGACATTGCATTAAGAAACCAGGCCCGGATGATTGGTTTCCGAGACCAGGAGTCGTTGCTGACGGCTTTCGAAAGTATTACGCTATACGCCGGGTTAAGGATGCGAGCGACGGGCCCTCGAAGTCCTACAAAATACGAAGAAAGGCGGCCGACGGGAGAAGGAAGAAGAAAACCGATCGACCATAAGAGGCCGTCGGAGGAAAATTATGCCAGATGCTTCAACTGTGGAGAGACAGGACATTTTGCGGGGAACTGCCCCCGTCCGAAGAGGGAAAGAGGCAGCTGCTACAAGTGCGGTAAACATGGACATCTTAGACCAGAATGCCCGGAGTAGAGTGGCGAAGTCCACAGCGTCACTAGGAACGTGACCACCGATGACGACTACATCAGGAAGATAACTTATGATGTCGATTCAGGCAATATACACTACATCTTAGTTTTAGACACCTTATTGGATTCCGGCAGCCCTGTGAGTTTCATAAAGAAAGGGTTAGTGATAGGACCGGTCAACTCTGCGCCGGAACTCGGAAGTGAATATTATGGTATTAATCATAGTCGTCTGCAAGTACACGGCTCGATACAAGTTAGTTTAAAATTAGATGACGGCAAAAGGGTTGACACTCGTCTGTTGGTAGTACCGGATACTACAATGGTGAACTCCGTTATTTTAGGTCGCGACGCATTAAAAAGATGTGGATTAGTTTTTAAAAGAAAAGATAAGCGCTCCGAAGAAGAGGTAGTGATAGATCAGATTATGAATACAGAAATAGATGATTCCACCGATAATCAAATTACCGAATTAGACATTAATCCCAAAATCGCGGTGGAAAAACAAAATAAATTAAAGGAAATCTTAAAGGTAAATTACTTAGATGCACCTCGTCCGGAAAAGCCTAGAATAAGCATGGAGCCGAAATTAACATTACAAGAGCATAAGCCATTTCATTTATCTCTCCGTCGCTTATCGTTTGTCGAGAAAAACCAAGTTAGGGAAATAATAGGAGATTTGCTAGAAAGAGGAATAATTCGACTGAGCGAATCGGATTACGCGTCCCCTATTGTGTTAGTCAAAAAGAAAAACGGTAAGAATAGGATGTGCGTCGATTACCGCGCGTTAAATAAAGTCACAATAAGCGAACGCGATTTAAAAGCAATTAGGAATAAGGCCGAAAATAGAATGGCTGAGAAGCAAAATTATAACAAGAGGTATTATGATAAACGCCATCATAAGATACGGTCAGAATTTAATGTCGGTGATTATGTGGTGGTAAGGAATTTTGATAGCACTGTAGGGATTGGAAAAAAACTGATACCAAAATTTAGGGGTCCGTACGAAGTTATAAAAAAAAAATTACGAAACGATGGATATGTAGTTGCCGATATAAGAGGCTTCCAAATATCTCAAAGACCGTATCAGGGAACATGGGAATATTGTAACATGCGTCCCTGGCGAGGAACAGAACAGGCCAAAGAATAGAGAGAGAAGAGAACAATCTCGAGTTTATATTTAGTATACTTTATCCTTATGATTAAAACTCAATTGTATTATGTTTCATTTCATTTTATTTCCTTTAAAGATAGTGTACCGACAGTTAAAAGTTTATATTTAGTATATTTTATCCTTATGATTAAAATCCAATTGTATTATGTTTCATTTCCTTTCCTTTTTAAGATTATCACCGATATCGCATCTCGCTTCATGTTTGTAAGAATGAATATTATTTTAGTTATTGATTAGATCAAACAAAAAAAAAAAGGAAAAAAAAAAGAGAGGAAAAAGGAGAGAGAAATATTGTATCCGAGCAATTGTATTTCTTATGTATGGATTATCTTATATTTTTATTCTTTCAGATTATTACTTTTATTTATGTATTAATTTTTGATTGTATTCTTATGTTTGTATTCATGTACTTCTTATGTATGTATTAACCTTATGTTCATGTTCATTTTATGTTGCGTTTTAATGTATGTGTGATGGTCTAGTGACCGAGGGCGGTCACCGTCAGGACTGGCCGATTGTAAACGCTTAAGCAGGTTCGTGCGCGATGGCGCCTGCACTAGTGTGAGTGCGTGCGGATGTTTGATTAAGCATCGATATTCTTAAGATTAAATGTGAAGAACATAGGCTGTATGCGTCACCCATGGAGGGGGGCCAATGCTCCGTTGTTCGACGGAAAAGTATAAAAGGGCAGTCGGACAATACGGAGTGGTAGTAGTAGGAAGTAGCAGTTAGTTAGTCTTATGTTCTTATGTGTTGGGGAGTTTATATATTGTATATTAATATATACAGAGACATATTAACAATAAAAAATAAATATAAAAAAATAAATAATATATACAGAGAAAATAACAATAAATAAATAAAAAAAAATATAGATAAATATATTTACATAAATTATGAAGAAATAAATAAAGTATACATTAAGTTGCATAATATTTGTTAAACTAGTTCAAAAAATATGTAAAAATGAAAAGTTGTTCGGGAAAACAGTCGATTAAAATGAGAAAAAAAGAATAACTTTCGTTTTAAACGATAATTAATAACAATTATATTTTGACGTTTATATTACAGTTGATGTTGTTAGAAAGGAGTCAAAGAAGAAACGAAAATAAGTGCAAGCTAAAAATAAAATTCATTTTCAAAGGCAGCAGACATTCCTTCCCATTTCAGTTTTTCCTCCTATTGAAGTCTATTTTATTCTAATTAGTCTAATTTATTTATTATTTATTTATTTTTATTTATTTATATTGAAGTCCTATTTCAGTTTTTTTTCCTATTGAAGGATTATATTTCCGATTTTTTTATTCCCTCCCACGCATGTCACTTTGAAATTTCTTATTTTCGATTTTCATTTGCACCTATCGCTATTTGTTTCTTTTTCCTGTACAAATATGAAATACCTATCCGTGAGACTGATTGCAACATTCCTAATTTTTTTCCTCTTCTTCATGAATCTTCATCATCCTGCATTATCTCGGATTATTAGACCCGAAACAACAACAACAACAACAACAGAAATCTCAACGTCTACGAAGAAAGTGAAACCTGTGGATTTGAGTTTGATTTATGTATCCGATAAAAAATGTCCAAATGAAGATGAACGTAAAGACTCAAATGGTATATGTAGACTCGTCATTAAACCTTAAATTATTATTAATCTCTTGAATTGTTTTTCTTCATATATGTAGAAATGATTTTAATTACTGAATTCGTTCGTATAAATAATACGCGAAAGATGTTTTATTTATTATAAATATTTATTCTTAATAAAGAAAATGAATTCTAATGTATTAATGATATTTGATTAATTAGATATTGTATAGAATCATTGTTAGATTTTAATTAGATTGTTGATATTAATTTGTTTTCTTTGACAATCGATAAATGATTTTAATCAACGAGCTAATTACCTATGGAATAATTTTGGCGCTTGTTTTATTATTTTAATACATAAATATATTATTTCTGAATAAAAACTAAATAAAGTGTATGTATAAATTGTTTTCTTTTTTTTTAAATGATTGTTTAAAATACATAAATTAATTTGTGAAAGAAGTTTTTTATTTTGTAATATGGAAATAAGTTTTTGAAAATTTCAAAGCATGCCAGAGACAATGCGTACTCAACCCTCATATTTATATATATTTTATTATAGCGAAAGTGCAGAAATCAATTATTCTACAGATAATCCAAGGTAATGTACAGATTAACAAGGGTGATCCGTTAAAGTATGGAAGATTGTTGTACAAGATATTCATCGAATAGTTTCTACTATCAGAAGACAATTATTTTTATATATAAATTACCGTTAAAGTAAAGAGATCAATTATTCTGCAGATTATCCAGGTAATGTGCAAATTAACCAAGGTGATTCGTTAAAATATGAAAGATTGTTGTATACGATAATCATCGAATAGTTTCTACTGCTATTGGGCAGCAAAACCTAGAGAAGGAATGTCAATCATCTTTCGTCGTCCTTTCATGGGCCTTTTCAGTTTCGGGAACAAAAAAAAGTCACAGATGATAAGATCTGGAGAATACGGTGGCTGCGGCATCATTATTGTGTTGTTTATAGCCAAAAATTCGCGCACAAACAATGATGTGTGAGCAGGGGCGTTACCATGGTGCAAAAGCCGAAAAATAGACAACATCAAAGACGAGCCAAAACAAGCAAAATAGCTGTCAAAAATTAATTAAACATTCAAAGTATCCGAACTTGACAGCGTAAGTGAGGGACACGAATACCAACATAACGCCACAAAAAAATTCAAAATCGAATATACGTAACCCGCGGAAATTCAAAATTCGTGATACTTATTGAACAGACCTCATACGCAAACCTGCGAAAAGTATTTATTTTATTTGATTTATTCTTACTCCGCCCCTTTCGGGTTTAGAGGACTTCCCTTACAATCTCCCTTCTACAGTATCTTTGCCATTTAACTTAACTTTGCCATTTAACCATAAACATATTATATATAACATCCTAGATAAACTATATTACCAACATAGCAACTTAATATTAACAAATTCAACTTAATAACTGACTTAATATAAAAACAAACAAAAATTATCTTAACACTCTTCTCTCAAACCCTCTCCGCTTCCTTTCTCTTTCCTATCACTCGTTTTAATATTTCTGCCTCCTTCGCATCCTGAATTAGTATCTCTTCTATTCCAACCTCGCTCCTCGTTACTTCACATGTTCCCAGTATGTGCATGTAATCTTCCTCTCCTTCATTGCACAATCTACAGCTCTTCTCCTCCTCCCCTTTCCAAAACTCTCTGCTTTTGCATTCATTCCCGCATCTGAATCTTGCTATTATTTTCCTATCCCTCGTTGACATATCCTTTTTCAAATATTCTGGTTCTTCCTCTACTCTTATATACTTGTATATCACATTATACCTTGAATTACCTATCTTATCCCTTCTCTCTTCCTTGAATTTCCTTTCTAAGTTCAATAATATCTTTTCTCTTACCTCCTCTTTGAACTCCATACCTCTCATATATCTTGATTCCTTTATTCTCTCTCTTCTTATTATTCCGACCCTCATCTTTGACTCTTTCCCTATTTTCTCTCTTTCTCTATCTCTATCCCTTTCTCTTATACATTCCTTCACCAATTTTATATCCGAATCCCTTATCTTCTCTTCGAATTTTAACGCTCTTCTTAATGCTTTAATTCTCATTTTTTCATATTTACATTCTTCCTCCACTATATAATTTGGCGTATTACTATCTAACCCTAAGGTCCATTTCATATATCTTCTTTGTACACTTTCCAGCCTCTCATCTTCCTCCCATCCCCATATTTCCGCTCCAAATAACGCTACACTCTCCACTCTCCACTAACGCTGTAAACAATTTCTTTCTTATTCTGTAGCTTTTTTTAAATATCCTTTCTCCTATACTCCACGCATTCTTTATTACGATTATTGCTTTCCTCTTCCTCTCCTCCATGTGCCTCTCATTCCTTCCATTCTTCTGTAGTATATATCCTAGGTATCTTATCTCCTCCACTTCCTCTAATTCTCTATCACCCCACTTCCACAATCTATCCTTACCTTTTCTCTTTTCAAATACCATAATTTTCATTTTTGTATCACTTTATATCATCTTCTTCTTTTCCAGGTATTTCTTAAACCTTCTTAGCATACCTTTCAATTCTTCTTCTCTATCTGCAATTAATACTATATCGTCCGCATATGATACGCTCCACACCTTCTCGTTCCCAACTCTACATCCTCCTTCTTGCCCTTTTCTCATCTCCTCTTCTAAGTCCGCCATATACACATTAAACAAAGTTGGACTTAACGGGCATCCTTGTCTTACTCCCTTTTCCGTCAAAAATTCCTCCGCTTCTTCCTCTCCTACTTTGATTACATTTATTGTTTCTTTGTAAATGTCCATAATCCTCCTACCTAGCTTAATTTCCACCCCCATCTCCCTCAACCTCTCTTTTAATACTTTTCTATCCACCCTGTCAAACGCCTCCTTAAGGTTCACAAAACATGCAAAAATTTTTCCTTTCGGTTTACACAATTTCTCATCTACAATATGTTTAACCGTATATATCGCCTCTACTACTCCTCTCTTCTCTCTAAAACCAAACTGGCTCTCCGCTAATTTACCCTCTATCTTCTTTTTCAGCATTTCATTCAGCATACTAGCATATATTTTATATGCTGTACAAGTTAAAGTTACTCCTCTGTAATTTTCTATACTATCTTTATCCCCTTTTTTATAAATCATGCACATTGTCCCTCTTCTCCACTGTTCCGGTATTTCCCCCTCTTTCCATATTTTCCTCAACAACTCCCACAGCGCTGTCTCCACTTCTTTTGGCATATATTTCCACACTTCATTTTCTAACTTATCCTCCCCCGGTGCCTTTCCTAACTTAAGTTTATTGACCTGTCTCAAAAATTCTTCCTTGACCAATTCTTCTTGCTCCTCTATCTGCTGTTCTACCTCTTCTCTCCTCCTTCCCCTCTGTTCTCTTCCCCTTCTTTCCTTTCCTCCTAACTTTTCCATGAAATGTTTTCTCCAATGTTCTATCCTGATCTTTTTGCTTATCTCTTCTTTCCGCTTCTTTCTGAACCTATTAATATACCTCCATACCTCTCCTTCACCTGTTGCATTTTTTAACTTCTCCTCTTCGAAACTTTCAAACCTTTTCCTTTCTGCCTCACACCAATTCCTGTACTCTCTTTTTTTGCCTAAATAAAAACTCCTTTGTACTTCCTTTTTCCTCCATGACTTTAGAATTTTCCTTAATTCCCTCTTTTTTCCTTTCCATTCCTTATCATACCATTTTCTATCTCCCAACTTCCATGCCTTGACTCGCTTCTTCATTTTAGGTACTGCTCTTTCTATTACCTCCTTTATCTCTTCCCACCTTCCCTCTATTTCCTCTTCTTTTCCCAACCAACCTTTACACCTTTCATGATACTGCTCAATCACCTCCCTGGACCAAATTCTTCTTTCTATCTCCTTTTCTACCTTCTCTTCCTCTACCTTTAACTTTACTTCTTCCTCTAAGTATACTTCTAACGGCATATGATCTGCCTCCGTTCTATGCCTTATTCTCATTTCCTTTATCTGGTCAAAAGCCTCCTGATTCCCAATTGCATAATCTATCACCGATTCCCCTCTGCTACCAATATATGTGAACTCTCCTTCCTCTCCTTTCTGCCCATTTACTATGCACCATCCTTCTTCTGCTATTTCCTTTACAAGTCTTCTTCCTTCCTCATTTATTGTCTCATCTTTTGACTGTCTTACTTTAACTCTCTTACTTTCCCTATCCGTTTCCTCTACCCATCCTCCCTCATTACCGGTTCTTGCATTCCAATCTCCCACTAACAAAACACATCCTTTTTCCTTTGACTTTACTTTTCCTCTTATAATTTCCATTGTCCTTACTATATCTTGGCTGTACACCCCTACTATTTTCCAAATCTGTCCTCCCTACCTTATCTCCTGCATAACTATATTCTCACTCCAAACCTCAAATTTCCTACCCATCACCCTTTTACTAATTCCTACTATTATTTCTCCTTTTGCTCTGCCTTTACTATAATTTCATGTTGCTGCTACACATTTCCACTCAAACTTTCTTGGCAATTTTCCTTCTAATCCTGCCAATTTATCTTTCTCCAACCATGTCTCTACTAATATTACCACCTCAAAACCACTCAGATACTTCCACACTTCTTTGTCCTTACTTAACACCCCCGCTATATTCCCCACACACATACTCATTCTTTTTTTCCTCTCCTCCTCCTCCTTTCTAACTTCCTGTTCCTCTCAATCCTTCCTTCTCTCCTTTCCCTCCTCCACAAACTCCTCCCTCCACTCATCATACCTCATCCAACTATCTTCTATTAATATCCTCATATAACCTACTCTAGCCCTTTTTCCTTTACACCTCTGTTCTCTTGCCTTAGCTAAAATCATCCTCTGGATCTCCCTTTTCTTTTATCGTCATGTCCCTCTCTATATACACTCCTCTTTCTAAGTACTTCTTATTCCTCATTACCTGATCCCTCATTTCCTTATTCTCCAGCTTTACTACCACTAATTTTTTCTCCCTCTGCCCCTTACTCACTCTTACTTCTGTAGCTTTCTCCACTTTAACCTTTACTTTAATATTCTTTTCGATAAACTCCTCCACCTTTTTTTCCAAATTTTCCTTCTCCATGTTTGTACCCCTTATCACGATATTATTCCTTCTCTTCTCTCTCTCACCTCTTTCCTTATCCCATTCCAGCCTGTATATTCTCTGTTCCAGTGATTTCTTTTCCTCCATCCATTGTTGCCTTTCTCTAATCCACAATTTCTTCTCCTCTTTCCATTCCTCTTCCCTTTTTTCTAAAATGCTAATCAAACTTTCTATTTTCTTTTCCATTCTGCCCAACTTCTCATTAATCTCTACTGTCCTGGTTCTCCTTCTCGAAGCATAACCTCGACTGTTCCATCTCCTTTTTGTCTGCCTTACTCCTTGTTTTGTTGTTTCCGTTTGTATTACTGTTCATCTTAATAATTCTTCTTGGTCTGAAAGAAATCTTCCTTATCGACTCTTCTACCAACGCTTTATCCTCTATCCTAACCTCACTATATCAAGCGTCCTCCTTCTTTTACCCTTTTTTTCCTCTCTACACTCTCTTAATCCTTATAGACCTCTTAAACTTCTTCCTTTACTTTACCCTTCCTTCTCTATTCCAGTAGTTCATCCTTTTACCCTTTAATCTTCCACTTATCACTCATTTTCTGGGATCTTTCTTCCACACGACCACTCTTTCTCGCGCTCCTACCGGAAGTCCTACTTTATTTTGCATTACGTTACATTACATTACATTACTTTTATCATTATAAACTTACACCTAATTACGAATTTACAAACTCATTAGGAACTTACGAACTCGTTACAAAACGAGTGAAATCTTTGTTCGTCCTTTTTACAAAATCGATAAACTTACTCCTTCCTCCTTTCTCTCTTTCTCTCTATCTTTCTTTTCCTATAATGTTATACCATGAGATATACAGATAACATCATAGATATCTCGTTCTCGGACAGTATTATTACATCAGTCGGATAAATCAAAGAGAATCACCGCTCGGTACGACGTTAGTTTCTACCCTTCTACGTTTGGACGTTGCCAATATATATATGTATATTAAGTTGTGATTAAAATCGTATTACTTGTGCTCGACTCGACTCGTAGAATTTCCAATGCTTTAATAGTCGATGAGTTTCACTTAATGACATCCAAAAACCATCTGCCGTGTGATTTTCCTTTAGGGATATTTAAAGTCCTTTCGGATTTTCGTTGATCGTAGGATCGTTTGCGCGATGTGCACGGTGCGTAAAGAGATGTCAAGGGAAGGAGGAAAAAAAGAAAAAAACTAAAAAAGTGAAAGAGATAGAAAGAAAAAGAAAGTTTTAGGTAAACCAGTCGACAAATAAATTCTTAATCGGTCTCTCGTTCGAGTAAACCTCTTACGATCGCGTTATAGCAATTCCGTAGATCGAACTGTACGGAATGCCAGATGACTTGAACGAAACCCATACACGAGGGAGCGGAGGAAAGGGGTTGGGGTTGGGTGTATGTAGCAGGCCACTTATAAACGTGAAACTCGATCGTCGTGAAATAATTCAATTTTCGTGGCAGGAAGCCGCGTGCGTTCGACGACGTACAAATATTTTATTCAAAACCCAGCTAGCTTTTTTTCCAAAGGTCTAAACCGAAAGTTAGCGAGAAAAGGGACGGCGGGAAACGATGTTGCGTTCGATCGAGAAAAGAATCAATTGATTTTCTCATAAAAACGTGCGTTCCTTTTCAATCTATTCCTTCATCTTTTAAAAAGATGAAAAAAAAAACAAAAACAGAAAGAATTATCAACCATATATCCATCCCGGTGAACGAATTATTTTTGATAAACTTCCTCGATGTTTTATCATTTGATTGATTGCCCTTTTAATGCGTATTTATTATTCTTTTATTTTTTCTCTCCTTCTTCTTTTTTTGTAATTATTTTCAAATATAAGATTTGAATTTCTCCACCACGGTGCCAATGATTAAATTAATAGTAGTCAATTTATTTCTATAGAGAAAAACTAAACTACGGATAAGATAAGTTTACTCGGGATTAATTAACTTTTCTCTTTCCTACAATTGGATCGATTCAACGAGCAGATGGATAGAACTTATCGAGTTCTTGAGTTGGCGGATTAACGAACGTAAATTCAGAGCTAGATACGAGAGAGAGAGAGAGAGCGAGAGAGAGGAAGGTGGGTGGGACAGGTAGTAAGCACAAACAAGGCAGGTAGGCTTGCGAAGGGTGCGAGAGTTGTAGGTACCGTGAGGATCGCCACGGGGCATCTCATCCTGGCATAGCTCAGAATTGCCTCGCTGCGTAGGTAGAATTGACAGCATAGCAATAACATTGTATGCATCCGCGTTATGTATTTATGTAAATGCATATTCCCTTGCTCTTCCCTCTCACGTCTCTTTCTCTCCACCAATTCTACCACTATCTATCTACCTATCTATCTATCTCTATTTCTCTCTCTCCTTCTCTCTGCAGTCACGTACGTAGAGAGCTACCGTTCGAGTACGTTCTCTCGACTGGCCGATACTAGCTTTGAGAGAGAGAGAGAGTGAGAGAGAATAGCATACTCTTTTCCACCACCCCCTTACAGGGCACCCCGTGGTGAGCGTGCGTTCCCTTGCACGCGGAGAAACGTACGGAATCGCACTCCATGCGTTGTTAATGTGTGCGTAAGGCGGACCTACTACTCTGCTACACTGAGAACACACGAACGAAAGCGCTAGACGAGAACATAGTTAGGCTTCGATGAAGAGAGAGAGAGAGAGAGAGTTAGATGGTGGGGTGAGGGGGGTCAGGAAGGAAGGAATATAAGCGGCGTATAAGCCAAAGGATGGAACTACCACCGAGGCTAGTGCCGACGCTACACGGTCGTCGTCGTCGCCACCACCACCGCCGCCACCACCGCCACCGTGCCACGATACACACGGCACATAGCATACACCGATCACATTAATCAGAGGTTATTGCGTGCATTCCTAATCATCCGGGGGCCTCTAACTATTCCCAGATTCTGATTGGTGCATTACTCGGTATTTCCGGTATGATTCTGCATTCCAATTGGCCGAGCGCATCGCGCCGTCGGCCCTCGTAAGGTTATGAATTTCAATTTGCCCGCGAGCTCTCAGTGAGTTTCTTTCTCTCTCTCTCTCTCTCGCTCTCTTCACTTTACGAAGCTACTCTCCTCTTGTGTGTTCTCCATCGAAACGCAGCACTACTTTCGCGAAAGATATTCCCTCCTACCATGCTTGAGAAATGATATCTGCGCTAATAAATATATATATATACATATGTGTACGTGAACGTGTATATAGGTATGTGGTATACATATACGTGTATGTATGTGTACGAGGTCGAGTGGCCGGAAACGAACGAATTTACATTCGTATATGAGAAAAAGGAGTCGTGAGAATGAAAAAGGGGTATCAGAAAAGATATGAGAGAGAGAGAGAGAGAGCGAGTAAGTAAATGACAGATAGAGATTGTCGACGAGAGCAAAAGTAATTTCGATTTCTGAACGCGTCGCGCGAGACTTCGATTCGCTCGCGATAATCACCGAGTAATTAACAATCCCAGTTTCAATTCGGTCGCCGCGGAAAATAGCAATTTCGTATTATCCTACAATATTGCAGTAGTGAGCGAGCGAGCGAGCGAGTGAGTGAGTGAGAGAGAGAGAGAGAGAGAGAGAGATAAAGTAGGCCCTGCCTTTCGATGTGCAAGAGGCAAACGTCACCAATCCTTTCCCCACCAGAATTCCTCGACCGAGTATCCAAGCTTGTCTCGTGGAGATTGGGGCCAGAACCTCTCTCTTGTGTATGTGCATGCATATACAGAAATACAAACACACACACACACACACATACCAGAGAAGAAAACGCGTCACTTTCCATCTTTCCTCTGTTCGTTTGGCCTGAAACTCGACCTGCTGGCTGGCTGGCTGGCTGGCCGGCTGGCCCACGCGATTCTGCACATTTTCGAATTTCCTATTTGTAATTAAGCAATCAAGCATCGCGAAACCGTTCTACCTCTCCCCCCTTTCGTCCATCACACCATCCTCCCTTCCTCTCCAACCATTCTCTCTACACCTTGCACCCTTGACGCTGTTAGCTCCCGTTACGGGTCGTCGGGGTACCTACCACGCGAGCGTCAGAGGTGAGACAATTAATCATTTCAATTAACGGACAATTTGATCTCCAATCGCCGCCACCGAGAAGAATATTGGAAAGCCCGGAACACGTCGGAAGTTGTCGCCCGATCGTTCGTTCGTTCGTTCGTTCGTTCGTTCGTCCGGTCGTTCGCACTCCCTCTTTTCAACTTTCTATTTCTCTCTTCATTTCTTTCTCTTTCTCTTTCTCTCCCTATCCCTCTTTCTATCTATCCATCTATCTCATATATGCCGAAATAATATGACACGTATATGCAAGCTTTTCCCCTGCTCGATTTTCTATCGGCACGTTCATTTCATTTCGTTTCGTTTCGTTTCGTTCAATGTGTCCTCCCCCTTCGCCTTCCACCAACGAATAAAAACAGCAGAATTATTATTTATTTAATATCCGCATGATTTATCATTACTTCTTTCTCCTTTTTGTTAGAATTTCTTTTTATATTTTTTTTTCTTTCTTTTTTGTAGAAAACAAATGTATATACACGCATAAAATTTATATATAAATCTATTATATACGATTTTAAGTAAATATTAAAGGGAAAATAATGGGGTAAAATTACACATTATCATAAAATTTAATGAAAAACTTAATTGTTGCACATATATTATATTGCGTATTAAACATTAATATCTTGCAATTTCCCAACGCGAATGCATTTAGTAGTAAACGATGAATAATGAATGGAAAAATTTTAAATATTATAATATTATTTTTTAATCTCGACCTTCCCTCCCTCGTTCCCGATTTCCCTGAAAAACAAAAAGAGAGTATTTTACGAGTGAACGAAAGAGAGAGAGAGAGAGAGAGAAAAGTTCATATCTTTTTCGAAAAACGTCTCGCATCGATTACCATCGTAAATACTCGCGAGTCATGATCATTCTCGTGCGTGTTAATTTTCTTTTCCCCTTTTTTCGCACAATTTTCCGTTTTAACAATCAATCATTCGTTCGATCGTTTTATAAAAGATCGTAGTAAGAAGGAAATGAAAAAAAAAGACTTAACGGCATAATTGCATTATAGAATCAGCTTTGAAAAATTTGGCGAGGAAAGTTTCTTAGCAAAAAGGATCGCGCGATTGGAAAATCGAATTTTTTGCGCTTATTATCGTTTAAAACGATGTAAGTAATTTCTTATCAAAGGGAAATCGAAGTCTCCGGAATAAGTAAGAAATGTTTTTTCGAGATACGCGCGATAGAAAATAACGAGAATAGACAAACGACGTATTATAATAATTATTATTATTATTATTAATATTATTATTATTATTATTATTATTATTATTTCGTTTTCTTTCCTTTTCTTCCCATGATTATTTACATATTCGTTTCGTAATAATTCAATGATTTTAATTAAAATTACAAACGATTATTTCCTTCTATTTCAATATAGATAAAAATAATATAATATTTAACAATATTAGAGAAAACCAAAAAATGACGCTAATAAAAAGTAAAGTGTCGATGATAGATGTCTCGTTGATATTGAAGGGAAAGAGAGGGTGGGGGGGAAAGGAAGATGGAAATGCGAAAAGATGAAGTGGAAAGGTGATGTCATTCGATGGAAAAATAAAAATAAAAAGAAAAGAAAAGAAAAGAAAAGAAAAAAAAAATAAGAAAAGGAGAGAGAGTGAGAGAGAGAAAGCAAGAGCTTAATGACGTTAAGAGCCGCGAATCACTTGGTGGTAAAAGTCTGATTAAGAAAACTCCGTTCTGTTTTCGACGTGCCGTTCGAAAGGAAAGCGGAATTTTTGCAGAACGGAGGCAACGAACGGTGCTGCGGAAAACTTATAAACGACGACGAAGAAACGAGATAATATAATATTAGCCCACGTCAAGGAAAGAGAAAGAAAATGAAAGAAAGAAAGAAAGAGAGAAAGAAAAAGAGAAGTGGTGACGATACTAATGTCTGAGGAAAAGAAAAGAAGAGAAGAAGAAGAAGAAGAAGAAGAAGAAAAGAGAAAAGAAAGTGAGTGGAAAAGCAAGAATAAAAAGGAAAAAGAAAGGAAAAAGAGAAAACCACAACCGATTAAACAGTAAAGTAGTTAGTGAGCCACAATGAGTGCCGCGAGTCGTCCGGTCTGTTACTACTTCGAGAAAACATTAAAAAGAGAAAGGAAGGGAGAAAGAAAGAAAGAAAGATCCATAGATCTGAGAGAAACTTAAATAAAACGAAAGAAATCTCAAAGAAAAATCTATCGAGTTTTGATGACTCGAAAGGATAAGCAAACGAAAAATGTTATTAAAAAAAGATCTATAGAAAAAATTAGATAAAAGTTAAGATTTGTGGAATACATTTAGATTCGTATTATTGAAAATGAATAATGAAAACTATCGATCATTTTGAGAAGAGAGAGAGAGGAGTAAACTAACGACGACCATCTTAATACCGCCATTTTGTCGGATACGACAAAGGTTAAAGGTGTAGTAGGGGTGATCTACGATGCGTAGAAAATAAGAAAGAATAAGAGAGAGAGTGAGAAAGAGAGAGAGAGAGTAGCAGGGTGGAGACGACATCGTTCGAAAGTGGAAGGGCCAGGAAGGCAAAAGAGTGGTAAATAGGAAATGAGTCACTGCCGTAGGGAGTGAGAGCGGATTTCACACCAATTTCTCGTCTCCGCTCTCGTCATTGGATGAGAAATTGTCAAATCGCTGCTTTCGTAACGACTCGTTCGACATCGAACACCTAACCCCTCTTTTTCCTTGTCTCCTATGCGCGGATCAGAGTAGAATCAGTCTATCTCCGTCTCTCTTTTTCTTCACACAGACACACACACTCATATACTTAAAAACATACTTCATCTATCTTTTATCTACTCGCTCATCCGGCCGATCGTCGATCGCCTATTCGTCCTCCTGGTATGAAAACGTACCTCCTAGACGTAACGAAGTTACTTTATTACGCTTGTGAATTCATCCGCGACTGCGAGACTTCGATGATCGGAATGGGGTTCCACCATGAAAGATAACGAAAGAAAGAAAGGAAGGGGACCGAGAAAAAGAGAGAAAGAGAGAAAAGAGATGTAATCTGGATATTACAAAATCGTATTTCTCGTCTCGGTAATTTTAGGAAATGATACATTTCACATCGAATATTTCCATTCCTTCCTTTTTTCCTAAGCACGTGTCTATAATTATGTAACAACGAGTAATAACTTATTCGAATTATCAAATTGATTTTCATCGAATTATTTGTTTCTTTTTTTTTGTTCTGTTTTAAAAAGTACAAATTTAATTCTGTAGGTAGAAATTTTCTCGAATACATACACACACATACGCATACACACGTGCATGCACGCACGCATGTAAAATACGGGAATTTAGAAAGATCAAGGAGGAAAGTTACGCGATTAGATATCGCGTAAAGAGTCATTAAATATTTATTTTCGACGGAAATCTGGTTCCTTCGCTTGCCTCCGGGGTACGGAGGCTGACTCGAGATTGAAAGTGTAATAGGTCGTCGGCCATGTTGGTTTTCTCAACCCTGCGTCAATTAGTCGTCGTCGTCGTCGTCGTCGTCGACGGAAGGGTGCCGAATAGAGAAGAATAAGATGGCGTCCTCCTCCTGGAATCCTTTTTTTCCACAACGAACGACCGAACATCCCTTCATTCCAAAAATTTATTAATCTAGATAATAATTTATCGTATAAAAATATCCGTGCAATTAAGAAAACAAAAATAACATTGTTTAAATGCCTCGATAAAACTATAACAAAATAATATCACGCGTATAATAATATCGCATTGATAAAATAACAATCCTATCAAAAATTTTTTTAACGGTATAAAACAATAGATACAACGATAAACAATTATTACTACGTAATTTGATGGAAAAGGGAAAACCCTTCGTTTGATTTGACAGGATAAAAATAGAAAGGGGGATACAATTGTTTTCTCTAAATAAAATAAAATAAAATAAAATAAAATAAAATAATAATAATATAATAATAATAATAATGAAATATAAATAGATACAAAAAATTAGATGTGCAGGGGAAAAAAAAAGACGAGGGGGAGGAAAGGGATGGATAGGGTAGTAGGGCGAGAAAATTCGTGAACGAACTTTCGGGTCTGCGTCGATCGGCGATATAGAACGGTGGTGCGTTCGTTCGTATAATTAAAAAAAGCAACAATTCCCAGCCCATTTTTATCGTAATCATTGTTATTAGCGGAACGTGCAAGCGTTATTATCAGAGTGGAATGCACTACGTGCGAATGAAAAATAACAATATCGAATGCGGGATGATACGCAATTTGGCAAGTGACAAGCCGCGGCAAAATGCTCAATTTAACCAATATACCAGCGTAATTAATGACGTTGCATTTCTCGACGCTATGTATGAGGGAGAGAGAGAGAGAACGATGTCGTTACAATTTCAAGTAAAATTATGTCGTTACACATATTATGTGCGCCACTGAATTAAAGGGAATATATTTAATTCGCTTACCAATTTCTCTCTCTCTCTCTTTCTCTTTTGCACATTGCCTATCTCATTCTATCTTTCTTGTTTCTCTTTTGCATACTCAAAGAGTTGTTTATTAATTTTGATTAATGGATCTTACGCGAGGAGTGGTTCGTTAGGGCTGCAGCTCGACACTCTCTCTCTCTCTCTCTCTCTCTCTCTCTCTCTCTTTCTGCCCTTTACATAAGAATACACGTGGCCCACTCATCCGAACACCTTTAGTCCAAAAATAACTTAGTTACTCTTCTCTACTATGACGTAGAATTTTGAAAAGCCTCAAAGGAATATAAATATTTACGAATGCATATATACATGTACGAGAGAAAGGGAGATACATGCATAATGAAATATAAAAATTAATTACAAACGATGATACACTATCTCGTACACTATCTCTATTACGATGCTCGTCCATACGGAAACACTCGAGAGACTGTACTAATGGTAATAATAACACTAATAATAATAATAATAATAATAATAATAATAATAATAATAATAATAATAATAATAATAATAATAATAATTACAAGGGGCAAAGGAATGTAGATCTTGTCGCGACGGGATGAACCTTGAAACGCATCCTCTAAAGATCATCATTATAAATGCCATCATATCTCTCTCTCTCTCTCTCTCTCTCTGTTGGTTAGACTGACCGGAAGGACGTTTAGTAGCCGGCATAATGACATGCATACAATAACGATAAAGATAGCGAATACGAGTAAGTGAAAGAATGAGAGGGAACAAGAGGGAATTCGAAGAGAAATGGGATGACGAGGAAGGGAAGGAAGGGAAGGAAGGAAGAGGAGGTGCAAGAGGTAGGTAGTGTGCGTTGTCGTGTGGAAAGCGAGCGAAAGCGATTATGGATTATCGTTTGGTAGCGTTAACGACGACGTCGAGAATAATAACTATTTCAACGACGGCTATGCGATTCGATCCTCGCGGTTAACGAAGGCGCTTGATGGAAGCCCATAAATAAGTGACTGATAATTTTGAGAATCGTGTCAGAAAGAAAACACCAACAAGGAACGAACGAATGAACGAATGAAAAAATTCAACCCTAACACGAAGAGGAGGAAGAGGAGGAGGAGGAATCGCTCGTTGTTTCTGCTTTCGATGTAAAATCAAATTTTCACGCGAAGAAAGAAAGAAAGAAAGAAAGACAGAAAGAAAGAGAATGATAGCGGTAGAGATCGTTAAGGCTAAAGATTAAACGATGTTTTGAATTTGTAATTTTCTAGATCGGTAGGCGAGTCGCGCAGTAGAAGAGTTACGACAAATTGCAAAGCACGTTATGCGATTTAGCGAGACGTGAGACGACAAGTTACGTGTGTTACGTTTATGTTCTCTACCTTCGAGAAATAAAAATAAGAAAAAAAAAGGCCGAGATTGAACGAGTGTAAATAAGTGGGAGAGAGTGAGATAGTGGATTTGAAGGGTCGATGAAGTAGTAGTAGTCTTTCTCTCTCTCTCTCTCTCTCTCTCTCTTTCTTTTTTTCTCCCTCGCACTCGTTCTCCTCGTTCTTCGTGAGAAGGCTCGCATCGACGAATACGAAAATGCAATTAAGTCGAAAATATGCGGCCGAACTCGTTGCATATTTGTCGGTAACGCGACTCGTTAGCATGACAAAGAAGAGGACGGGGCGTCGCGACGGCGAGCATCCTCTCTTCTCTTTTATCACGATGATTATCGTCACGAAAAATCCAAGCGCGAGCAAACGATTCTTTCGAAATATTTACCTGCTTTCGTTCTGTTTTGCTGCTTTGCTGCTGCTTTGCTGCTGCTTTGCTGTTGCTGTTGCTGTTCCTACTATTCCCCCATTAAGCTACGCATTCTTCCTATCTCTCTCTCTCTCTCTCTATCCTTCTCTTCTTCTAACGAATAACGAAGAGAAAGAAAGATAGTGCATAAAAAAGTGTTCTGACGCATTAATGCGATCGACGAATAACGGGGTACGCGGTGCTTACTTGCTTGCTTGCTTGCTTGTTTCTACTCATCGTAGAACGATTCTCCATATTTTCCTGTTGATTTTTAACGCGTTAGAGAGGAGGTTGTGTTGACAGTCTTATCCGGAAGCTGCTTATCAACGATGTCAAAGGCAAGCTAACCCCCGGGGAATTGCAAATAATCGAGTACACGGCGTTTTTCTTTTTTTTCTTACATTCCTTCCTTTAATCTTTTCTTTTTTCCTTCGTTTCCGTTACTTCTACTTCTACCTAATTTTTCTTCCTTCTTTTCTTCCGCGCGCGCGTGCAATACATACGAATGGAATATTGAAGTTCAAGTATTCATCTTCTTCTCTTGAACGCGTGATATATATATGATTGCGTATATGCTTGCAAATTGTAAAATACTTTAAACATCTTTTTCTTGGAAGAATGTCAGGTTGCTTTTTATGGTATATAGAATGCTATCTAGGTATAACATGTTTTTCTGCGATATCTCATTCTATACTTTATCACTTATGATCTCATAGGTATCATCATCTATATAGGTATTAAAACTTTTTTGATTAAATCAAGGAAAAGAAAAGAAAAGAAAAGAAAAGAAAAGAAAAGAAAGGAAAGGAAAAAATAAATAAAACTAGGCACAAAAAAAAACATAAAAGAAAGAAAGAAAGAAAGAAAGAAAGAAAGGGGAACAACGGAGTAGGAGAATGAACACGTCGAGCTTCTTATCGTCATACTAAGTCCTTCCGAGGTATTCGGTAGGCATTCGCACGAACACAGAGAGCCCTCGAGCAAAAGTCTGTTAAAAGATAAAAAAAAAAGGAGAGAAGAAGAAAAAAAAAAGGAAAAAAAAATGTAAAAGAAGAACTCGCGCAATAGACGGAAATGGTCATCGTAAATCATCGAAAGAGAGGTTGGTTGTCGGATGGCAACGCAAAGAAGCATCAGCACCGGCAAAAAGAGTCGAAAGGAGTTGTTGAAAAAAAGAAGAAAAAAAAAAATAGAAACTTTAGCGAGTTTTATCTGATCGTTCGATCGCAATTGGACGTTATCAGTAAAACGTATTTCGGCTTGTCGTCTTTTTCCCGTGTTCTTGTTCTTCTTATATGGGGAAAGCTGTCTCAATAAACGGGAGGATCGTTTGTGTACGACTACGATGCGATACACGCGGAGGCGGATTTCATGCAAACAACGCGATGAGAGAGAATGAGAGAAAAAGAGAGAAAGAGAGAAAGAGAGCACCGTCACGGCCTTCTGCCTACCCTCCTCTAGCAGCAGTAGTAGTTAGTAGTAGTAGTAGTAGTAGTAGTGGTAGGAAGGATCGTGGAGGGTGTTTAGTTACTGCCTTTTTTCCATCATCGACCAATAAAGGCTAGCCTCGGAGGAAATGTTCGAACGTTTTTATGATGAACCAAAGAGAAATAGGGTGGATATATGAAGAGAGAGAGAAAGAGAGAGAGAGAAAAAAAATAGGGAAAAAAGCTTTCAGATAGAGAAAGAGAGAAATTATGCGAGTTAAATGGAAAGAGTAAGAAGCAAGTATCTTATTTATGAATATGTATATAGGAGAGTTTCTCGAGAAGCTGACTACTACTATTGGTGACTACTACTATTGGCTCCTTGTTGTTTTTTTCTCTAGCAAAGGATACAACAAACGGGAGTGTTGGGTATGGCAACGAGGCAACCATAAGCTCGTTACTCCTCGCTTGCGTAATTAATAACGACGTCGTGACGTTGGAAAGTCGGCCCGGTTAGGTTCGTACCCGCGGAAAGATGTCGGACGTTTACAATCGTTACCCCCCCCCCTTCTTGAACCTCTTCCACCTCTTCCTCCTTCACCTTTTCGCTCGGCGAGTAAAGATCAAGTCCGATATCGTTCAAGATCGGAAACATACTTTTTTCCCGTCCGAAAGGGGAATGGAATTCATTTCTGTCTACGTTAATATACATTGTCTTGTTACGTGTTCATTAATAACAAAAATGAAAATAATTTTGTATACCGAGCCGAATTGATGAAGGTGCAGCACGTGTCGTCCGTCGATGATTACAATTGTTACAAAATTACAAAAATTAAAAAAGTAACATGTGTCGCAAACAAAGAAATAATATTAAGGAAGGAAAGAATGAAAGTAAGAAAAGAGAAGAAAACGGGAGAAAGGTAAGAAGGAAAATGATAATACCCAGGGAAACGATTTAAAAACGAAAAAGTGTTCGGAGTCTATTCACGTCCTGGAAGCCCGTACGCCTTTCTTGTCGCGGCCACCGCGTACGAACGTAACATTATTATTTTAATATAAATGCAAATTGCATTAGATGATGCTTACCGATAGGCTAAGAAGATAAAAAATCTAAAGAAAAAGAGAGAGAGGTTCGGGGGTGGGGTGGAAATAATCAGCTGACACCCTCCAGGTTTTTTAAGTATATTCCACGAGAAAGTGTACAAGTATCGGATGATTCACGTTTTATAAAAAAAAAATAAGTAATAAAAAAAATAATAATAAAAACGCTGCAAAACCATTCCAATAAAAAGCCCCCTCCTCCCCATCCTTTTCTGCTATTCTTCTATTCTCATTCCATAGATAACACACAGTATCGCGGGCGCGTTTCTACGACAAAAATATGTATTCTATTTTTATTTATTTCCTTTCCTTTCATTTTTTCGTTATTTTTCCCGTTCTTTTTTTATTCCTTTATTCTTTTCATCCCCCGTTTATTCCACGCTTCGCTTCTTTCCATTACGAACGATCGCAGAAATACGAAAACGATGCTAAAGGTATTATACTATAGACGTATAGAAATAGTCGAGAGGAATAAAAGAAACGACGTGGCAGGTTAAAAACACGCCTTTTTAGTTATTGTCGATTTAAGGGTAAGTAATAAAGATAGGAAAAAGAAAGAAAGAAAGAAAGAAAGAAAGAAAGAAAGAAAGAAAAAACAGAGAAACAGATAGGAGTACTTTTGCGTGAAAGTTTAACTTGTCGAAGTAATCCTCCCCTCGTCCTCGGCCTCCCACCCCTCCCCTTTTATCATCCTCCTCTCCTCATCATCGTCGTCGTCGTTGTCGTCAACGATGTCTACTTTGCGTTAAACGTTGACACACCGAATGGGATGTCATTGAATCGCTGAATCGCATTTAGTCGCGTTAGAGAGATGCAATTCATTAATTCCACTCGAAATCGTCGATTCGAATCGTCGAGTCATGGAGTTTTCGTTACGAATCCTCATCTTCTTGGTCTACTCGATATCCCGACGACGACGACGACGACGACGACGACGACGAAGACGACGACGACGATAAAGTAAACGTAAAGGTAAACGTAAGGGGTTAAAAACCCAAAGATGTCGGCGATTGCGTATCCTCCTATCGTTAATACAATTTCACATATGTTTGTTTGAAAAAAAGGAAAATGAAAGACAGAATGATGGGAGGAGACGATACGACGTGTGGTTCCCATTTACCCGAGTAAGCGAGGCGAGATGCCATTAAGAAACGAAAGTGTGAAAACCCCATTATGTCGAACCCGGTTTAGTCGGTTTTTGCGCCTTCTCTTATTTTCCCATCCCCCTCCCTTCCCCCCACCATTCCTCGATCTACCCTTGTATTTTTATTTTTTACTCCCTTTCCTCTACCCTTCTTCCCTCGTGTCTTCGTCTCCTCTTCCTTTTTCCCTTTCTCATCTAGGAACGATACACGCGACGCGTACCTCTATGTTTTATCATATTTATATATATATATATATTTATTTATTCCTATATTATTATTATATATATATTTATGTAATTGTATATAATTTCGCTAAACGCATAAGTTGACGCGCGTTTTTCCGAATGAAAGGCTGCCTTTCTTTCTTTCCTACGATCGCGAGAGTGCTTCAGGAGTAAGCTTTTCGAGTGTGTGGGTGGAAAAGAGATACCCTTACTATGCGGTGGGTGGTGAGGTTTTCAAGCGGAAGAGAAAAAGAGAGGGAGAGTGAAGTCTCATACGCGAAGGTACAAAATTAATTAGGCGTGCCTGGATATACCACATTCGTTCTTTTATTCTTTCGTTCGTTCGTTGCGCGCTGTGGTCTCTGTTATTTTCTTTCCTTTTTTTTTCTTTATTTCTATCTTTCTTTCTCTTCCTTTCTATCTACCTTCCTTTCTTTCTTTCTTTCTTTCTTTCTTTCTTTCTTTCTTTCTTTCTTTTGCCATCTCAATTTCTTTGACTCTTTCTCTTACTCGTATAACGCGATACTGGTGTGGCGGTACGTTGCCACGCTTTTCGCGGGACGGGTAAATATACGAACGATACACCTTATCTTTATTACCGTGAGAGATAACGCATACTACACACCCACACACACACACACATGCACGCGTACGAGAAAGAATTAAAA
This sequence comes from Polistes fuscatus, assembly GCF_010416935.1. Lineage (NCBI taxonomy): Eukaryota > Metazoa > Arthropoda > Insecta > Hymenoptera > Vespidae > Polistes > Polistes fuscatus. The sequence continues at coordinate 295,737 of NW_025113099.1, forward strand.
AAAAAAAATTAGAAAAGAGGGATTAAGAGAATGGCGGAGAAGGGAAGAATAAGAAAAAAATAATCGTGAATAGAAAACGCGATATTTTTTTCAAGCAAGTTTATAATAAGAAAACTACCGACTCATAGACACGCGCGCGCGCGAGTTATATGACCGGTCTCTAGGTCCTTATCATCTATTAGGTGTACAAATAAGTTTCCGCCGTTTTTTATTAAAAATTAAGTATTTATTCTAGAAGAATAGTAATTTTAAGGTTATTTAAAATACTGTCCATCACTTGCAATGACTTTTTCCCATCTCTCAGGCAACATTCGGATCCCACGTCGGAAGAACTCCTTGTCTTTTGAGGCTATCCACGAATCAAACCAATTTTTGGTATCTTCATATGATTTGAACTGCTGCTCCGACAGAGCATGTGCCATGGACCGAAATAGGAGATAATCGGACGGTGCAATGTCTGGTGAATACGGCGGGTGGGGTAACACTTCCCAATCAAGTGTTTCCAAATACTTTTTCACGGGAGCCGCTACATGTGGACGAGCATTGTCATGCAGGAGAATAATTTTTTCGTGTCTAGAATAGTATTGAGGTCGTTTTTTCTTCAGAGCTCGGCTCAATCTCATTAATTGTGTTCGATAGAGGGCTCCGGTGATTGTTTCGCTCGGATTAAGCAACTCATAATACACTACACCCAGCTGATCCCACCAAATACACAGCATGAGTTTTTTTCCAAGAATATTCGGTTTTCTTGTTGATGTTGACGCATGGCTTGGTAATCCCCATGATTTTCTTCTTTTTGGATTATCATAATGTATCCATTTCTCGTCACCAGTGATGATACGATGTAAAAAACCCTTTTTTTATGTCTACCAAGCAGTATTTCTCTTAAGCATAATCGGCGTTCAATATCTCTCGGCTTTAATTCGTACGGAACCCAATTTCCTTGTTTAATAATCATTCCTAATGATTTTAAACGATGTGAGAGTGATTGCTGAGTGACTTCTAATGTTACAGCAAGTTCTTTTTGTGTTTGAGATGAATCTTCCTCCAATATTTCCTCCAATTCTGCATCCTCGTAAATTTTTGGCTTTTCACTGCGATCTTTGTCTTCTACGTCGAAATCACCGTTTTTAAACTTTTGAAACCACTCACGACACGTTCTCTCACTCAAAGCAGTCTCACCATATGCTTCTACGAGCAACCGATGCGCCTCAGCAGCAGATTACTTTATATTAAAGAAGTAAACTGATATTTCCCGCAAATGACGCTTATTTGGCTCAAATTTGGACATATTCAACTAAAAAAAATTATATTTTACCAATATGAAATCTATAATATTAATAGGTTATGTTGTTCTTAAACGTCCAAACTAATTTTTAAGTAGGATATCATTTGCGAAAGTAAACGGAAACTCCGCGCCGCGCTATCTACAATAAAACGGCGGAAACTTATTTGTACACCTAATAGTTGTCAGTTTTCGTCACCGGAAGGGTGACGGTAAGAGTGCCGGTGGCGCCAAGCTTTAGCGTGACGGCCACATATTGTAGCGGCCTGCTGTCGATAAGCAGATTTCAACCTTATCCCATGCGACGACTAGCGCTGACACTCTCTGTCGGGCATTCAATCTGTAACGACGTATTAATCAGTAAAAGTATTTTAACCAACTTCTTTTAGTTTGATTATTTTCTCACTTACCTGAACAAAAATAAATCATTCGTTATTACTTACGTGTGTGAATTCATACCTCGTACACTGTAACATAACTCGCGCGTGCACTTAATACGTAATATTACTCATAGAGTTCGATTATTTAACCCCTCCTTTCTTTTTTTCAAAAGAACTATTTGAATAATCTATCGTACTTATTAATACATAAGAAAAAGAGTTATAATCGTTCTAATCTCTTTCATCCCTTTTTTCTTTCCTCTTCTCTTTTTTCTTTCTTTCTTTATTTTTTTTTTCTTTTTTTCTTACAAGCGAATAGATCTTGCGACCTCGCGTTGAAATCGATCGGAATAAAGCGTGTATGCTAATGAAGAAGTATCGTGGTAAACGTATCCGCAATTATGCTGTCTCAAATAGAAAGAGAAAGAGAGAATGAGAAAATGAGAGAGAGAGAGAGAGAGAGAGAGTAAGAATGAAATGCTTGTGATAAGGAAAAACGAGATTGACTATCGTCGACGCTCGACGACGTACCTGCTTTACGTTTCGAACTTTAAGAAGGAAAAAAGAAAAAAAAAGAAATAAAACGAGACAAAGAAAGAAAGAGAAAGAGAGAGAGAAAAAAAGAAAATGTAGAGCAAAGGCACCCCCTTTCTCTCCCAACGACACAAAGGGAGAGTTGTATGTTTTTTAAATTCTTTCTTCAAACTCTTCACTCTTTAACTCACGCCATCATCTTACCCCCTATGGACTCAAACGAAAAATTCAAATTTCCCGTCTTGAAAATACTTCGAGTAGTATTAATAAAAATAATAATAGTAGTAGAAGTAGTAGTAGTAGTAGTAGTAGTAGTAGCAGCATGATCGCGTTCGTTCGAACGTTCATTCGTTCGTACGTTCGTTCGTTCGTTCGAGTGCGCCGTTACGGCGGTCGATCGGTGTTCTCTGCTTTATCATAAATTATAATTAACCACATAAATATGCATTCGAATGTGGCATAATTCGACCAATAACAGTAAATAACTCATGAGGCAGAGCGGCTCGTCGCTGCCGTGCCACTCGGCGCCGCAATCCCAGCCAAACACGGACGCGAGCCTCATCGTGCGACCACCACCACCATCCCCCTCACACTCACCCTTCAACCCTCTTCTCATTTACCCCTCACACCCTCTCTCTCACTCTTTCTCTCTCTCTCTCGTTCACTCACTCACTCACTCTCTTTTACTCTCGCACGCATACATCTATGGACAATACTCGTTTGCATGTTTTCTCTCTCTCTCACGCTCACTCACTCACTCACTCACTCGCTCGTTGATTCTCTCTTTCTCTCTCTCTGTTTCTGTCTAATTCAGTGTCTGTCTTTCTCTTTCTCTCGGTTTCGCTCCTCTACCTGCCGCGAGCCCACGTCGACTAGTTCGCTGGCGCAGCCCCCGACGATAATGCGATTAATTGGTATTGCTAATCGCCGATAATTAATATAAATAGATGAGTGCAATTATTAGTGGAGCGCGGCTCCGATTCGACCGCCATTTCTACCGACACTGACGACCCACGCCACTGCTCTCTGTTTCTTCTATATATAAGTTATACCAACCTTTATATATCTCTCTATGAATTATTTATGAATATATATATAAATCTATATGAACATACGTGTGTAAATATATTAGTGATTTTTTGTAACAACATTGACATCCTTTCATTAGCAAAAGTATTTCACAACGAAACTCAAGAAAATTCTTTTTATATCGTCGTAATTTGAACAGCAATAAAAAACACGTTAATGTTATGAAAGAAAATATCGCGATAAAAATTTTAGAAATAAATTCCGAGGAAAATATAAAACGTCGGCGGGATGCTAATATTGCATTGAATTTGTTAACAATATCATTAAACTGTTTGTCCTATTCGATGCACGTTTTTTTCTAATTATTTTCAATGATACGTTGCGAGTATATTATTATATAATTGTAGGATATTAGCAAGTAAATGTGTCTTACGATTGTCATCTATGACGTCTTTGTCTCAACTGACTCGAAGAAAACGTTTCATGCATAAAGAAATAAATCAATAAAGAACGACGTTTAAAAAAAAAAGAAACAAAACAAAATGAAAAAACACATATATTATATGTTAATCTAAATATTCTTTTTCCGGCGAATGTACATCTATATAAATTAATCTTTCGTGAGAGACGTCTGCAAATAATAAAAAAATGAAAAAAGAAAAAAGAAATAAACAAGAAAATAAATATCTTTGTAAAAAAAAAAAACCAATACTAATCATTTTTCTAAATCAAAAGAAATCGACTACCAAGAAGAGAAACTTCTCACGCTAATTGCCGAAGCCTTTATACGTTCGTTACGAAACACAGGTTGTATAAATAAATGTTTATGACGGTTTTGAACGAAAGAAAAAAAAATAAAAATCGCTAGTGGTTCGAAGTCGAACACGCGTTTCTTAACATGAGTGATTCGTGCGTTGACCGACATAAATTCTCGGAAAAGCGTACCAGGTGGAGGAAAAGGAGAAGAAGAGAAGAAGAAGAAGAAGAGAGAAGAAGAAGAAGAGAAGAAGAAGAAGAAGAAGAAGAAGTAAAAGAGTGAGAGTAACACGCAGAGAACGTGTAAGTCGACTTACGAGTAGAGTCTCGAGTTTGGAATGCTGAGAGAAAAAAAAATCCAAAAAATAAAATGTGTCGCGTGAGATGTCGGCCGATTTTAGAGAGAGAGAGAGAGAGAGAGAGAGAGAATTTTACTTGAGGTAGGTCAGTTTTGTTTTGACGCACGTGTATTGAAACCAAACGAAGACATGCGCTCACCCACTCCCACTATCTCTCTCTCTCTCTCTTTTCTTTTTTCTTTTTTTTTTTACGGACGCGCGATACGTGACAAAACTTTCAAAAAAGAAACACGACCGTCGTCATTCGCTGCGCGAGATTCCTTTAACGTTTCGTAACAACAAGAAGCAAGAATAATTTCATTTATTAAAATGTTTCACGATCGTATAAATTTGTCACGATAGATTTGAAATCAAAATGTTGGCAAGATCTTATACGATTTCGTTCGACAAAATTTTTTCCTCGTAACAATAATCGTTTGCTATACACTGAAAAAGAATTATAATACAAAAAAAAAGGTTTGAAACAATGAACAATATAATAATATAACAATAATAATATTATAATATCGATTATGTATAGAGAAATGCAATAGCATCTCTTCCATTTGCATCGAACAAACGAACGAGGAATTTTTTTCTTATACCCATCATCGAACGTACGAATTGTTAAATATGCGTGAATATGTGCCTGCTTATATACGAGATATTGTACGAAAGAATTTACTACAATCAGAGATGCGATAAAAAAAAATAAAATCAAATAAGTATAAAGGAAGAAAAGGGTGAAGAGAAGGGAGAGAAAATGAAAATGGAAAAGGAAAAGAAATAAAGAAAGAAATAAAGCAAGAAAGAAAGAAAGAAAGAAAGAGAAAGAGAAGTGGGACCTTTTACCGACAGACTTTACGCACAATTAATTTCCTCAATAATTCCTAATCGAAGACGAAAACCATAGGAGGCATAGAACGAACGGGTTTAAATTCGCACAGGGATCCCTTCGCAACCTAGGACGACGATACCGCTACCACCAACACAACACCCACAACCACGACTACCATCACAAATGACGACGACGACGACGACGACGACGACGACGTTGATGACGATGGTAGTGGTTGCTTGTACGAATAAATGAAATGGGATGATGTAAAGGAGTAAGGGATGAGAAGAGGGTAGTACGAGTGAGATGGTGAGGAAGGAAAGGAGGAAGGAGGTTGGTCGGGGGTACGAGCGAGTGCACTTTCATTCCTCTCCACCCTCTCACGGCTTCCTGCGTCTTCGCTAATAATTATGTGTACGTTAATTAATTGACTAATTATTATTCCAGCTACGCTGAGAAGTAATTTCACGGAGAGAGCAACGCCGGATGCTTCAACGCGCAACCTCCTCCTTTTCCTCCTCCTCCTCCTCCTCCACTGCCATACTCTCTCCCTCTCTCGTCTTCTTCTTCTTCTTCCACCCACCTATCCTCCTCCTCCTCCTCCACCTCTTCCTCCTTCCTTCCTACCTTCCTTCCGTTTGTAGAGAAGAGAAGTAGGTGGAACATGGAAAGTCGGAGAACGAACGATCATTATTTCTATGCCCGTTGCGGATTTCTTCTTCATTGCCCTTTTGCTCTTTTCCCGTTCGCTTCGAGAATCGTTCCCCGAACCAACTCAACTTTTACACCGACCAAACTCCGATTTACTGATCGAATCAAATCGAATCGTATTGTAGTACGATTTATATACAATGTATATTCCATCGTTGCATTATATTAACCGTTTCGTATTTTACCCCAATGATATAACAATCGTTTAACTCGACTGCTATAACAATCGAATTACATTCTCGGAATTAACGCGATTCGATGCATAAATAACATCCTAATTAGATGTTGGGTTTTGAATTATTTAAAAGTATAGGTATGAATGTGTAATGATATGAGTGTGAGAAAGGAATGAAAGAACGCATCGGGCGAGAATAAAGAAAGGGACCGTTGCGTTAGTTTAGGATATTTGTTTAGGTTTAGGGTTACATCATCTGGACTTTGTCGCCTTTGTATAGCTACATCGAAGCCTCCCGAGCGTTCTCGAAAATGTGAAATGCCGGAAAAGCGTTTGTGCGTGGTGTGGAATGATCGGGAAGTTTCCAGAAGGAATGACGAAGAAACAACGGAAGACGATAGAGGGGTTGCAGGGTATAAGTAGGCGACGGAAAGGACTGGTGGTTCGTTCTGTAGTAGTTTTTGATTGAGGCGACGAGGAAAAAGTGTAACGGGAGGTACGGAAGACAACGGGAAACGGCGAAGGATTAAGATAGGCGACGACGAGTCGGATTCGGGTGTTTCTTGTGGTTGTTCACGGACGTAGAGAGTTACACTTAGTATATCGTAGCATTAGTTTAGATTATAGATACTTACTATTCTATCTCTTAAAAACATTATACCTTGTTAAGTATTTATTAATAAATACTACTTTATTATTACCATTATAAATATATATCTCTGTACGTAAATTCTTACATAGATGTAATTAAAGAAAAGGAAATGTGGGGGAAGAAAAAGAAAGAAAGTAAAAGGAAGAGAGACAAAGAAAATACAAACGAGTTAGCATCGTAATTAAAAATACGTTAAAAAATTGAACGAACTATCCAGGTAATAATTACATTTCGAAAGATGGTACGTAAGGTATTGGGTACGTATTCGTCCCCGCGTTGTTTCGTGTTTCTTCAATCAACGACCAATCGATCTCGATATCTCTCAATTGATTTATTTTTTCTATCGTCAGATGTAATATATAGAAAAGGGAATGGAAATGTATAATGTGAAATCGTGAGATCATCTTTATACAAAGACAACAACGACGAATGACGAACTACGAACGACGGCGAATGACGGCGACGACGACAACGACGACGACGATGGTGGGTGATGGTTTTGGTATACGCGGCCACGGGCATTGTGTCTCCCATTGTCATAATCCATAGACGAGACCGTAAATCGGCAGGGTTGATCTATCTAAAAACTTATGAAAAAAATAATTCCCCCACGAAGAATCGAACGTTAAATACCCAGCGCGAGAAGCGAAGACGTTACTACTTAAGCTAACGCACCACTTGATAATAGCTCAATTTATTTCGTACAATTCTTAAGACTTCGAAGATGAATCAGAGGGCATTACTGTTTTCTTATAACATAATAAAAAAGAATTAAAATTATGTATAGACAAAAAATAAATTCCACGTTTTTAGAATATCTTTTCATATATATCTTGAATTAATTTTATGTGTGGATATAAAATTCTTCTTTTTCAAATATGTATTTAATTTGATAAACTAATAAATTTTTACGAGACAAAAAGTCAGTAATTAAAAATTTTATAAAATACATAATTTAATAGGAAAAATATTTAAATTTTAAATTTCGTCTTAAAGAGAATACGTATTCAATTTGATATACAAATAAATTTTTGTGAGTCAAAAAATTAATATCAATTAATTATTCTAATTAATTTTATGACGAAGCACAAAATTAATTCATTATTTTTACTCTCAACTAAATAATAATAGTTTCTGTTAAAATGAATTATTTTTTTTTTTACTCAAGGTTCATTATTTTTGACAATAAATAAAGAAATGGCGTGCCATAAGCATCAAGATTCGATTTAAAAATGCCGCGCTTATACGCCGATATATATAGATATACAAAACGCTCGACGCTCGATGGCCAAGACGTAAAATTCTGTCTACCGAATGAAAAAATAGAAAGAGAGAAATATCGGTTTTCTTTCTCACTCGCACTCGTATACAAAACGCTCGACGCTCGATGGCCAAGACGTAAAATTCTTGCTACTGAAAGAAAAAATATAAAAAGAGAAATATCAGAACGCTCAACAATCGATGGCCAAGGACAATAATACTCGTTATCGCATGATAAATAAAAAGAGAGAAGTATTGGTTTGTTCTCTCACTCGCACTTTCATTCAAGACCGATAGTCCCGAAGATTGCCGAAGATCCTTCGTTTGTGTATTAGTGCACACGGACGCTCGCACGCATACTAGCTCGCTCGCGTGTAAAACGCGACGGAGGGATAAGCTTGCTTTCTCCCACTCTTAAAATTTTGTTCCCATCTTCAATCCAATTTTATTCGCTTATTTTTGAAAATACGAAGATAACGTATAGAACATTTTTTCAGTATTTTTCAATTCTCTACAACTTTTGTTTAAAACTTTTTTCGATTAAATGCCTAGATTCTAAGATAAGGCCATTTTTTACCCTTTTTTACCCTTTTTCTCAAAACCTCGGGATCAAATTTAAGTAAAATTAGCACCATTCGATTCAGCGTCGTCAACTTACCCTTAGGACAAAGATGCACGCGTTTGCCTAAGAATCTGGAAGTTAGGCCCGCGTTGACTGGCCTACTGAAAGAATAAGAATATAAGATAATCCATACATAAGAAATACAATTGCTCGGATACAAAATTTCTCTCTCCTTTTTCCTCTCTTTTTTTTTCCTTTTTTTTTTTGTTTGATCTAATCAATAACTAAAATAATATTCATTCTTACAAACATGAAGCGAGATGCGATATCGGTGATAATCTTAAAAAGGAAATGAAAAGAAACATAATGCAATTGAGTTTTAATCATAAGGAAAATGTATACTAAATATAAACTCGAGATTGTTCTCTTCTCTCTCTATTCTTTGGCCTGTTCTGTTCCTCGCCAGGGACGCATGTTACAATATTCCCATGTTCCCTGATACGGTCTTTGAGATATTTGGAAGCCTCTTATATCGGCAACTACATATCCATCGTTTCGTAATTTTTTTTTTATAACTTCGTACGGACCCCTAAATTTTGGTATCAGTTTTTTTCCAATCCCTACAGTGCTATCAAAATTCCTTACCACCAAATAATCACCGACATTAAATTCTGACCGTATCTTATGATGGCGTTTATCATAATACCTCTTGTTATAATTTTGCTTCTCAGCCATTCTATTTTCGGCCTTATTCCTAATTGCTTTTAAATCGCGTTCGCTTATTGTGACTTTATTTAACGCGCGGTAATCGACGCACATCCTATTCTTACCGTTTTTCTTTTTGACTAACACAATAGGGGACACGTAATCCGATTCGCTCAGTCGAATTATTCCTCTTTCTAGCAAATCTCCTATTATTTCCCTAACTTGGTTTTTCTCGACAAACGATAAGCGACGGAGAGATAAATGAAATGGCTTATGCTCTTGTAATGTTAATTTCGGCTCCATGCTTATTCTAGGCTTTTCCGGACGAGGTGCATCTAAGTAATTTACCTTTAAGATTTCCTTTAATTCATTTTGTTTTTCCACCGCGATTTTGGGATTAATGTCTAATTCGGTAATTTGATTATCGGTGGAATCATCTATTTCTATATTCATAATCTGATCTATCACTACCTCTTCTTCGGAGCGCTTATCTTTTCTTTTAAAAACTAATCCACATCTTTTTAATGCGTCGCGACCTAAAATAACGGAGTTCACCATTGTAGTATCCGGTACTACCAACAGACAAGTGTCAACCCTTTTGCCGTCATCTAATTTTAAACTAACTTGTATCGAGCCGTGTACTTGCAGACGACTATGATTAATACCATAATATTCACTTCCGAGTTCCGGCGCAGAGTTGATCGGTCCCATCACTAACCCTTTCTTTATGAAACTCACGGGGCTGCCGGAATCCAATAAGGTGTCTAAAACTAAGATGTAGTGTATATTGCCTTAATCGACATCATAAGTTATCTTCCTGATGTAGTCGTCATCGGTGGTCACGTTCCTAGTGACGCTGTGGACTTCGCCACCCTACTCCGGGCATTCTGGTCTAAGATGTCCATGTTTACCGCACTTGTAGCAGCTGCCTCTTTCCCTCTTCGGACGGGGGCAGTTCCCCGCAAAATGTCCTGTCTCTCCACAGTTGAAGCATCTGGCATAATTTTCCTCCGACGGCCTCTTATGGTCGATCGGTTTTCTTCTTCCTTCTCCCGTCGGCCGCCTTTCTTCGTATTTTGTAGGACTTCGAGGGCCCGTCGCTCGCATCCTTAACCCGGCGTATAGCGTAATACTTTCGAAAGCCGTCAGCAACGACACCTGGTCTCGGAAACCAATCATCCGGGCCTGGTTTCTTAATGCAATGTCTGGAATGCCGTCTATCGCATACTCCAAAATTTCTTGTTCTGGGAGGGGAATTCGGTAACCCAGAATCATTTTTGTCATGTAGGTAATCTCTAAACGACTCGTTGCCGTTCCACCTACGTTCCTCAAACTGTCTTCTGAATATCTAATTTAGCGAGTTTGAATCCCACTTCTGAAATTTGTAAACTCCCCAACACATAAGAACATAAGACTAACTCACTGCTACTTCCTACCACTACCCGTATTGTCCGACTGCCCTTTTATACTTTTCCATCGAACAACGAAGAATCGGCCTCCCTCCCCGGGTGACGCATACAGCCTCTGTTCCTCACACTTAATCTTAAGAATATCGATATCCTAAACAAACATCCGCACGCACTCACACTAGTGCAGGCGCCAACGTGCACGAACCTGCATGAGACGTTTACACGTGTAATATATTACGAAACTTCGTAGCAGCCGCGCGCGCCTGCTTGGCGACCGAACACTATATTATTCCAAAGTTTTCCACTCCGTGAAATATTCTTAACTTATGCATTTCGGGCTTGGAAGGTGGTGATGGTTGTGGTGGTAGTAGTAGTGGTGCATGTAGGTGGGGGTTGTAGCTAGCTAGGTAGGACGAGGAAGGGCGGGAGGGAGACGCGAACGAGACTCCCTCCCTCCCGCCTTTTCGTCCCTCTCTTCCTTTCCTCCCTCCTCTCTCTCTACTTTCGTTTTACACTTCGGCGTGATTCCATCTCCCCCCCAACCCACCACCACCTCCTTGTCTACTTTTGAATTATCGAAAGAATTTTTTGTTTAAACCTTATCCAAATAATTTTCTTATGTTACAACGTCTTTCCATTAACGAAATTCTAACGAAGAAATAGGAAACGTTATCAAAATGAAACGGTTTGAAATTATATAGTCACAATTATCTGTTAACTCCAAATGATTCTAACAGATGTCGATACCTTTCGACTGGGTTGAGTAAGTAATCAATAGATGGCGCTGCTATGGTAAATCTACGAACGTGTCATATGGCAATGTAATTTAATCAAAAAATGAGGGAAAGTGTGAATTTACTTTTGTTAATCTGATTTAATATATTAGTCACCTTTAATTATCACCACAAGCAGAGATATTTTGAAACATAGATCCTGGTCATCCAGGTAGGAAATCTGACACGTAACCGTGGTTACAAGACTAATTCTACTACGATAGTCGTTCCTAACCTCAATTTGGCGTCTAACCACGCGGTTAACAGCTAGGGAGGCGAATGCCTCCCACGTACTGACCTCGCGAATTTGGATAATTTAATGAAAGAGTACGTCAAAGGGAAAAAAGCTGGTTCGAGCAAGTGTAATTTCGCTCAGTTCTCAGGTACTAAGATGCATGCGGGAGTAACCCGCACCAGTGACGCCGGCAAAATATCTGAGATAGATAGCAAAAAACGCAAAACTGACAGCGATGACCGCATCGTAGACAACATCGACGAAAAAAACTAGAGGATGTAGTTATGAATGATAACACGTCACTTGAGGTTAATAATAGTGATAAGAATGACTTCTTGAGGAATGTACATAATAACACGAGGATGGACGACAAGGGTGATAAAATTAGAGACCGTTTTAAATACAGCCGACAGGAAAGAGGCCGCTTCGCGTTGTACATCAAAACCACTGGTGAGCTAGTCAAGTCTAAACCCATTAAAGCCATTAAATTAGTCCGTAAATTAGCGAATAACAATATTCGGTTCGACAACATTGCTGAGAGTTCTAGAAATACATGGCGCCTAACATTTAATTTAAGAGAAGCTGCTAATAACTGCTTATCCAACCTTAACCTGGAGAAGAACGGCCTGGAGGCATTCGTGCCAATGTACCTGCGATTTAAGAAAGGAGTGGTCAGGGACATCCCCGTCGACATGAGTTTAGAAGAATTAAAAAAGTGTGTCCAAGAGGAGAACAAAAACACCGTGGTCTCTGATATTCATCGATTAAAAAAGAAAAAAAACAAGCCCTCAGCAGACAAGCATAAGTGGATCAAATCTTCAACAGTTTTTATCACCTTCAGCTCATCAGTATTACCCAGGCAAATCAGACTATGGGGAGGTTTACTTCCAGTCAGCGATTATATTCCACCAGTAAGAATCTGTTTCAACTGTGGTAAATTTGGTCACATCAAGGACAAATGTAAGGGCCAAAAAGTATGTTTGTCATGTAGTCAAATTGAATGTCTGGGCCATGATCAGTGCCATAATGATAAGAAATGCGTCAATTGTGGTGGAGATCACCACACTCTGGACAATAAATGCCCGAACAGAAATGCTGAGATGGAGATTAAGAAGATTATGACTCGCGACAATCTGTCGTTTCCCGAGGCAAAAAGACTGGTAAATCCCAATAAGGACTTACAACTCAAGCAGAAAAACTTCCACTTTCGCGGCACCCAGGAAGACTTTCCTAGTCTGCGGACAAAAGAAACTGAGAACACGACAATTACGGCCGCCACTCCTACTTGGAGTCGACCAAATTCAAAACCTCCCCTGGTGGACCTGAAGGGTTCGGAGACAGGTGGCAAGGAAACCGGTGGAGCTGCACGTATTGGGGAAGCCCTTGAAGAGTTACTACGGGCATTTATGATGTCAACAGATGTCGAGTTACTAATCAAACATTTGAGGAAGGCGGTGGAGATTCACCTCAAGAATCATGGACGCACGAAATAAGGACTGTAGACAAGCTCACTCGATAAGTATAGTTCAATGGAACGCCCGCAGTATTAAACCTAAATTAAATGAACTTTTACAAAATTCTAGAAATGTTGATATTTTTCTTATTTCAGAGACCTGGCTCAAGAAGAAGGATATCATATATGCTAAGGGGTTTGACGTTGTAAGGAGTGACCGTGCTCGTGGTAATGGAGGAGGTGTAAAGATTATGGTAAGAAGTACTTTGAGATACTCTGTTGTTCGGGATTTGTTTGATTGCAATGGTAAGATTGAGACATGTTGTATTAGACTGAATTTAAATGGGAAACCTTTTACTGTAGTTTCCTGCTATAGACCCCCAGGCACTGCGTCGTCTGTTAAGGCTGATCTATTTTTTGATCAATTCTCCGATAGTTATTTAATTGGGGGGGATTTTAATGCCCATCACTCACTGTGGGTGCATCGGTCTGATTGTGCGGAAGGGAGGTCCCTTGTGGAAGCTTTGGATATCAGAGATGTCGCTTGTCTGAACGATGGTTCTCCTACTTTCTTAAGTTCCTCATCAGGCGCTGAATCTACGGTTGATTTAACGTTTGTCGATTGTAACTCAGCTTTGCTTTTCGAGTGGAAAACAGGCTCGGATTATTGGGGAAGTGATCACATCCCTATTTTTATTAGATGTGACGGCCGAGTCCAGGCCGGTTGTGAACGCAGAAAATCTAACAGGTTATATAATTCGGCGGTAGACTGGTCAATATATAAGTCTTGCATAAGTGAGAAAATTTCTGACCTGGTTGAGTTAATGTCTTCAGAGAATGACATCCAAACAAAGTACTCTTTCTTTACTGCCACTTTAGAGAGTGGTATTCAGCAAGCTTGTCCCTCTGCCACTAGAAAGCTAGATGGAAAACCCCACCAGTCTAAGTCTAAATCCAAATCTCCTCCGTCAGCATGGTGGAATAAGGAATGCGATAGGTTAGTAAGGTTGCGTAAGGCGGCATTACTTAAGTTCAAAGCTAATAGATCGTGTGACAACTTCATCGCGTACAAAAAAGCCCAGGCTGAAGCTCTGGTTTGTTTGAGACGGATCAAGAAAGAAAGTTTCAAGAACTTTTGTGCTAGCCTGTCTAAAAATACCAATCCTAAGTTCCTTTGGAACACTATTAAGGGTTTCCAAAACAGATGGAATTATAGAGAGAATGCCAACGAGTATGATAAGAATAAAATTAGTGCAGTGAAGGTTATGATCGAAGAACTCTGTCCGCCTTGGGTACCAAATCACAGACCGTGTCTCAATTCTGATACTGCAGATCCTTTCCTCGACTTAGCTTTCATACGCGATGAACTACAGTTCGTGCTGTCCGAGCTAAAACTGTCATCTAGCCCAGGATTGGATGGTATAGACTACAAGATGATTGTACATTTGCCGGATGAAGCTCAGGTGCTCCTTTTTGATTTATTTAATCAAATCTTTGAGTCAAAAGAATTTCCTCAAGAATGGCATCAATATGCCATTTTCTTTATTCCCAAAGGGGAAAAAAATAAGTTCCGTCCGATCTCTCTTGCTCCCTGTATGGCTAAGATCATGGAAAAAATATTGAATAATCGTATCAGTTGGTGGCTCGAACATAAGAATGCCCTTCCTAGCTCTCATAATGGTTTTAGAAAAGGAAGATCCTGTGCGGATAACCTGTCTATTCTATGTGCGGATATTATCAAAGCCTTTAAGTCAGGTGAATGTATTGCCGCTCTTTTTTTAGATATCAAAGGTGCCTACGACAATGTCCTACCTAACGTGCTACTGTCCAAGCTTAAGAAGTTGGGTTTCCCATCTAACACGCTATTATTTATATATAATCTCGTTTCAGAGAGAAGTTTGCATTTTAAATTTGGTGAAATAGATGAATCTTATAAAGTTTTTAGAGGGTTACCTCAGGGAAGTGTCCTCAGCCCAATACTATATGCTTTATATGTAATAGAATTAGAAGAAAGGATAAATGGTGTCTTTGGGTGTAACATTTTGCAATATGCCGATGACGCATGTATTTATTCTAATCATCAAAATACCAAAACCGCTATAGAGCGCGTCGAGGAGGCTATGGATAATGTTTGCTACTATTTGAATGATCTGGGGTTGGACTTATCTGTCAGAAAAACTCAATTTTGTATCTTCAACAGAAAGAATAATAGAAGGACAGAGCCTCTAGGTTGGAATATTGTTGTTAAGGGATCACCAATCAGTAACTCAGAGGTAGTTCGGTTTCTTGGCGTGGATCTTCAAGCCCATTTGAGCTGGAAACACCACATAGAAAACGTTGACAAAAAATGCCGGAATGCCTTGAAGACAATTAACTGTTTAAGGCGTACTTGGTGGGGAGCAGACCCTATGCTTCTTATTGGGGTTTATAGAGCTTTAATTCGTTCCAGACTGGAGTATGGTGGACTAGTGTTGTTTAATTTGACTAAAACCGAGAAAGCTAAGTTTGACAGGATTCAAGTCAGAAGCCTCAGGGCATCGTTAGGCTATTCTTCATCCACCCCATGTAATGCAATCTTAGCTGAGGCCAAGGAACCTCCCCTCAATATAAGATTCCGGTACTTGACGTTCAACTTCTTGGCTAGATCCTCTTCCAGAGAAGATCACAGGAACTTACAAATCCTTCAAGAAATAATGAACTTGGAGGATAACCCCACAATAATCAATAGAGATGGCCCGGTGAACTTTGTTGAATGTTTCCGAGCAATTGAACCACATAGGCACCTCATCAGGTCGTCAAGTAGTCCCTTATGTTACAGTGTCGGGTTTGAGGCAATTTGGTATCATCCACAAGTTTCCTTCGCGGAGGGCGAAGAGATTAGTAGTTCCATGGGGTGTCAGGAGCTCTTCTGTGACATCTTCGAGGAGTATCTAGGTGGCTGGACATGTATTTTCACGGACGGTTCCAAAACGGAAAACGCTCCATTCGGAGGCTTCGCGGTGGTTCTGCCATTAGAATCGATAGAAATAGAGTTTAGAGCTCCCAAACACGCATCAATCTTCACTCTCGAAGCGTTGGCTATTTATGAATCTCTTAAATTTATTGAGGAATCCCCGTTTAGATGCTTTGCCATTTTTTCAGACTCTAAAAGCGTTTTACAGGCACTAGTGTCGGACAAGGCCTTGGGCAAGAAGTCGTACTTGATACTTGTAATTAGAGAACTTTCAAGAAAATTGAGCTTGAGGGGTAAAAGAATCAAACTCTTCTGGATTCCCGCGCACTGCGGCATTAGTGGTAACGAGGCAGCAGACAGGGTTGCTAAAAAGGCCATTTACTCAGGGAAAGACACCAATCTTCATCTCCCCGCGAGTGACTTCAAAAAGATGGGAAAAGACCTTATGTGGTCGGAGTTTCACAAATGGTTTATGTTTACTAATACAGATAAGGGAAATTACTACAGAAATTTCTACTATACTAATAACTCTGTTCGGTGAAATTAGGGAATTTGACCAATTCGTATTGCGCGCCGAATAGGTTAGATAGCGACGGCGTTGGGATATTAAATTGGTTAGAATTACATTCTAAATAGGATCGGGTACGGTTGCCTTAGTTGAGTTATGAGGGCGCGAGGGGGCATTAGAGATACATATAGGACCGGCTTTAGCCGGCAAGGTACGTGCGCGTGGGTCTTAAGGTACTTGGGAGAGGGGAGATGGGTGCGTAGGCCCTGGCTCGAGAGCGCAAGCGACAGACCGATTCTGGATATTGAAAAGGACTATTCGTTTGCTGATAAGGTACAGTGGCGCCATATTGGTTTCTTTGAAGTAAGAGCTGTTTCTTGTGGCGTTCTTTCGAGTTGTCGACTGATAAGTTTGAAAGGGTTGGGCATAGCCGCAACCGAGCTTTTTTACTAAATAGGAGGGGGTTGTGCATAGACACAACCATGCACTTGGCCAAGTAGAAGGGGTTTTGCATAGACTCAACCGCGCTCATTATTAAGTTCGATGGGGTCGTGCTAGCACACGACCGCACTGTTACTTCGCTTTGAAGGAGTTGTGCAAAAAGCACAACTACGCTTGTCACCGACAGTCACGGTGCCTATTACAGTTTTTACCAGTCGACCTGCCGAGGATAAATTTGTGAAGGAAAAGGCTACCCCACGTGGAAGGTGTTGGAAGCGAGATTAACGTGTTTTGAAGACCGGATAACGCATCTAAGTAGGCTACGATAAGTTACATATTTGTAGTGGAGACGAAGGTAAGAGAGTTCTCTAGTCAGAGAAGAAATAAGAGACTACTATTTACTGTATTATAGGATTAAATAAAGTCATAGCTTGCCCCGGCTTTTCTCTTAACTTCGTGAGAGTTTTTATGCCGAAGCAAGTGTTTCATACCGCGTAAAATTGTGTTAATTGATTTATCTATCCTTCCCTATCTCGCTCATTCATGCGTCGAAATAACCGAACTCACGACATTAATATCGAAACGCTTACAGTCTTATATACTACAAGCAAACTCCAAGCCCTGGTTCAGCAAGTTTAAACTAAATAGACGCTCAGTGGTCTCCATTAGCAGACTACGAAGTGGTCATCACTCGCTTAATTCCTGCTTAGCCAAATATAAGATTGTACAGTCGCCTGCTTGTGCCTGTGGAGCACCAGAAGAAACCCCGAACCACATTCTATTTCAGTGTCCTCTATACGAATCTCAAAGAGCTGGTTTTATTAAAGCATTAAGTACTAATATAGGTCAAGGCCCTTACAATGTTGAATCTCTTTTAAGCAGCTTGAGTCAGGGAATTATTAATTGCCTAAGTACTTTTTTATCATCTATTAAGAAATTTATTTATTATGTTTTTTTTTTTTTTTTATTCAATAACTCTAAAGGAAAATGAATGTCATTCTGTATATAGCTATTTCCAAGTCTATTTGTCTTTAATAAGCAAACTTGTGGTTGGTTAAGATGAACGTATTTTAAATGAACAAAATAAGCATACTGATAAGTACTAAATATCTTATTAACCATCGCTATAATTTTTATATACTGTATTCGTGCAATGTATCAATGTTTTTTTTTAAAAAAAAAAAAAAATGTAAACCTTATGAATTTTTATTTCTAAGATGGGATCATTATTCAACTGTGATATGGCATAAGCCCTATTAACCTATACATGTATCATTCTATATATTTAATAATTTTATATTTTAAATGTAAGAGCGGTGAAAATGTACAGTATATAATATAAGTTTGTAAAGTTGGCTATATTGGTTTACACCAACGCCTTGTACCTTATTTTTCTAATAAAAAAAAAAAAAAAAAACGTGTCATATAAGCTACATTTTAACAGCATAATTACCACGTGTTGTTGACGCTATAAAATTAATTAAATTTATTTTGTAGTGAACGAAATACCGTATAATTCAATTATTTCCACTTTTTAAATTTCTGGTATTAGCATAGCTGGCCACGTGTTACTTAGACTGAAGTGTAAATTGCATTCATATTATAATGAAGATAATACAGTGAAATTAATCCTGTTTTTTACTTATTTGTGCTTCATTGATAAAAACTTTATAATTTAATTTGAATATATGTATGTAAGTATTATCACATAATTATAAAATTTAATTAAAATGTCAATGCAAAAATGATACACAATTTCCTACACTTTTTCGATAGTTGTACAAATATTTTTTTTTATTGTTTTTATTTAACCTCTATTAAAAAATATTTAGAACTTATTATTTCAATATGATTTTCAATTTTTTTTTTCTCATATTTAAACGATTAATTTATTATTTTCAGTCAAATGCCACGGAAAAAATCTAACCTCAACAACGCGAGCACCAGAGAGGCACGACGCAAACGTATTATATTAAAAATATTAAAAGAGCATATTAGTTGGCAGAACAAATTGAATCAAGAAATCCAGCTCAAAGAATCAGGACAGCAGAAGGTCATGCACAAGAATCTCAAGAACAGTGTAACGAACGTCTTCAAGAGAATATCATAAGAACAAGAGCAGCAGGAGAACGAGACATAGCCACAGTAGGAGCACAGGAACAATAATTTCAATTTATACATGTAAGTAATATCACATGAATGGCTTAGTCAACGGGCGATTTTGGCAGCCAAAAACGTTGATGTTGACGAAATTAACTTCCATATACAACAGTTGTTACCCAGGCGATCTGATGTCTTTTAAATCAATCGATCTGTTGTTGATGAAAATGAAAGTGTAAATTTTCCGATTGAATTTTAATTCATTAGATATCCTGGAATGCCACCACATCAATCTTCGATTAAAGATGGTTCCCCTATTATTCTCCTCCATAATTTGAATCCACCTCAATTATGTAACGGTACGCGTTTGGTCATCAAAAAGAGACCGGAAACATTCTTGAAGCAACCATTTTGGCTGGGAAGTTTAAAGGAAAGTGGTCCTGCTGCCACGTATTCCGATGATACCATCAGATTCTTACCATACCCTTTAAAAGGCTACAGTTTCCCATCCGTTTAGCTTCGCCATGTCTATAAATAAATCTCAAGGTCAACAATGTCCATTTGTGGTTTAGATTGGAAAATCCATGTTTTTCTCATGGGCAACTATATGTGCGTGTCACGTGTGGGAAACCGTCGAATCTATTTGTTAGCTAAAAGACAGGTTCAACCAAAAATGTGCACCGATTGGTGTTAAATTAAATGGAAATTGAAAGTATTTATAATTCAAAAAAAAGATTAATGTTTAAAGTTAAGACTGCTGATTGCCTACCCATTCATGGAGTTTAAGCGTCACATGTTAACTGTATATACTGTAATAACTTATTTGTTATAAATTAAATGGAAATAATAAATCTGATAAATTTTTATTTCGTACCTACTGATTTATGCTTAATCAAGTGTAAGAACATTTTAAATAATATGTTCAACGTACTTCCCCTTCAAATCTCAATCCAGTGAATTTGTATACCAACTCTTATAAGATGACATTTTTGTACGTTAAAATTCAAAAAAGAACTGAAGAAAAATGGAGAATTACGTTATCGAATTTACCATGAAAGGCAGCCACAAACAAGAAATCGAACGCGCTATTAGTGACTTCCATTACAAACACCAGACGGCGAAACTTTCGACCTACCAGAGAATGCAGGATGTGAACTATACACGGAATTAAGTAAAACGCGATACTTTTAAGAAAGTTAAAAACGCAAATTTAAAAAGGAATCAGAAGAAAAACGCGTGGTTTTTATTGAACGCGAGTTGCGGGCTAAATATTGAGAAGGGGGTAAATAGTTCGGGGATATGTTGATTAGAAGAGAAGATGGGAAGAACCGAGGCTATAATTCAAACGAGTCTGAAACAAACTTAGTAGTGATCACCAAACACGACTGAAAAAAAGAGACAATTAAGGCATCTTAAAAAGGTTCATTGTAACATAAGTTTGAAAATAAAAGTTTAAATCTTCTCGTTACATAAACACAATTTTGTTTTTAACTGTACTCGACCTACACCATAAATAGTCTTATAAGATGACATTTTTGTACGTTAAAATTCAAAAAAGACTGAAGAAAAATGGAGAAATTACGTTTCGAATTTACCATGAAAGCAGCCACAGACAAGAAATCGAACGCGCTATTAGTGACTTCCATTACAACACCAGACGGCGAAACTTTCGACCTACCAGGAGAATTGCAGGATGGAAACTTATACACGGAATTAATAAAAACCGATACTTTTAAGAAAGTTAAAAACGCAAATTTAAAAAGGAATCAGAAGAAAAACGCGTGGTTTTTATTGAACTCTGAGTTGCGGGCTAAATATATTGATGAAGGGGGTAATATCCAGTTCGGGGATATGTTATTAGAAGAAAGATGGGAAGAACCGAAGGCTAATAATTCAAACGATCTGAAACAAACTTTAAGTAGTGATCACCAAACAACGACTGAACAAAAGAGGACAATTAAGGCATCTTAAGAAAGGTTCATGTTAGAAATATTCTCGAACAAAAATACAAATGTTACCCAATGGATAGATATATTCGAAAGATAATGCGAACGCCTAGATGTGCAACGAGATGAGGAAAAGATAAAAATTCTGAGATTATTCTTAGAAGGTTCTTGTGTGGACTGGTACAATTCAATGTTGATGAAACACTCCATAAATTCGAGTTGGGCAGATTGGAAAGAAGATTTCGTGGAAACTTACTTACATAAGGGATGGTCAACAGCAAGGTATGCTATAAATTATAAATATATAGGTGGCTCATTATTGGACTAATTATTAAAAAAAGAAAAAATACTTCTGGAAGTAGATAAAAAGATGAATGAGGAAATGATGATATTATTGATAGCCATTAGTCTGCCAGAATACATCTCGGATAGAATTGACCGAAACGAAATTAAAGGAACGAGAGATCTGTTAAAAAGGATCAAAAGTCTGGAATACTTAGTAGAAAAAAAAGACTTCAGTGAGGAAAAAAATCCACCCCCAACTTACAAAAATAAAGTAGAAAAAGAAAATCCCTGTAAAATATGCGAATTAATGGGTAAAAAAAATAGATACCACCACGAAAGCGTTTGCTGGTTCAGAACAAAAACGGATAAAGAGGAAGAAAAAAATCCAATATTAGGTGTACAAATAAGTTTCCGCAGTTTTTTATTAAAAATTAAGTATTTATTCTAGAAGAATGGTAATTTTAAGGTTATTTAAAATACTGTCCATCACTTGCAATGACTTTTTCCCATCTCTCAGGCAATATTCGGATCCCACGTCGGAAGAACTCCTTGTCTTTTGAGGCTATCCACGAATCAACCCAATTTTTGGTATCTTCATATGATTTGAACCGCTGCTCCGACAGAGCATGTGCCATGGACCGAAATAGGTGATAATCGGACGGTGCAATGTCTGGTGAATACGGCGGGTGGGGTAGCACTTCCCAATCAAGTGTTTCCAAATAATTTTTCACGGGAGCCGCTACATGTGGACGAGCATTGTCATGCAGGAGAATAATTTTTTCGTGTCTAGAATAGTATTGAGGGCGTTTTTCCTTCAGAGCTCGGCTCAATCTCATTAATTGTGTTCGATAGAGGGCTCCGGTGATTGTTTCGCTTGGATTAAGCAACTCATAATACACTACACCCAGCTGATCCCACCAAATACACAGCATGAGTTTTTTTCCGTGAATATTCGGTTTTGCTGTTGATGTTGACGCATGGCTTGGTAATCCCCATGATTTTCTTCTTTTTAGATTATCATAATGTATCCATTTCTCGTCACCAGTGATGATACGATGTAAAAAACCCTTTTTTTTATGTCTAGCAAGCAGTATTTCACTTAAGCATAATCGGCGTTCAATATCTCTCTACTTTAATTCGTACGGAACCCAATTTCCTTGTTTATTAATTATTCCTAATGATTTTAAACGATGTGAGACTGCTTGCTGAGTGACTTCAAATGTTACAGCAAGTTCTTTTTGTGTTTGAGATGAATCTTCCTCCAATATTTCCTACAATTCTGCATCCTCGTAAATTTTTTGCCTTTCACTGCGATCTTTGTCTACTTCGTCGAAATCACCGTTTTTAAACTTTTGAAACCACTCACGACACGTTCTCTCACTCAAAGCAGTCTCACCATATGCTTCTACGAGCAACCGATGCGCCTCAGCAGCAGATTTCTTTATATTAAAGAAGTAAACTAATATTTCCCGCAAATGACGCTTATTTTGCTCAAATTTGGACATTTTCAACTAAAAAAAATTATATTTTACCAATATGAAATAAATAATATTAATAGGTTATGTTGTTCTTAAACGTCCAAACTAATTTTTAAGCAGGATATCATCTGCGAAAGTTAACGGAAACTCCGCGCCGCGCTATCTACATTAAAACGGCGGAAACTTATTTGTACACCTAATAAAATTTGTTTATAACTCACAACTGGAAGTTGAAGAGCCAAAAATACTAGTGGTGCTGCCATTGATCAAAGTAAAGGTATTATTGGATAAAAAAATGGAGGTTAATGGAATTTATGACTCTGGTGCGAATATTTCGTTAATCAGTTCTAAACTGTTAAAAATCAAAAACGAAAAATCCAATGAGTCCAAAAAATACAAGATTAAAACGATCAATGGCATAAGAAGAGCTAGTGGTTTCATCACTTTAAGTATAAAAATTTTTAATATGGAAAAAAAATGAAGGTTTACATAGTAGACGAAGAAAAGTTCGACAATGAATTTCTTATCGGACTCGATTGCATCAAAGAATTCTGTTTGATGCAAGATGAAAATTTAACAGTCAGTCAAGTAGAAGAAAAAAAAACCAAAAGATTAGCGAAGATATCGACATCTATGAAGACTTGCCTAGTTACAATGATGAAACAGATTTTAAAGATAATGAAAAAATTTTTGGAAAATGTGAAAAATTGATAAAAGAAGTTAGCGAACTTAAATTACAACTAGAAAACACCCAAAAAGTTAAGAAAACTTTAGAGGTTAACTTATCTTCTTTGCGTAAAACAGCAAAAGCTGAAATTTCACGTAAAGATGGAATGATAGCCGAGCTTAGAAAGCTAGTTGACGAAATGACTTTTAGGAAGGGTCATTTTAATAAAAATGTGAAAGATTGTAACAAATCAGTGCAGCAATTATCTGGAAAAAACGTACACGAATATAATCATGCAAAAACGTACACTGAGAATGAGAAAACTTTGATGCCGAAGTTAGCAAATTTTAATTCAAATAACGATAAATATGATCCGGTTGCCAGTAATTCTTCTGAAACAAATTTTCAACATTTTGAAAGCGTTAATTTTAATCAACTCAATGAGGATCAAGCAGAAGATTACGAGCATTTAAATAATCAATTTTGTAATACAAAGTATCATTCTAAAAAGTTACCAGTACCTCATACTGCTAGTACTACTGTTTATACAGAACGTTGCCGTAAGAAGAAGAAGAAGAAGAAGAAGAAGAAGAAGAAGAAGAAAAAAACACACATATTAATATCGATGACAAAGAAAATCATTCATACCCTAGTATACTGAATTCAAATGTGGATGATACAATTTCAGAAAATAAAGAAGTTGTATGTAATTTTATTGATAAAACTAATATTTCTGATGAAGATGTATGTTTTGTATTTAAAATGGCAAGTACAAAAATAAATTAAATAGGAATTCTTATACAGAAAGAAATGTTAGGAGTAATAGGAAGTATGATAAAGATTCAAGATCACATAGCACATCTTATAGAAAAGAAAAAGAATATTA
This sequence comes from Polistes fuscatus, assembly GCF_010416935.1. Lineage (NCBI taxonomy): Eukaryota > Metazoa > Arthropoda > Insecta > Hymenoptera > Vespidae > Polistes > Polistes fuscatus. The sequence continues at coordinate 320,096 of NW_025113099.1, forward strand.
TAAAAAATCTAGGAATGATCATAACAATTGTTCCAAAGATAGTATCGAACATTATCGTGAAAAAGATAAATAGTCATAAACGAAATAGATCGCCTGTTTTGAAACACTCTGACAGAAAATATAAACATTATGATGATCGATACAACAAGGACTACAGAAATAAATACAGAGATAGAGACAGAAGACGAAGTTCTCAGGATAAAGAAGACAATGTTTCAATAACTTCCGACAGATCTTATAAAGATAAAAGTAAACCTAATGAAAAATTTGGTACTACGGATTTTCATTCGTCGAAAAGTAGAGGAAACAAATATTCTAGTTTACATGACACTAAATCTGTATTACATGAAAGAAGTAGAAGTAAAATTAAGGAAAGAACGAATTATAAAACTGATGATAGAAAATATTCCAAACATAAAAAGTATGATAGGAACTCGGAAGATCGTGAAAGTACTTTTTGCGAAAGGAAAGGTAAAATAAACGAATTCAAAGCTATAAATGATGTGAAAGAAACAAATGATACAAAATTTATCTGGGAGAAAAATGTTAACGTAGAAACTTGTAAAGATTCTTTTAAGATTACTTTCAATCAATTCGAAAAAGTTAAAGCCCGCTAACAGAGTGGATAGGCGTACGTGTTTAACAAGAAAAGATAGGGAAAATGTAGGAGATAAAGAAAATATGCATCAGATTGGGAAAATTTTCGAACTCAATACTTGAAATTAATATGGGACGAAAAAGACAAAGGTTAAATTTACTCCACATATATCAAAATTAATTCCAGCAATAACGGGAAATCCAAAAGGAAAAGAAAAAAAAAAAGAAAAAAAAGAGGGTTTTTGTTAATTGCTGATTTAGTAATAAAATAGTTATATTATTTGTACATTATTCATAAGAAAATGTAAACATTTTCTCCTTCGGGAGGGGAGATGTAAAGAAATATTCTTTAATTGATTTACCGCGTTAGTCGAAATCGTTGGTACGTACCTGACATATAGGTCAGCTGATGTAAAAGAGAGGGGGAATAAATAAGATAAGAGTTGCGAGAGCAGTCGCGAACGTTTACTTGAGTAGTAGGAACGATACGGTTTATAACGAACACTAAATGTCGTTTCTTCTCGTTACAGGTAAGAAATGTAAATATTTGTCACATAAGTTTGAAAATAAAAGTTTAAATCTTCTCGTTACAGAAACACAATTTTGTTTTTAACTGTACTCGACCTACACCATAAATAGTCTTATATATATATATACGTTATTATCCTAACGTGTGACAGAATTCGTAAGAGAACGGATGTGTTTTCGTCGGCGTGTCCAAGTAAACTGATCCGGCTGCGTGTAATCTATCAACTTATCTCTATAGTAAGTCACCTAGACTGTGTTTATATTTTGCTACACAAGAAACTAGTCTTACATAGATACATACGCGTGCGCGCGCACACATATACTTTCTATGACCTTACCTTCCCAACGTTATAATATACTCTCACATCTGTACGCATACTTTTTTCACTTATAGAAGGAGAAAAATAAAATATTAGAAAAACAAAAATAAAAAGAAAAAAAAACCAACGTATTTTATGATCTTTATACATTATTAATAGAATAGATTTATTTCTATTACATATCGAATAAAACTTTAATTGATTTCAAGGTAATTGCTAATAAAGTTCGCGTCTTATTATTCTTTCTTTCTTTTTTCATTTTTTTACATTTTCTTTTTCTCATCATAATAGATTCTTAACATTAACGTGTAGTAATAAATAAATAAACGTTATTGTATTATCGATTGATTGCATCGGCCAATAAAAATGATATTTATCGTTAACGAGCGTATGTTAATGCAAAAAAAAAGAATAAAAAGAAATAAAAAGGAAATAAAAATATGTATTTCTAAGAAACGGAAATAATTTCATATGCGCATAAAATACACGTGTAAATTACATAAATGCATTTGCACAAACATTTATAATAAAAAAACGAGGGAATAACATTTGGATAAACCTAATAATAATATATTTGAAACAATTCCAAATGGATCTCTCAGAAATAAAAAACCCCCTTTCTCCTCCTTTCGAAAAAAACAAAAAGAATTAAACAAAATCCAATAAGAAAGAGATAGAAAAATGTCCGAGGGAAAGGAGGAACCTTGCTCGTGAAGGGGAAAAAACGCGGTCGGTTCTTTCTTTTCCGTTCTCGTAGCCTTCCCTCCCTCTCTACCTCTCTCTATCTCTCTGTTTCTCGTCTTTATTTCTCTTATACCTTTTTTCTCACTTATCGCTTTGTTCTTTTCTCGCGTGGTGGTATCGCGGACGCGTGCGCGCCAAGAAAACCAACCCCAGAACCTACGAGAGGATAACGTAAGCGTGCGAGATGGAGGTCGCACCACCACCGGTGACAGAGAAAACGCGAGAGAATCGAGTTCGGGAGATGGAAAAAGAGATAGGAACGATGAGAGAGAGAAAGAGTTAAGGGGGTTGGGGGTGGTTGGGGTAGCGGAGACGGGGTAGCCAGCGAGAGGCGGAAAAACTATTTAAATTGGAGACAAAATGCTAAAAGTTCCCCGAGGCCATGCACACGAAGCGGGAGAGCTTCGGGAGAAAAGGGAACCGAGGAAGGATGGGCGGAAGGGAGGAGAAGAAGGAGACGACGAGGAAAGGGATATAGAGAGAGGGAGAAAGAGAGAGAGAGAGAGAGGGGGTCGAGCACGTCCCCCTGTCTCTCTCTCGGCCCCTTTCTCTTCGGTGGAAAGGGTAGGAGCGACCATTAACATAAAACAGAATGTGGGAAAAGCAAATATTGTGATAAAAAATAATAATAGGCAAGCGAGCGAAAGAGGCAGTGCCAGGAGAAGACGAGAGAAAGAGTGAGAGAGAAAGAAAGGGGGAGAAAGGAAAAGAGAAAGAAAGAGAGGCCACCCAACCCCCAGGGATGAAGCCGAGCAGAGCTATGGATACTTTGCTTTCTCCAATGCTCTCACTCTTTCTTTCTTTCTTTCTTTCTCTTTCCCTTTCTCTTTCTCTTTCTCTCTATCTCTCTCTCCCTCTCTCTCTCTTTCAACTACCTACCGTATAAATACAAGTATACGGGCAGAGTTTTCCTCGGGCATTTATGAAACTCGTTTGCCTAGAACTAACTCTAATAATCGTTGAAACTAATGCCCACTCTCGAATAAAACGTCCTTCACCTCCCCCTTCAGCCACCTTCTTTACCTCTTCACGGCCCTCAGTTAACCACCAACCAACTCTATCACCCCCCCTCCTCGACACCCATGGTCTTGCATCTTCGACCTTAGAAATTCCTTTCACCCCTTCGATAAACTTTAGATTCGACTACGTTCGGGATAAAATTTATCTACGAGAAGAAATGCACTTAGTATATTAAAGTTATGGCTATCGTTTTACGTTTCTTGTTGAATCTATGAATACGGTACATTTACAAATAACGACAATAGATTTATATAGATATTTATATATATATATATATGTGGGGACGAAGCATGATGCGCATCTGTTAGCCCTCAGCTGATGGGCAATAGCTCGTGCAGCGCGGGTGATTTGTTTGTTTGGGCGAATGTTGATGTGTGTGTGTGTATGTGCGTATGTTGGTGCATGACCAGCGCAATGAGTCGTTGCTAGGAGGAAAAGAAAAGACAAAGTCGTTAGCCGATCATTGCGACGAAAAGACGTAAAATCGTGAATGAGTTAAATTGTCGAAGCCGAAATTTAGTCGAGTCATTTGAGTTATAATTTATAAAGTCGTTCAAGTCGTTTAAGTCGTTGTTCATTAAGGGGTTATACGCAGTTGCGAGGCTCGAAAAAGACGTATTTTCATGAATTTTTTCTAGAAACAGTTTTTATTTCTCAAAAAAAATTGTTGGTAATTCAAATAGAGTGAACTTTTGAGAATACAATAGCGCGTCGATTCTGTAAAAATATTAATCTGCACTGCTCCTGTAGATGATTTCCTGAACGTCCTCTAAAAAAAGACGTTTGGCGGTGATCACCATTTTGGCGGTTTGGATTATCCGAAATTAAAAAGTATGGTGGATTCGTTTAAAGGAAAGATTAATGCAGGTATTAACGAAAGGAATTTTAAAAATTTTGATTTTTGACAAAATGGTGTCTATTTGAAGGAAAGTTGTTGTTTTTGACTAAAATTTTCGCTCTAAATTGTAAAAAAAAAATAGTTATAATTTTTTTAAATCTTATTCCTCTCGTCAATACCCGAGGAATATATCTAAGAATATTGTGTAAAAATATAAGACAAATCGATTAAGTTATTTCTGAGAAATCGAGATCACCGACTTTGAAAATACCGTTTTGAGAAAAACGCGTTTAAAGTTTCAAAAAGACGTTTACACATAGTTAAAAATTTTAGTTTGCAGCTTACATGAAGTGAAGAATATTTGTCAGATCGATTTGAAATTTTCAGAGAATATACTTAAATATATGTACATTCCGAAAATGCAAAAAAAAAATTGATTTTTTGAAAATCCTAACTACGTATAATACCTTAAATCGTTTTAATTGTTATTTTGTCGAAGTCGTTTAAGACGTTATATTTAAAAACCGTATTAGTCCAGTCAACGCGGGCCGTTTCCTTCATATCTCACTAAAGAAGGTGAAAACTTGATATAAGGGTAAATAGACGACGCTGAATCGAATAGTGCTAATTTTTTTGAGGTGGAAAGTGCCGTTTTTGAGAAAAAGGGTAAAAAAGGGTCAAAAATAACTTTATCTTAGAATCTAGGCATTTAATCGAAAAAAGTTTCAAACAAAAGTTGTAGAGAATTAAAATATACATAAAAAATGTTATATGAGTTATCTTCGTATTTTCAAAAATAAGCGAATAAAATTGGATTGAAGATGGGAAAAAAATTGTAAGAGTGGGAGAAAGCAAGCTTATCCCTCCGTCGCGTTTTACACGCGAGCGAGCTAGTATGCGTGCGAGCGTCCGTGTGCACTAATACACAAACGAAGGATCTTCGGCAATCTTCGGGACTCTCGGTCTTAAATCAAAGTGCGAGTGAGAAAACAAACCAATATTTCTCTCTTTTTATTTATCATGCGATAACGAGTATTATTGTCCTTAGCCATCGATTGTTGAGCGTTCTGATATTTTTTTTTTATATTTTTTCTTTCGGTAGCAAGAAATCTACGTCTTGGCCATCGAGCTTCGAGCGTTTTGTATACGAGTGCGAGTGAGAAAGAAAACCGATATTTCTCTCTTTCTATTTTTTCACTCGGTAGCCAGAATTTTACGTCTTGGCCATCGAGCGTCGAGCGTTTTGTATATCTATATATATCGGCGTATAAGCGCGGCATTTTTAAATCAAATCTTGATGCTTATGGCACGCCGTTTCTTTATTTATTGTCAGAAATAATGAACCTTGAGTAAAAAAAAAAATAATTCATTTTACCAGAAACTATTATTATTTAGTTGAGAGTAAAAATAATGAATTAATTTTGTGTCTTGCTATAAAATTAATTAGAATAATTAATTGATATAAATTCTTTGCCTCACAAAAACTTATTTGTATATCAAATTGAATACGTATTCTCTTTAGGACAAAATTTAAAATTTAAATATTTTTCCTATTAAATTATGTATTTTATAAAATTTTAAATTACTGACTTTTTGTCTCGTAAAAATTTATTAGTTTATCAAATTAAATACATATTTAAAAAAAAAGAATTTTATATCCACACATAAAATTAAATCAAGATATATATGAAAGGATATTCTAAAAACGTGGAATTTATTTTTTGTCAATACATAATTTTAATTCATTTTTATTATGTTATAAGAAAACAGTAATGCATTCTGATTCATCTTCGAAGTCTTAAGAATTGTACGAAATAAATTGAGCTATTATCAAGTGGTGCGTTAGCGTAAGTAGTAACGTCTTTGCTTCTCGCGCTGGGTATTTAACGTTCGATTCTTCGTGAGGGAATTATTTTTTTTATAAATATTTCTATCCTTAGATTATATAAATTATTTTGAAATTTCCTTATTTCTAATTATATACAGAAAAAAATTAAAATTATTACAAAAAAATTAAAAGCAATAAATTTTTTTAATCTTGCACAAATAAAGGAAGATTTATTACTTAAATTACAAATTTATCCTGTAAATATCATCCTAAAAAATGTCTCGTTTTGGCACGTTAAAAATTAAATTTTGTTATCTATTTGATATTATTTAATTTATAATTAGTAACTTTATTACTCGCGTAATAATGTTAATTTCTTAATAAATTTTATATCGTTAGTGCAAAATTTGAAAATAATCTGAGGTGGGACTCACTGACCGTCTCCTTGTTAAGGATAGGAAAACTTATAAAAAAATAATTCCCCCACGAAGAATCGAACGTTAAATACCCAGCGCGAGAAGCGAAGACGTTACTACTTACGGTAACGCACCACTTGATAATAGCTCAATTTGTTTCGTACAATTCTTAAGACTTCGAAGATGAATCAGAATGCATTACTGTTTTCATATAACATAATAAAAATGAATTAAAATTATGTATAGACAAAAAATAAATTCCACGTTTTTAGAATATCCTTTCATATATATCTTGATTTAATTTTATGTGTGGATATAAAATTCGTTTTTTTTAAATATGTATTTAATTTGATAATTTAATAAATTTTTACGAGACAAAAAGTCAGTAATTTAAAATTTTATAAAATACATAATTTAATAGGAAAAATATTGAAATTTTAAATTTCGTCTTAAAGAGAATTCGTATTAAATTTGATATACAAATAAATTTTTGTGAGGCGAAGAATTTATATCAATTAATTATTCTAATTAATTTTATGGCGAGACACAAAATTAATTCATTATTTTTACTCTCAACTAAATAATAATAGTTTCTGTTAAAATGAATTATTTTTTTTTTTTACTCAAGGTTCATTATTTTTGACAATAAATAAAGAAACGGCGTGCCATAAGCATCAAGATTCGATTTAAAAATGCCGCGCTTATACGCCGATATATATAGATATACAAAACTCTCGACGCACGATGGCCAAGACGTAAAATTCTGGCTACCGAGTGAAAAAATAGAAAGAGAGAAATATCGGTTTTCTTGCTTACTTGCACTCGTATACAAAACGCTCGACGCTCGATGGCTAAAACGTAAAATTCTTGCTACCGAAAGAAAAAATATAAAAAGAGAAATATCAGAACGCTCAACAATCGATGGCCAAGGACAATAATACTCGTTATCGCATGATAAATAAAAAGAGAGAAATATTGGTTTGTTCTCTCACTCGCACTTTCATTTAATACCGAGAGTCCCGAAGATTGCCGAAGATCCTTCGTTTGTGTATTAGTGCACACGGACGCTCGCACGCATACTAGCTCGCTCGCGTGTAAAACGCGACGGAGGGATAAGCTTGCTTACTCCCACTCTTACAATTTTTTTCCCATCTTCAATCCAATTTTATTCGCTTATTTTTAAAAATACGAATATAACTCATTAAACATTTTTTATGTATATTTTAATTCTCTACAACTTTTGTTTGAAACTTTTTTCGATTAAATGCCTAGATTCAAAGATAAGGCTATATTTTACATTTTTTACCCTTTTTCCCCAAGATGCCGGTTGCTGATTTTATTATAATTAGCACTATATGATTCAACGTCGTCTACTTACCCTTAGGTCAAATTTTGAAGCTGTCAGCTGAAATGGTCCGTGTTTGGCCCGCGTTGACTTGCCTATTACGAAACTCCGTTTGTATATTCTTTTTCTCTCTCTCTTTTTCTCTCTCTTTCTTTCTTTCTCTCATTTCAGGAAGAAAAAGAAAAACAACTAGAGAAAGAAAGAGAAAAAGAATATATTATACATATATATATATATGTAAAATAATAATTCGCCTAATCTGTACCGTCTATATTATGCTACGAACGCGACGACCATGAGACACTCTCCGAGGGCCTTATCTTAACAAAATAACTGCGCAATTAGAAACGACGTGACTGTATCAAAAGTTATTGCCGATGTAGAATAACGTAGAAGGAGAAAAAAATAATGAAAAAAAGAATAAACAGAGAGAGAGAGAGAGAGAGAGAGAGGGTAAGGGAGATGGAGGGAAAAAGAATAATTAAACCCGAATAGAGATTTCAATGATTTCGAGGGAACAAACAACGGTGATTAAAAATCCAAATTGTAGACTCGAAATGATATATGAAAAATGGGGGTAGAAAAAAAAGAAGAAGAAAAAGAAAAAGAAAAATAATAATAATCAAGAGAGAATGGATTAATAATAAAAGTATACACATATACATATATATACGTTCGTCTCTTTCAATGCATTCTTTAGTTGCGTCTAATAAATATTTCTTTCTACATTTTTCTTTCTATTTGTGGGCGCGCACGATCAACGAAAGGAATTATCGAGGTTGCGCGCGAGCGTTTACATAGACGAAGCGAAATAGAGAGAGAGAGAGAGAGAGAGAGAGAGAGAGAGAGAAAGATATATATATTTATATAGATATACATGCACTCTCGTACATTTCGCGGTATTATTTTCAAACGGTTAATTATCCGCGAGTGAAATTATGCCATTACACGATAATTACATCGGAGCGAGCGAGCAAGCACAGCGGCGGCGCGTACACAGAACGGCGGACACACAGAGAGTGAATACGCGCCGGACTACCTGAATGTTGTTTCACGCCTGAGTCACCTTGATGGATATTTTCCATTCTAACTTCTCCTATTGATTATAGTAATCATCGACGTACAACAAATTTCGTCTCTCTCTCACTCTCTCTCTTTTCCTCTCTCTCCTTCCCTTCCTTTCGCTTCCTTCATCATTTTTTCTCTCAACCACGACGATGACTAAGACTATGACGACTACGACGACGACGATGACCAATGACAATGGACGTACAATTTTTTTTATTTAGTTCCTGTACATGTTCATATATTTATACGTATATATATATATATATATGTGTGTGTGTTCCTATCTACCTCGGTTTAGAAAGAGAAAGATAATCAGACATGCATCTACGAATATTATGCGGCTCGCAACGTTCTTCCTCCTCCTCCTCCTCCTCCTCCACTACTCGTCATACAACGCGTACGCACACATATAGAGAAAAACAAATTAAAAAAAGAAAAAAAAATACAAGAAAAAAGAGTACACAGATTCACCTACGGCATAACACGAGAGAGAGAGAAAGAGAGAGCGAGCAGTAGATATCAGAACGAATGTCTTCGTCCGAGACTGAAAAACTAATTTCGACCTTTTCCACAACGTCGAGACGGAAAGGTAAAAGTAGAGTGTGTGAGAGAAAGAGAGAAAGAGAGAGAGAGAGAGAAAGGAAATATTCACAAGGAAGAAAGAAAAGAAAAAGTTAAAAAAAAAAATATATATATATATCGTTCATCCTTGTTCCGGTGGATAGAATTGAAAAAAAATAAAAACACAAAAAAAAGGGGGAAGTGTTCCTTCGAGATTCAAGGATTATCTTGCTCGTGAAGAGAAAGAGAGAGCCAGACATAGAAATAGATAGAGAGAAAGAGAGAGAGGGGAAGATAGAAAAAGATAGAAAAGATAGAAAAGAGAGAAAAGAGAGAAGAGAGAGGAGAGAGAGAGAGAGAGAGAGAGAGAGAGAGAGAGAGATGTAACATTTTTTTTAATTATTTAAATATAAAATTTGTAGTACCCATTCCAGTCCATTGTGATCCCATCTCCGAAAAAACGAACCAAATCTCTCGAGATTGAGCTGAAAAATAAGCTTGAACAATCTCTATCGATTGCTCTGAATCAGCTACTTTAAAATCTGGAATTACTGTATGCCACGAATACAGAGAATTAGGAAATGGTTTCTCAGTAATATCAGTAATTAATTGAGCCAGTTCATCATCTCCTCTGCTCGAATTTAACTAAACACAAATAGAATATAAATCACGATCATTTTGCCTAATCACTTCGGTCGTAAAATAAATATCTTACAATATTAAAGATCGACGATATCATTTCCTGAGTTCGACAAGAAGCTACAAAAAGTCGTAGCATATTATATGGTGAAAGTTTTCTCCTTTGCTTCTTTTTTAAATGACGTTTTAGGATAATGTGAGAGAAGGAACCGTTTAAAGCAGCTGTGTTAACAGCAGCGCAACAATCCGTCCAAGGTGTTGGTTCGGTAATTACTTTTACGCGTCCATCCCAAAGGCATTGGGCTTCTTCTGGAGGCTCGGAATAATGAAGATTCGGAGATATTACTCCGGTCTCCATAGCAATTAGTACCTAGAAATAAAAAATAAACAAATGTAGAAAATTAAACCAAATTTGTTTTGTTTTATATTTAATTTTGTCTTTTCAAAAAATTTGCCTTGATTATCGAATTTATTGCATTATTATTATATGTGTTACCAATGTTCGACTTAACAGATCCTATTAAAAGAGGATTAGAAAGACTTCGATCTTGACCATAAACAAGATCTATTGCCTTTAATTCTTCGAGATCCATTGATTTTATTCCTGTACCATCGGCCTCGATGTATGTTACGTCGCTTGGTTTTAGGCCGCAGTGTTTCAATGTCTGTTTCATTATTTGAGCCTGAGATTCGCCTGTGGGAAATAGACACGTGTTTCTTGAAATTGCTTCAGTGTACTTAACAGAAAGATTAACGACCTCGGCATAAACCCGCTTTGCATTTTCGACTCTTTGAAGGAAAATGGTTCCTACCGAGTCGCTTCTCGAGAATCCAGACGCTTTCTTATCAAAAGATCTATTTACGCCGTCTGTTGACAACAAACCTAAATAAAGGAATGCATAGAACAAAAAATTATTCATAAATTACGAAAAATTTAACTTGCTGTTCTAAGATTTGTAATTATCATAGAAAAAAAATATATAAGAAAAATTACCTTTTTGTCTTTACATGCAAGAACTGGAATAAATGATATCTAATATACTCTTATTTTACCTAATTCGTACAGTTGGTGAGATGTTTGGGGAAATAAGCTTAATATACAACCACTAACAATCGCGTATTCGCAATCTCCAGCTTTTATAGCTTCGTACGCTTTTTGAATTGCTAATCAACTTGATGTGCAAGATGAATCGACAGTGCAGTTTGACCCGGTTAAACCCATACAAAACAAGATCCGATTTGATAGTAAACAACGGCAATACCCCAGTAGACTATATCAATTCTCTTCTTCTTCTTCTTCTTCTTTCTTTAGTTTAGGCAAGTTGCCTGTCCTGTAACGACTTTTTTCTGCCTATTGCACTGTTAAATTGTCGCACCATCGTTTTCGTGTGCGCCCCGTGCTTCTGCGGCCTACCGGTGACTTATCCCGTGCAATTCTGACAATTCTTCCGTTGTCCATTCTGTTGATATGTTCGTTCCATTCTTTTTTTCTTTTTAGTATCCACTCGTTAATGTTTTCCACTTTGCATGTTCTTCTTATATCTTACTTCTCTCTCGATCCAGTAGTGTTTTTCCAGCTATTCTGCGAAGAACTCTCATTTCGGTTGTCTCTAGTAACTGTTTCGTTTTCGCCGTGTCTGGTCGAGTTTCTGCGGTATGTGACATAATAGGTCTTACCATTGCCTTGTAAATTCTTGCTTTGGTCTCTATGTCAATGTTTTTGTTTCGCCATATTGTGTCATTCAAACAACCCGCTATTCTGGATGCCTTCATTGTCTGTTCTCTTACCTCTGCTTCAACATCACCATATCCTGAGATTTCTATTCCTAGGTACTTAAATCTCATTTCCTGCTGAATAACCTTCCCTTCAATTTCCAGTTTGCATCTTAACGGTGTCTTTGATGTTGTCATGCATTTTGTTTTCTGGGCCCATATTTTCATGTTGAATGATTTGGCTATGCAGTTAAATCGGTGTAGTAGACGTTGTAGATCATCCTCATTTTCGGCCACTAATACAGCGTCATCAGCATAGCATAGGATAGTTATTTCTTCTCTGCCCATTTTATATCCTTTTAGCAGTCTTACGTTTCTTATTATTTCGTCCATAATGATGTTAAAAAGCAGGGGACTTAGGGAATCCCCTTGTCGGATACCACGACCTGCATCAATCGGTTCAGTCAAGGCGCCATTTATCTTTGCTTGGATCTTTTTGTTTCTATAGATGTCCTCTATTGTCTTGATAAGATTGTTCGGAATTTGCCGGTTATAAAGGAGGTGTATAACATCCTTTAACTGCACTCGGTCGAATGCCTTTTCCAAATCAATGAAACACATATATGCTGGTCTGTTGTATTCAATTGATTTTTCTGTTATTTGTCTTATGATGAAAACCGCGTCTGTGCACGATCTGCCTGATCTGAATCCCTGCTGTTCGTCTTCTAGATTCGTTAAGCTGTTAATTTTATTCGTTATAATCTTTGTTGTTAGTTTTAATGAAGTGTTTAAAAGGTTTATTCCCCTGTAGTTTGTAGGCAGCTTTTTGTCTCCTTTTTTAAACATAACTATAGTTGTGCTAGTGCGCCATTCGTCAGGTATTTTGTGTTGGCATAGTATTTTTTGGATTAGGAATGTTAGTTGTTGTGTGAGACGTTGGCCACCATATTTTATTAACTCGTTTTGGATGCCATCTTGCCCTGAGCTCTTCCTATTTTAGTCTTCGAATAGCTGTTTCTACATCACTGGACTCAATTTGTATGTCGCTTCTGGTTATTATTTCTGGCGTATTTAGTTCCGTTTGAGGTTCTTCTGATTTATAGAGCTCTGTTAGATAGTTAATCGAATTTTCTTTTGTGATCTGGTTTGTTTCTATCATTTCATTGACCTCCTTTCTTTGATTTCTAATAAATCGCCAGATTTGCTTTTGGAGTCCATAGAAGTCACTCTCCATTCTTTTCGAAAAAATCTCCCAATAATTTTGCTTTGTTTGCCTTACTAATGTCGCTGTTTGATTCCGGATTCGTCTATACGTTTCGTATGACTCAGGTGTTCTTAATGTCCTATAGTTAAGGTATGCCATTTTCTTTTTTTTGCATATTTCCTTAATCTCTGGGCGGAACTAAGGAGTTTTGATCATTCTAGCCCGGTTTTTTACAGTTCGTGTTCCCAGGGCTTCATATGCAGCTTCTAAAATGTTTGTTCTTAGTTTCTTCCAGGCTATGTTTATGTTATCTTCTTCTTTTATTGGGTTTTTTTCGATTTTTTCTCTCAACCTGTTCTCGTATAGTTGTTTGGTTGGTAAGTTCCATAGTGACTCGATGTTTATATTCAATTCTTGAGTTGCTCGTACAAGATTTCTTTGGGGTTTAAACTTCATTCTTATCTTTGCTAATAGCAGGCTATGATCGCTTCCTACATTCGCGGAATTTAACGTCCTGATATCTAATATTTGGTTTGGTTGGACGTATCTGTTGGTAACAATGTAATCAATTGTAGACCGGAAGCCTCTAGTGTTGCTGTATGTAAATTTATAGTGTTCCTTATGATTGTAAAATGTATTATTAATCCTTAGCTCGTTAAATGAGCATAGCTGTGTCATTAGTTCTCCATTGTCATTTAACACGTTTTAGTTGAACCTTTGTTTTATTCCAGGTATTATTTCATTTCCGATGCGGGCATTAAAATCTCCAAGGATTATCATTTGTTGGTTACTTGGTAATGATCCGACTAAATTTTGTAGTTGGTCGTAGAAGGCTTCTCTTTCTTCTTTCGGTTTATTATCTTCGGGTGAATAAATTGACACTATATTTAATTTTTGATCTTCCGCTTTCATTTTTACAACCAAGATACGCGAAGATACGTAGCTACATTCTTTTATGTTATTTTGATACTTCTTAGACACTGCGATGGCTACCCCTTCCTTTTCCCTGATTTGTTTTTCGACTCCACTATAGACCACTAGGTAGTCGTCGTACTGTATTTGCCCTTTGCCTTTCTTTTTTGTTTCTTGTAAGGCGCAAATATCGATGTTATTGTCCTTCAGTTCTTTCAGGGTTTCTTGATCTTTATTATTAAGTGACTTTATGTTCAAGGTAGCCAGACGCAATATGTGTTCTTTTTTCCAACTCTTTGTCCTTTTTCTTGCTTGGGTCGTCATCTTTGAATCCGTCCTGTTCCGAGGCAAAAACTCTTCTCTATGAACAAATTTCTTTTTTTACGTTGGGTAGGGAGCTAGCCTGATCCAACAACCTTCCTCCTTTTCCCGGGCTTAGGACCGGCAACATGATCGCTGATTTCGATGCTCTCATCGATCATGCAGGCGGAGTTATATCCATTCTCCTATAATGAAAATAAAAACAATTGCACATAAATGATTTTACCTTTAAATGAAATCCATTAGATCATTCTATTTACTTACTTGAGTTTTATCTTTCAGTAGATAACTATCTGACTCATATAAACTCAATACCCCGTAAACATTGGTTTTCTTGTTCCGTAACTCTACAGGATTTATTCCGGCATCAATGATCGCTTCAAACGTAACTTCCATTGCCATTCTTATTTCTGGCGATAGAAATATTGCCTGAATTGCACTAATTCCAAAAAAAAAGTTATCGAATTTCGTTAAATTAGAAATGCGTCCTAAACGCGATGATATTTTAGACGAATGACCTAAAAAATAATAATTTAATGAAACAAAAATAACGCACATTATTCCACTTAATTTTTATATAAAAATAAATTGAACATATTCTTACCTAATTTCCAACTTGTATTATCTTCAGATACGAAATATTCTCCATTTAATAGATTTTCCGTTAAATCATTGATATTATCACTCTTTGGAAATTTTCCCGATATTCCAGAGATAACCACTGCATTTTCATCTAAGCCTTCTACTTCCATATTTGCTAAATGTAGCAACACGCGACGAACTGTCAGCTACAAATTCGTATGACAAATAAAGCTATTTATTGAAATCGCTGTTTATATAGCCCATCGAATAATTCCAATTTAAATTGTTAATTATGCCTAATAGTTTTGCAATTTAAATGTGTTTACTATGGATTATGCTGCGTTGTCAATACATGATTGTATAAAAGAAATCTTTCCCTGGACTACCGATGACTTTTGATTTCTAATTCTTTTTATAGAAAAAAGATATTTATGTATGATCTATAGGGTAAACGATTCGAAGAACTTAATTCTATTAAATTCAAAAACATTTAATACTAGCTTGATATGAAAATGTTATCCAAAAATAATAAATCCGTCGAACAGACGTAAATAGCAATATACTTCAAATATAACATAGTTTTTTGGAAATACTTTTTGAACACTCCTAATGCTGGATCAAAGTACTTAAATGTTACGGAAAACTATCAATAGATATTATAATTAGGACTTCAATAAAAAGTAACATTTTTTTATTTAACATTTTAATTAAAATTCTTTTGAAAGCGTTATACGAACTATTAATATCACGAAATAGCGATATAAGGAAAAATATTTCTGGTTGTTAATAATACACGCATACGTAACTTTAATAAAAATTAAATTAGTTGCTAAGAAAAATGTTGCATTAGAAATATCCAGGACACTTATTAGATAACGAAAGAGGGAAAATATTAACTAGTTTATATAAAATTGAAAGCATGGATGCTGAATCTTTGAAATTCGGTTGTGATACAATAGGCATGTGAGTTGCAAGAGGCTTAATGTAGCTAAAATATGATACAAATTGTCTAGTAGAAACATTACCTAAATGTCGTATAAATACAGCATTAGTTGTAGGACCACCATATTATGTTGTAGAAACTGCTTAGTCATTATTTATTGAAAGATTTAGGTCTTCACGTAAAAAGTTGATGAGTACATCAGAATTTTCTGAGTTGAAAATAACATTAAAATTTTCACTTAAAATCCTTAGTAACTTATCCTCCCTCCCCTATACTTATATATGCCTCTCCAATTGTTGTACATGAAAGTAATGCCATGGAATTAAATGTTTTGCATGGAAATAAAGGTTATTTATATAACAAGAAAACTATAAACAAAGACAATATTACATGGAGGTGTGTTTCATATCACTCAACGCTACTTTGTCCTGCAATAGTACATACTGATACTGAAAATCCTAATGGTAAAATACAATATAATCACATTAATTATCATCCGGTTGAAAAGTCGTCAGTTGAAATGTCGCGGTTGAAACGTCGTTGGTTGAAATGTTACAGAACCCTCACAGTCATGTCAATGGTAGTGGTCACAATGTTAGTTATATCATTCGCATTGTGATAGATAGCAATACCTCC
Organism: Polistes fuscatus; assembly: GCF_010416935.1. Taxonomy (NCBI): domain Eukaryota; kingdom Metazoa; phylum Arthropoda; class Insecta; order Hymenoptera; family Vespidae; genus Polistes; species Polistes fuscatus. The sequence continues at coordinate 336,311 of NW_025113099.1, forward strand.
AGCTCAAACATTTAATCGTTTGTATTGAATTAAACAATTGCAATTTGGTATATTAAAGGACTCATTATCATATAACCAAGTTTCACTCAACATTAAAATTTGAGATTTTTTTATAATTGAATCAATAAGATCACCGGAGTGAGCCTGCAGACTTTGATAATGGAAAGTATCAAATTGATGATAATTGCTATCTGCTAAATTCATACAAATTTTTGTATCAGTAATCACAGGCTGAGGCGATGGTGCAGAAGTCATTAGTAAATTCGAAGTTGATGGAGTACATAAAATTTCATTCACAGACAATTGATATGCTTGTGCAATCATTTTTTCACAGCCTATACGCCTAACAACGTTCTCCATTGGTATGAGCTGCATTCGCCAAGATGTGGGTATACTCACCTCACTCGTCAGTAATAAAATAAAGATTGCGCAATCTCTTCTGTAAAAAGAATGAAAGTTAATGCAATAAAAATATATTTTACAATGTTTTAAATAAGTAATTTTTAACATTAATATAATATTTGTTTCTCTTTTTCTTTTAAACATATTTCTATTCTTACCTATTAATAGATTCTTGTTTAAATTATTTTATGTTACTGTAGATGCATTCTATACGTATAATAATTCACATGAAACCTCTGCGAATTAAAGAATCTTCCAATATAATATATTTCCTATTTATATTTTAAATTTGTAATAACTAGGAAGCATTCCTTCTTCAATTTTTTCAATAGAAAATAAATGACATGGTTTCTTTGCAGTGTGGTAAAAAGAAGACGGTGTCTTCCAAAATCTTTCATGATTGCAGTGTTGTCAGCTTTTCTTATCGTTGTGAAAGTTATATACTCTCTTTTCCAGTAAAATAATTGAAAACCTATGAAGAAAGAATAGTTTATTATTGCTATAAATAAATATTTTCAAGAAAATTATAATATTTGTTTTTTTCAGAAGCAAGAATTATTTTAACTCTTAACAGATTCATGTCTTGCTATTCCTTGTAACTGTTTGAATTCTTTGCATGATAATTCACATGAAATCTCTACGAAGGAGACATTAGTTAAAAGAAATTTTTATATCGTAACTCATGGAAAATGAAATTTATATGCATAGATTTGAGTCTTTTCTTGAATGTGTTACGGTCTTTGATTTATAAAAAAATGTAAAGCCGCATACTTAGCTAAACCTAATTAAGAAAGTAGTTTAAGTATGAAATATAAAAAATATAAAAAGAGAAGCATAGTCTCATAAATTAAATAAAAAATATAATACATATTTTTACTCGGTAAAGTATTTTAACTGAACTTAAGATATTCTTCTTACCATTGTTTGTTATAATATCAGGATGAAGGAAACAATTTGTATTTCATCGGTATACTTAGATTAAAATCAGAAAAATTTCATCGTATAGTTAAGGCATAAAAAAAGTCGTACAGCATGTTATCCAGTTTATTCATTTTCAACCTAAATTGATGATCACTAAAGAGAAAAAATGAAACGAAATAAAACCAATAAATAATAATACATACCTCAATTAACTTCAAAAAAGATTTTTATTACTAATATTCACAATTAATCAATGATTTTGATGAGATTTTTGAAGATATTCACTGTTTTTTATCAATCCCCACCATTTGTAATAATTCAAATAAACTAGTGTGTAAGAATAAGACGAGTGTCTTTGTTAATGGCCCAGCAGTGGTGCTTAGCAACAATTTGAATAGTGGAAAAACTCGATAACAACATTTCGATATTTTCAATATTTTCAATATTCTCAAAATGATTGAGGCGCGTATTTTGAATATACGCTAAGAATTTATAGTCGTTACAAATGATACATAAATCGTTATCACGTTGAGTGCAACACGAATTGTGAAGGAAGTCCTCGTCAGGCTACGCTCGTTATTTAGTATTGAAAAAGAAGTATAACTTCAAAACGAAAATAATAACATTTACATCGCACGATACGTTTCCAATCTTCTTCTCGATATTTTTATAATTAATTACAGATCAACTATCACATAATTACATATTATATTATTATTATTATTAATAATAATATCATTATTAATTTTCCTTGTTACTTTTTAATTAATTTTATATTATTATATTATATTATTATTGTTATAAATTTTCTTTTTACATAGAATATAGTTGATAAAGAAATCTGTTCTCCCCTCCCTGCTTGATGATCGATAATATTCGCTAATGTGAGCCGATTATTTTTTTCTTTTATATATTTTTATCCATTTATTTATTTAATTTTATAAATATATATAGCGTGACCAGGTAAGAAGGGGGAGGATTAGAAGTATGAGAAGATAAGCTACTAATTTATTATTATTTAATTATTTAACAAAAAGAAATATAATTTCGCAAAAAAGAAAGGAAACATATTATTTTCAATCGATCGCGCGATATATTATAAATATAAGAAAGAATAAAAATATATCAAAATATAGATATCAGTCTACACTAAATATAAGGGAGATATATCGTATTACTTTATGCGTCACGGCAATGGTGCGGTGACAGCACTAATTCTCGCTCGATCATTGTCAAGCAACGCTGAGTTCGATTAGTACTTCGATGGTGACCCGCTTGAAAAAAAAAGAAAAAAAGAGGAAGAAGAAAAGACGAGTTTCATGCTGTTGTAAATTTGAAATCGCTTTGCTGCACATCGTAAATACCGACAAACTTTGGTTTCGACTTTTACCATGTCGCTCGGAAAAAATTCACTTTTATCACATTTTCCCAAACGCGAAAAAAGAAGTATAACTTCAAAAAACTTTTATTCGCATGTATTTATCAAATAAAAACATTTCGATTGATGAATCATTAATGCAATGTAGAAGCTGTTTGCATTATATACAATTCATTAGAACAAAACGAGCGAGATTTGGTAAATTCCATACTATGCGAAGATCTAACCCATTACCGCTGATCAAGGATCAGTTAGACGCTTTACAAGACGCACGCTTTTTTTCTACAATAGATATAAAGAATGGATTTTTCTATGTGTCAGTAAATAAGAACAGTCGAAAAAACACAGCATTTGTGGTGTCGAACGGTCATTATGAATTTTTAAAAATTTCGTTTGGGTTATGTAATTCACCTTCTGTTTTTCAGAAGTTCATTAGCTTTGTATTCAAACAAGAGGACAAGGAAAAGATAACGTTTTCGGTGGGCAAAATGCGAGAACGAGCATTTTAATTCTAGTTTTTGTCGATTTCAATCGGTTGTCTTGGATAGCTAGGTTGATCAAATTCGTCGCCTACGTGCAAAGTAAACTAAGCGGCGTGAGATCGAGTCCAGCTGGTTCTCGGAATCAAGTTTTCCGTATTAGTTGTGTTTTTGGTTAGTTGCTTGTCTGTAGATAAACCACTTATTACTGCAAAGGGATGTGTGAAAAATCGCAGTGGTCGCCTTCTCTGATAAAAAACTGCGCAAAAAAAAAAAAAGAAGATAGCATTAATGGTGCTATCTTTTTTTCGTATTCTTTAAATAAAACAAGAAATCAAGAAAAATTTAAGTTTGGTATTTACAGTTTTTGTGGACCATAATAGAAAGCGATATCATTGTAACGGAAAACGATTATTTAGTCTCGCATGCATGTTCAATAACGTCATTCACCATAGCGTTTTATCTTTCCTTAATTCCTTACAAAATAGATACAACATATTCTAAAGAAATAAAAGAAAGAAAAAAGAAAATCAATTAAACGTACTATACGAATAAAGAAAATAAATAATAAAAGAAAGACAAATAAAAATATTCTCCTTGTCGGGGTATCGATCCGGCGAGATATCGATAATGGTCACGAGACCCCGCCGCTACCAATTACTGTATTAAAGAAAAAGAAATAAATGAATATAAAAATATTGGAAGAATCATTACTCACATTTTATCGTAAACGGTTTATTACCATACTATGTTTCCGAAAAACAACGAGATTATTTCAATGACTACTATAAGTGTGCAATGATTGAATAATTTCTAAGACTAGCAGCTATCGGACTCCTCTCGTAAGCAGCGTTTAACTTTAACAATTGTCGGACCGCTCGCTAAATCGCAAATTCTACCAACTGATTGTAATAACAGATTCTAAAAAGATTCTAGTAACAAAACAAGTATATAATGACAACGACTGCTCATCGTTATGTCACCGAATAATAAGATAAAAATACGATATGTGAGTACAGCGACAAACAGTCGATATGAAAGCGGGCGGTGGGAAAGGTTTTAAGTTTCCTGCTAAAAACATATGTCATATTACTACAGGATTTTTGAAAAATTTAGTCACAATGCTGTCTAGACTGGGACTCGAATTAATGCAGGTATAAATAGAGGAATTATGAAAATTTTGATTTTAGACAAAATGGTGTCTATTTGAAAAAAATGTTTCGTTTTGAGTGAAATTTTTACTCTAAATTGTAAAAAAAAATAGAAATAGTTTTTTTAAATATTATTTATCCCATCAATACCCGAGGTATATCTAAAAAGATTGTGTAAAAATTCGAAACCGATCGATTGAGCCATTTCTAAGAAATCGAGATCACCGACTTTAAAAACACTGTTTCGAGAAAAACGCGTTTAAAGTTTCAAAAGACTCTTACACTCAGTTAAATTTTTATTTTTGACTTGCATTGAATCATCTATGAGTGGGATAAATGTTATACGCATGCGCAACCACAAATTCACGGCGCAAGCGCTTTGAAAAAAATCTCCCACTCAAAACATTACCACATTTCTAACTATTAATAACTAATTAAATAATTAATTAATAATGTTAGCAATTATAATAGATTTTAAATAAGCATTTTGTTAGCAATTTAGCGCACTTATTCATTTTTTCCTGTTTTTTAAACTACGTTGCTTTACTTAGAAATAAAAGAAAAGTTTTCACATTTTCAATTATCAATAACTAATTAAATAATTAATTAAAAAAGTTAGCATAAAAGAACTTATTCATTTTTTTTAGCTGTTGAGGTTTAATGTCAACTTTATAATACTTAAAAAATCAGTGATTAAACGTGTTAAAATAAGGTGAAAAGTAAAAAAGAGCAGTGACGGGTGAAAGAAAAAAGCCGAGATTAGAATAGAGTAAAAAGTGTCTAGAGCGGCAAATTGAAAAAGGTAGATAAAGAAGATAAAGATAAAAGTAGATAAGAAAGATTCCTTAAAATCCGGTAACTGATAAACCAGACGTCTAGCGTAGCAAGTGAAGTCGGCAAAGGGGATCTCTTGTTATCATCTGATTTATAGTCAGTAACAAAGATTTCTGTCTTATCGTTGAAAACCTACTATAATGGCCGGAAAAAAGAATGGAAATTTGAATACGAGAAATAATACAGGCATAAAGCCAAAGGAGCAGTCGCTGTTAAACTTTCGAAGGAAAATAAAGAAAGTAGAGAGTTAAATTAGAAGATGGGCAGGATAAGTATAGTCAAGAGATTGCCCAGTACCACGAGACAAACAGCAAGTGAGGAGCTTCCTTGGGAATTGTTCTTATTACAAGAAGTTCGTGAAAAGGGTTCTCGATAATAGCCAAGCCTCTGTATACACTGACGGAGAAAGAAAGGAAATCTCCTGGAATGCAGAATGTCAACGGTCTTTCGACGAATTGAAGAAGTCTCTCATCTCGCCGCCGGTTCTGATCTTCCTTGAGGCAGTGAACCAATTCGTTTTAGACGTGGATGCTTCAGAGCACGGCTTAGGAAGAGTGCTGTCTCCAAGCCGTAAGTTTATTTTGCGGACGGATCACGCTTCTATTCAGTAGCTCGTTTCATTCAAGGAGTTTGACGGACAGCTGGCTCGATGATTCGAGCGTTTGCAACGGTATAAACTTTGAGATCCTTCACAAGAAAGGGAAGACCCATGGAAACGCGGATGTACTGTCCAGACTTACTTGCAAAAAAACCGGGTGCTCTTTGCGCAAAGCGGGAAAAAGCGGAGAAAAAGCTTGAAGAAAAGGTAAAGAGGATCATCTTAAGGGAGGACGAGACTAACAAGTGGAGAAAGGGCTGCTCTCAAGGAGATGGGAGCATCCGAATAAAAATGAATTCATTTTGCAGGGGATTGTACCAAGCGCTCAGACTAAAGAGGTCTTGGAGGAAGCACATGACAGCTCGACTGGGAAACATTTCGAAATGAACAAGACCCTGGATAGAATTCGCAAAAATTCTTTTGGATTGGGTGTAAGCAAGAGGTCAAAGAGTGGTGCGAAAGATGGTCCGTTTGTGTAACCAGGAAAGGTCTTTCGGAGAAGGGGAAAGGCGAGAAGAAAATCTAAAACGTGTATACTGCTACTTATTGTTCACTCCTGAATTTTTCCTATCACAATACTAGCACCTAGTATAGGGAATTAAAATGAAGTGGACGTGAATACACTCAATAACGTAACACAATAGCTAAGTTTAGTTTGTGTAAACTAAATCTATGTGGGATCTCCTCTCACTAGTCAGTCTTCCAAAAGGATATTTGACGAACAAAAAAATAGGAATTCTGATAATGTTGATGAGGTTCGTTATGGAAGGAAAGATCTCTTCACGGAAATGTAATATATTCTGATAAATAATTACAAAAATAATATTAATAATAAACAGTAAGACGTATTCGCTGCTTGATTAGACGCTGACCGCATTCTTAGATCTTTTTCTCCTGTATTCGATCTTTGTCTCACCGTGAAACACTCTATCATTATTCAACTGTTTACATTATTGTTTTGCATATTAATAATTTGTTATAAGATGTAAAATGTAATTTCCTGCCGATCAGCAAATTATAATTACCTGTTAATTTATATATTCGTTCGATTTTAGATTACGATTTTTGATGGTAAAAATTTAATTATTTGATCTTAAAATGCAACTATTTGTTACTGACGTTATACTGTAACTCGTAATCCTATCTAATGTACTGCAGGATGTATTAATGCAGAAGTTAATACTATTATGACAAAAGAATTTGAATTAGCAGATTGATAATGCACCAACCCCGATTGTACATACTCCAAAGGCGAACTAACAAGGGGATCTTGCACTGGGATACACACGGATTTTAACGAGCTTGGTATATTAGTGGTATACTTTACGGTGTTTCGTAGTAAAGGGTTTTTTCAAAATGCCCAGCCAATTTTGAGAAAAAAGGTTTTAAAGTTTTGATTTTTGTTATATATGTATTTATACTATCTAATTCGACCGTCTATCAAGTGGCTCGCTAGCGTCAGTAATAGCGTTCTGCTTCTCGTGCCGCTAGTTAGTATTCGATCCTTCATGTGGGGAGTTTTTTTAATAATTTTTTTCTATCTGTTTTCAAATCTTTTTTCATATTTCTTAATTTTTAAATATAGACAGGAAAGAGCAAATTATTTATTACAAAAAAATTTAAATAAAGAA